>NC_142338.1:2845000-3190000 GCF_054954075.1 Amborella trichopoda
AAATGGTTTAAGGAAACAGGGATAATGATTCATGCACTTTCCATAATGTTGATGGCCCATCTATGAAATGGATGACTCAGATCTCTCACCCCACAAGTCACTTTGATCAACAGTCCATATTTAATCTCAAAAAAGAGACAAACTATGGGAAATAGGGGTGCTCTCCCCCATCTCTACACATCTCTTTCTCTCTCTCCTCCCTAGGGGCCACGCCCCTCTCTCTCTCCTCTCTGATTTTCTCTCTCTAACTCTCTCTCCTATAAACCCTAGGGGCATGGCCCAAACCTAGAGACTCTCCATCTTTTTCATGACCTAATTTAAGGGTTGGGAAAATTAGGGTTTGAGCCTAATTATTTTGGAGGGTTGTTGTAGAGATTTAAGGGTGGTTACCTAATTTGGCAGAAATTAACTTTCTCAGTTCGAGATTGAAGCTAGACCGGTGACCCTACGCCATTGGATGTGGTGACTCGGTGTGGGGTGTAAAAGCCCGGTTAAGATAATCTTTGGCATCTTTTCTCTTATTTGTTTGTTCTTTTATTTTATATTCTCAAGCACAATATTAGGTTGTATGAATGACATCAGGTAGTTGAGATTTATTTTATTGATGTGTTATTTAATTTTTGAATTTCTATTGTTTGTAATAAGACCATATGTGAGTGATCTTGTTGCCATTTTCTAAGGGGTGATTCTTATTAAAAAAAAAAAAAAAAAATGTATTTCCCCAACAAAATATCACATAGGTCTTTCTTTCAAAGTTCCATACCAAATTCTATAGACCAAGCCATCCGGTGACAAGCTACCTTGAGAGTCCTCTTGGTGAATCTCATTTACCTCTTTCTTATCTTTCTCTATCTTTTCTAGAGGGATTAACCTCTTTTTATAGAGAACACATTTATTTAGTAATTTTCACATTCATGGTCTATAGGAGATGATATTAAGTGTAACTCTTGCCTTAATTCCCTTAAGTGCAGCTAATTATGATTAACAAGTTGTCACCAAATTGTTAATCATATGTAATGAGCTAAACATATCATTAGTCCACTAATAACTCATTTAATAGGATGTTATCAAAGCATTCTAACAATTTATAAGAAATCCAAACACACTACTGGGGTTTCCCTTTAGTGATACTGAATTTTTTCCTCCAGTGATACATCATATTAAACCTAAAAAATGGATCAATGTATATGACATTGCCTCATATTTTCCGTCCGGGATTTCACATATACTTCAATGTGGCTTTTGTATCATTATTGAAAAAATGAATTTTCGAAACAAAATTGCCTGATAGGCCACATTACCAACAAGAATTGTATGGGCTTTTTAATGGGCTTAAACTCTTACAAGAAAAGATGTTTTGAATGTTTTTACATTGCGGAGAGCGACTCTCTTAATGTAATAAACTGGTACAACATATTGGGCAAGCCATCGTGGAATTTGAGATCTATTTGGCTAGATATAATGGACATTTGGAGCTGTTTAGAAGTATCTTTTGACTATGTTTATGTTTATAAGAGGCAAATGAAGTAGTAGATAGTTTGGCAAAAAAAAAGAAAAAAGGGTGTTATTTGTTTATAACTTTCTGTTTCTCACTCTGTGCCGTTGTAGCCTTGGTATGTTCGTGTTTCATTAACATTAGTAATCTTTTAAAAAAAAAAGAGAATTCCCAATAATATGAGATACTCCAATCTCGCTAAAGCCAATGAGAGATTTTAAGAGGAAATGAAGGAAAAATCTAAAGGAAAATGGTTTGATAGGGTTGCAGTACCAAGTAAAGTCTCACCTTATAACTCATTTAAAATTGCAATTCAAGTATTATAAAGACTTTACATCAATCATCTTATGCTGAACATTATGGTTGTGAAAAAAGAAAAGGATTTCAGGCTCCAAAAATAGTGTATATTGCAGCCTATTATCGTGATCGTCCATTTCGCCCTAAAAATAAGTGTTCATAGATCCATAAGATATGTACTGTTTTTTTAGTTTTGAATTTCATTATCGGTGTTGGAAATTGATTTTTGAACCATCATGGAGATTTCCGTTGCCTAAAGTATTTTTCATATGAGGATTTGGGTTGAGAGTTTTATTTGTTTTCATAAAGCCTAAGCCTTGCAGAAATCTCATCCAAATCTACATCCATTTTAAAGGAAAAAAACCGAAAGTGGGAAAAATCCAATAAACATGCAATAAACACATTTTAGAGTTACATTTTAAAAGCAAGAGCAATAGATAAAAGGACATTGCCGGGTACTATTCTATATTGTGATAAAGGCAATATGACGCAATATAAAATTTACTAGCAAACAAAACCAGCAAAATAACCGCATCTAAGAAAGAGAAATAAAAATCATAAAGAAAATCACAAGAAGAAAGAGCAAAACATGCGGATACGAGTATTCCACCATGGGCTCATAAGCAAAGGAGAAAAAAAACACCCACAAAGGGTTCTCTCTCTCACTCTTTTTAATTCATAAAATTCAATCTCTTTTTACATTACACACCCCACCTTTGATTTGAAAGAAGGAAAACGTTTATATAAGGTTGTACCTTTAAAATGTAGAATTAAAGTTACACCTCAAAATCCATCAGAAAAAATTGTTTTGATGTTGAAAAACCCTCTAATTGATCATCTTGACATAGATATGTATGAATATGAAAAGAAAAAAGGATTTCAATCCCGAAAAATAATGTATCTTGCAAAATGTTATCTGAACTGTCCATTTTTAATATTTCATGTGTCTATAAATCTAATTGATTTCAACCATTTTTAGAGCTTAGAGTTTTATAATTAGAGATGACAATCGATTCTCATGCTATCCTAAAAAATTTATATACCAAAATTATATTTATGATCAAATTTAGAGGTGTGCCTTAATTGGATTGTTTAAGGTTGCACGCCCCACTGTTGTTCTTTAAAGTTGGCTTTATCTATCATATACCATGATCTTATCTACTAATAAAATGACGCACTCCTTCCCTTCTAATACAAACACGTCTTTATCTCATAACATCAAATTTCTAAATGCAAAACACAAAACCTTATCCCAACCTAAACCATAAGATTTGCTTCCTAAATTAAAGGATCTCGTCACTTATTATACCCATATTTCTACCATTTCTCTCTTTTATAAAAAGATTACAACTATCTCTTATCTAAAGACCAACTCTTCTAAAATATAAATGGATTAATAATTTTCTATGTTTTTCTAAAAAGATAACCATAAAATTTTCTATCCTATGTCAACCTATCTATCCAACATCAATCTATAGATAAGAGCGGACTTAAAATAAAAGATAACAACTCATTTAAACTAAAAAATAAAGCGTACTTAATTTTCCTAAGTAAAACGTACTTCCTAAAATTAGATATTTATCAAACTAATCCTAAAAAATTATATTTTTAATCATTAACCCTAATAAATAAAAATAAAAAGTCTACACAACTTCTAAAAATAAAATTAACAAATTAATTTGATCTACATCACAATTTATCAAAGGAAATGTTTATATAAGGTTGCAACTTTAAAACATTGAAGTAAGGTGCACATCATAAATTCTACAGAAGAGAGTGTTCTGGTGTTGAAGAACCCTCAAATTGATCATCTCGACATCAAGATGTGTGGACATGAAGCAAAATAAGAACTCCAAGTCCAATAATAATACCTATTGTAACAAGTTTATCTAGACCGCATATTTTCAAGATTTCGCGTCTTGATTTATGTCATTTTATAAATTTAAAACTTTATAACTATAGATAAAATTAAAATTTCAAGCCACCATAAGGTTTTCGACACCAAAATGACATATCTAACCAAATTTTAGAGGTGCACTTTATTATACAGTATAAGGAGGCAACCTTATAGAAATCTCACCCTTTATCAAAAGACCCACGAGAAATAGACAATATAATATTTTACTTATTGCTCGATTTGGTTTCAAACTACCCATAAAAATACCTATGATCATGAGTTGGAAAAGTCGCAATATGTAAAAGGTTAAACAATGCATCTCTAATGTTATTTTAATAAGGGTGTGGTTTGTTTAAGGTTGAGGCCCTAAACAATCAAAGTAAGACGCACATTTAAATAGTATCAAAAGATGTAATTTCAGTATCGAAAATTTTTATGATAACCTGAAAATTTACTTTCATTTCGAATTATAAAATTTAAAGCTTAAAAAAATAGTGTAGATATTTATGAACACCTGAAAATCTTGAAATTTTTATAGGTAATGAAGTAGAAGATGCATTATTTCTAAGATTTGAAGTCCATTTTTTTTTAACATCCATGTATCTAAAGGTTGGGTTTGAAGGTGTTTTTTTAGTATTGAAACAACTTCTTCCAGTGAATTTTTAAAATGCACCTTATAGCTTGATTGTTTAGGGCCTCAACCTTATATAAACTTTTTCCTTTTGATAAACTTCTTGCGTTAAAATGCACCACATAAAAGGAATGCTCTTAGGTGTTATAAGCTTCAAAGGAGAAATTAAACTACTTTTCTTTTCTTTTTTTTTACCAAGATTCATATTTTTCATTAATTGATTAAAAGGAAATTACATGGTCAGAAATAGTAAGAGAAGAAAGAGAAACACCCCCTTTAGCCAAAGCACCAACAATGTCATTTACTTCACGGTAAATATGGGAAAAGGAGACTGATAAGTTTGCCACCGCTTCCAAAGTCTGTAACCATAAAGATCGCAATTCCCACGGTACCCTCTGCTCGTTCTTACAACATCTAATGACATTAAGAGAATCCCCTTCTATTAGACAATTTGAGCCTAAATTCTCTATTCCCTTTAATAGCGCCGTTAGCTCCACACAATTTGCCGTAGCAACACCAATTGGGCCAGCATAAGTAAACAAGACATTTCCATAGCAATCTCTATCAACACCCCCAATACCTACTGGCCCCTGATTCCCTGCAAAACTACCATCAAAGTTTACTTAAAGCTACCAATATGCGGGGCATACTACAAACTTTTAGGCCTACTGGGTTTAAAACCCAGAGAAAAAAGGTCGGTCAAATTTATCATAACATCAACCTTAGTAATGCCCCATCCATCCTTATCCACCGATAGAGATGACCAAATAGATAGCTTAATACGATGGATAAGCTTATCTACAGGCAATGCCACACCCTCAAATATTCTTCTGTTTCTCTCCTTCCAAACTTCCTAGAGAGTCATTCCTTATGCAATCTTCCAAATCGTGCTTCTAACCTTAGGCAAACATGGAATACTAAATTATGATACTATCCCAACCACTTTCTGGGGCAACGATAAAGAGAAACCAGCTTCACCAATTAACCATTACCATATATTCAACATATATGAGCAGCGGATTAATAGATGGTCAATTGACTCACCATCCAATTTGCAGAGTAGACAAATATTGGGAAGAATTTTCCCTCGTTTTTATAAATTGTCAATTGTTAAGATTTTATCTTATGCAGCTAGCTAGATGAAAACTTGAACTTTATGTGGTATTGGGCACTTCCAAATTTACACAATTTTGAGGGACGATCATCTTTAGCAGTCGTGAAAGAGAAGATTATAACATGATTTAACTGAAGACATACCATCCCTTTCAATTTCCTATACCATAATATCATACGCCCCCTGAGAAATATAGACTTTGTGCAAGAGTTCCATTAGTGTGCACCATTGGGATAACATGTCATTATTTAACCTTCTATACAAGAGGGGTATGTCCCACACGAACTGTTGACCTCTTATCTCAACTACATTACTAATTTTATGATAAGGAAAGGCAACAACCCTAAAAAGATCAGGGATAACAAACTTCAATGGGTACTCCCCAAGCCATTATGATATCAAAACAAAATTTGTTTGCCACACCCCACATTCAATCTAAAGTATCCCATGACCATAGTCCTGCAATTGAAAATAACCCGCCACATATAAGACACCTCCTTCCCTCTACCACCCCCAATCCACAAGTTTGCATGTTCGTCCCATATTTTGTCCATAAAACTTGACATCATAGATGATTCTTTAGGTGTAAACTCTGCCACCACCATTCACAAAGCAATGCCTAGTTAAACTTCATAACTTTCCGTATACCCAATCCATCTTCACGCTTGGGTGTGCAAACACTATCCCACCTTAATAAATGAAACTTCCTACTCTTCCCACTTGATCCCCAAATGAAGGCTCTCATCATCTTCTCAATTCTCTTTGCAACCGTTGCCGGCATATGAATAAGGGACATTTGGTACACGGGTAGATTCGCGAGGCTGGACCTAAGCAAAGTGACCATTCCCCCCAAAGATAGGTACTTGTGTTTCCAAAGGTCAAGCTTGACTTGAATTCTCTTAAGTACCCTATCCCATACTGCAATAGGGAATTTTGAATCTGAAATCAAAAGGCCCAAATAAGTAATGGGGAATGAATCCATTCTACGTCCCATCACCTTGGCCAACTCACTCACAATTGACTCACTACAGTTGACACCCACCATAGAGGACTTATGAAAGTTAACCTTATGTCCTAAAGTCACTTCATAAATTTCTAAAAATTTTGTGACATTCCTCACTTGTGAGGTCTCAGTATCAATATAGATTAAAGTACCATCCGCATACTGAAGATGAGAGGCGAAAATATATGAGTTTGCAATTTGGAAGCCCTCAAATGCCCTTGCGCTCTCCACTGTGCTTAGCATAAGACTAAATCATTCAGCATAAATCGTAAATAAGAAGGGGAAAGGGGATCTCCTTGACGTAAACCTCTAGTAGCATTACAATAGCTTATCGAGCTACCTTTAAAAATAATAGAGAAATATGTTGAGGATAAGCAACCAGAAATCCAATTTCTCCACCGATCTCGAAATCCCATCCTTTTTAAAATCTCTAATAGTAGTCCCCATTCCACCCTATTATAGGCCTTTTCCATATCCAGCTTTAGCAATATGCTTGTTTTTTTACTCAGAACTCGTGAATGAATACATTCTTGCGCCACCAACACATAGTCTATTATTTGGCAGTCTTGAATAAAAGCTGATTATGTAGTTGAAATGAGAAAAGGAAGAACCGCCTTAAGACGTTTTGCAATAACCTTATAGACACTTGTAAACAGACTTATAGGCCTAATATCTGAGAGCTCATTAATCACAGATTTCTTCGGTATCAAAGCAAGGAGGGTGGAATTGATACCTTTAAAAATATGATCAGGGATCATGAACTCTCTTACAACCGCCAATAGGTAATCTTTGACTAAGATCCAAAATTGTTTTAAAAAAAGCATGGGAAAGCCATATGGACTCGGTGCCTTATCACCAGGCAATGCAAAAATAACATGATGCAATTATTGGATAGAAATCCCACTCTCAAGAGAACATCTCTGCTCTTCATTCAGCATCGTAAAATGGATATTCGAAAAGCTTGGAGTTATCACCACCTCTTTAGTAAAAGCTTTTTTAAAATGGTTGATGACACCCTCTGCCATGGTATTATTATCCTCAAGATCTAACTGGTCAAACCCAAAATATCATTCTGCTTTCTTTTCGCGTTGGCTATAGCATGAAAAAATTTAGTGTTCAAATCACCTTCCTTTAACCATTTATTCATGGATCTCTGTTTCCAATAAAGTTCATCAAATCTTCTCAACTCCTTTAACTCCTTCAGTTTCACCCTACAATCCATCACCAACTGTTCCGTTAACACCCTACTTGTCTGAGCATTAATATCTATCAGTTCAATCTCAGTTAGGACTGCATCGATCTTAGCCTTAAGATCGAATTTATTCTCTTTTCTTCCATCCCAACAATTTGTGTTTTATATTTGATACTTTTTTTTGTATTTGGAAATCCATGGAGCCCACCACGACAGTATTGGGCCACGGCCTCTAAATCAGCTCAACCACTTTTGAATTTTCTAGCCAACTAACCTCAAATCTAAAAGGTTTTGGCCCACCCCTAAGAGAACCCGTAATGAGAAAAATAGGGAGGTGATAAAAAGACAACCTAACCAAGGCTTTCACAAAAACAAGCCGGTAAAGACTCGACCAAGATGAAACACTGCTCAAGTACAAAAAACTATAAACAACAAGTATATACTGCAACTAAACTACAATAGACTGTGAAACATATTGGAAATATCAGATAGGGGGTATAAAAAAACAAAAGGGCCGGTAGGGAGTGGTCTTCATGTAAATTTGGTCAAGATATGGATCAAAATATAGTATTGTGTAAAAAAATATGGTCTTTACGTAATTTTAACTTTTTTTTTTAATTTAAAATGGTGGATTTGAAACTTGAACCATCTTTTTTTATTTTTTGTTGAAATGATGGTTCAAAACTCATGCTCGAAGACCCACACATGTAGAAAATATAAAAAGATTGAGAAATTGACGTTCCGAACCCAGGGCAGGCTGCACAAATACCCTTAGATTTGATAGTTAGTATTTTAGATGGATTTCTAGAACATGGTAAAAGGGTCCGAGTCTGCTCAAATTTTTATCACCTCACAATTAGCTCTGCAATTTTTTTATCACTAATAGTAAGAAACAATAAATTACAAATAGCGAGACACGTGACATCAACAAATAAAATAGTGTGGGGGTAAATCTTGTGAAGGGAACAACATGACCTTGAAAATAAAAGACCACTAAAAAAGGACATACCAAAAAGAGATACACCTGCCACTGACAGGTTTAAGAACCATACTAAAAAAAAAGAGGTGACATTAATTTTACTCACACTGGTCCACTGTCTGAGCATCAACTACTTATTATATCAAATAAAAAGTAAGGGAATCAGGCTAAATGTGTCAAACTATTAAATATTTTGGGAAATTTATACAATAATATTACAAAGGCTATTTTGCAAAAGTCGATTACTGATTGGAAAAAGTCTACATAAGTGCAAGGCTCTAAACAATCAAATTAGGGAGCGCCTTAAAATTTTCATTAAAAATATTTGTTTGATGCCTAATATCCACAAAAATTCTCAGAACTAAAACCACATTTCTCGATATTATTTGAAAGTATGCTTTACTTTGATTGTTTAGAGCCTCGACTTTATACAAACCGCACCCTTGCGTATCATTTCATTCTTTTAATTTTTGCCAATTTAAAACAATTAAGTCCCTAGTTCCAATCCAAAATATTGACCCCATTTCTTATTTTATCAAGAAAAAAAAAATTTATGTTAATTTTATTCGGAAAAATTTCTATACTTCCCCTTCTGCATAAAAGATATATACTTTGCCATCATTCAACCATCCAATTTAGAGCAAGTGAGCCACTGACTGTTTGATATAGATCCAATGCTTCAGAATATTTTATTTTTAGTTTTTTCTAGAAATTATATGAATATGAAATTTGGTACGTGTCATCATCTCAATGGGGTGCACTTAAAAAATATTAAAGGAATTTTTTGATAAAATATAATAAGCAAAATGCCCCTTGAAACTTTTTGGGGTATTTTGGTTATTTTATTTTATTAAGAATTTTTTTTATATATATATTTTACAGGTGCGAGTTTAAGAGAAGAGTGGACTTCCAAAATTTGGTGTCAAAATATTTTGTAAAAACAAAAGTGTAAAGATGTGACAATGTGATTGGCACCATCTCAACCGTCCATTTAGAATGAACGGTTAAATAGGGGGAAAGTATATAATTTTTATGCCGTAGGGAAATCATAGAAAGCTTGCCCAATTCTATATACACAAATTTATCAAATTAATCATAATAAAGACGTATGGTCTTAATTTGAAATACTTGCAAAATGCAAATAAGAAAAAGGAATGGTTGTCAATGGACAAACCGTCTCTTATGGGTATATTTTTATAAATTTCTCTTATATATACAAATTATATTTATTATTACTATATAAAAACGTTCCTCCCCTATAAGGAGAGTGAGAGAAACATTTTGAAAGCCAGATATCTAAAAGTTCTTAAGTGAAGCGCAATGAAGCCACTTATTGAGGGGGACACTTACCCACGAGATATTGTTTATGTTATAAAGATTTTGGGGGACGTTCTCCCAAACAGATGCGCACGAAGCACTGCACAAGTGCACAAATAAATAATAATAAGGCTTGCTCGCATATGTACTAAATGAATTGGAGAGGGTATATATTTCATGAAATTATGATGATGAGGTAGTTTGGGAGATGGAGAATGATGGAGTATTCTTGGTAAGTTCTACATATTGTATCTTGTTTTATGATGGATATCAATGAATACAAACAAGGCTCAAGCAAATATGGAAATGGCCCATACCTCATAAGGTGCAGGCATTTTTTTGGATTGTTTTACAAGATCAGGCTCTACCTGTGGATAATCTAAGGAAAAGGGGTAAAATTCAAGTTAGATGATTTAAAGAGGGCTTCTAGCTCATTTAAAGCGTTTCTCTGTCCATTGTACCGCCTAGTAGCTATTTTGATAGTCTTCTTCTCCTTCTCCTCATGATAGAAGAGACATGAGACCTTTGAATCGAGGCTTCTAGCCCATTCTCAACATGCCCATCCCTCCTATGTAAGAGTGATAAAGAAAGTGGAGAACATTTGTTTTTATCTTCTACTTTCACCCACCAGCTTTGGGCTTTCAATGTTATGGGGATCTCTATGTTACTACGAGGGGTTGTACTGTGGGAGATTTGGTTGGAATGAAATCAACATACATTTGAGGGCGGAGTTTTTTGATATGAAGATTGAAGACAAAAATATATATATAATTTATGCAAATGGTTTTTGACCACTAAGGAGGACAAGGGTGTATCAAAAGTGGACGTGATTTTGAACTTGAGAAACATTGTCAATCAAGCATCCTTAATTTTCAGGCCAAGAGATAGGTGGACGCTGCTGACACTGCCTTTGCAAGAAGGGTGTGTGAAGCATAATTTTGATGGCTACTCTTAGGGAAACTTGGGATCAGCTGGATTTCATGGAGTAGTTTGGAATTCTAGTCGTAAAGTTATCTTCTTTTATTACAGTCCTTGCGATTTGTGCTCATA
Source organism: Amborella trichopoda (assembly GCF_054954075.1). Lineage (NCBI taxonomy): Eukaryota > Viridiplantae > Streptophyta > Magnoliopsida > Amborellales > Amborellaceae > Amborella > Amborella trichopoda. The sequence continues at coordinate 2,855,976 of NC_142338.1, forward strand.
ATTGTTAGTCCCAATAAAAATAATAATAAATAAATAAATTTAAATCGATAAACAACTTACTCGGATCTGTTCTTAAATCACACGAGGGACCTAAAGTTTTATACCAAATCCTATAGACTAAGTCATCCAGCGACATACTACATTGAGAGTCTTCTTGGTGAATCTCCTTCATCTCTTTCTTATTATTATCTATCTTTTCTAGAGGGGTTAACCTCTTTTTATAGAGAACACTTTTATTTAGTAACTCTCACATTCATGGTCTATAGGAGTTGAGATCCAAGTGTAACTTATGCCTTAATTCTCTTAAGTGTAGCTAATTATGATTAACAAGTTGTCACCAAACTATTAACCCTATGTACTGAGTTAAATCTGTCATTAATCCACTAATGACTCATATAATAAGATGTCATTCAGCATTCCTACAATTTACAAGGAATCCAAACACACCACTGGGTTTTCCCTCCAGTGATACTAGGTTATTCCCTCCAGTGATACATCTTATTAAAGCTAAAAAATGGATCAATATATATGGCATTGCCTCATGTTAACCACATGTGATTTCACATATACTTCAATATGGCTTTTGTACCATTATTGAAAAAAATGAATTTCCAGGATAAAAAAGGCCTGATAGGCCACATTTCCAGCAACTCCCACTTGGCTTGAAGGTCCTTTAACATCTTGTACGTGACATTGCCTCATGTTTTCCACATGTGATTTTCATATACTTAGCCAGTGTAGTCACACACCACTTTTAGATTTCCTGACCTCCATAACCTTATATATGGCATTGCCTCCTGCTACTTGCATGGGATTTCATATATACCCTCGTATGTGGTCATACATCATACTCAGATATCCTGACCTCAACAATCTTATACATGGGATTGCTTCATGCTTTCCACATGTGATTCCACATATGCCTTGCCAATGTGGTCAAACACCACAATTGGATTTATTGGCCTCAATGGTTTTATATATAGTATTGTCTCATACTACCTGTCTGAGATTTCTCATATACCTTACCAGAGTAGTCATACATCACACTTAAATTTCTTGGCCTCAATAATCTTGTATATGGCATCGCCTCATGCTACTTGCATGAGATTTTATATATACCCTGCCAATGTGGTTAAACATTACACTTGGATTTATTGGCCTCAATGGTTTTGTATATGGCATTGCCTCATGCTATTTGCATAGGTTTTCGCGTATACCTTATCAATGTGGTCATATACTATACTTAAATTTCTTAACCTCAATAACCTTGTATATGGCATTGCCTCATGCTACTTACATGGGATTTCACATATACCCTACCAATGTGACCAAACACCACACTTGGATTTCTTGGCCTTAATAGTTTTATATATGGCATTACCTCATGCTATCTGCATGAGATTTCTCATATACCTTATCAGAGTAGTCATACACCACACTTAGAGTTTTTGGCTTCAATAACCTTTTATACGTCATTGTCTCATGCTACTTGCATGAGATTTCACATATATCCTGCCAATGTAGTCAAACACCGCAATTTGATTTCTTGGCCTCAATGGTTTTATATATGATATTGCCTCATGCTACTTGCATAGGATTTCTCATATACCTTACCAAGGTGGTCATACACCGCACTTAGATTTTTTGACCTCAATAATCTTGTATATGGCATTATCCCATGCTACTTGCATGGGATTCACATATAACCTGCCAATGTGGTCAAACACCACACTTGGATTTCTTGGCTTTAATGGTTTTGTATATGACATTGCCTCAATGCCATAATCTCTGCATGAGATTTCTCATATATCTTACCAATTATTCACCAACACATTGAATTTTATTTAACACATTGAATTTTATTTACATCTATCTTTTATCCAAGAGAAAAATGCCTATTGCTTTCGCTTGATTCTTAAACTATCGTCCACAACTGGTTTTTAAGTCCAAAGCTCAGATTCGGATCATAGGTCAAACTAATTAAAACAATAATAATTTGACAAAGTTGTTGTTATTATTATACACATAAAAAAATCTTTAAGTGGTATCAACCTTAACAATAATAAAAGAAAGCAATATAATATCATTTGTTTTTTACATGTTCAATAAGTTTCAAATCGATGACGTTATCAAACTATTCAATAATGACTCCCACTATTCTCAATATGTGGTTGTTATCATAATAACCAAAATTGGTCCAATTTAGTCTAGCATGCTAGATCAGTAATTGCTCTCACTTTCTTAATGTGCATTGATAATTATAGAGCTAACAAATTCAATTCTAATTTGGTAAATGGTGATTTACTCCCACTGTATAATGAACATCTATCACCAATATGATAATTCTATCTAACATGATACATCATTAAATATTTTAATGTCATTTGGACATACAAAAAACATGATAAGATGTCAATGATAATTACATCTAATTGAAAAATAATAGCTTCGGATCACATCCTTATGGGTACAAATTTAGTTTTCTAAATAAACGAAGAATACTAACGAAAAAAAATACTGAAAAGTAAGTCATAACTTGGTTAAAAATAATAAACAACATTATCAATCTAAACAAAATATTCTTAATGTTTGTAGAAAGCAAGAAAAAAATTCTAACACAAATATACATATATTGTTGAACTTGAAATATTCATAATCATTGATCACCATGAAAATTTTCAAATCGAGTATCTCTTTAAATAAAATTGATAACCAATATATGTCTCATCATAATGCGTATAATTGCTAGTGGTCCATGTTGGAAATAATTAGGAATATCTTCCACCTTTTTCCTATAATTTATTTATTTATTTTTAAATAATGAAAAGTGAGATATAGAGATTTACGTATCCTTGGGTAGAGACAGAGAGAGTAACTTAAATTTCAAAATAGGACTGCACATTGATTTGAATTAATTTCATGCTATTAAGATAAAATAGAATGTCAACAAATTTCAAATTTAAGGCAATAAAGAACTTACCACAAAAGCTTTGTAATTGAAACCTACAAAATACTAATTTAAGTCAATAAATAACTTACCACAAATGCTTTATAGTTGAAACCTGCCAAATTATAATTTAAAGCAATAAATAACCTACCACAAATGCTTTATAATTGGAACATGCTAAATTCTAATTTAAGGCAATAAGGAGCTTACTTACCACACATGTTTTATAATTGAAACTTACAAAATTCTAATTCAAAGGTAATAAAGAACTTATTACAAATGCTTTATAATTGAAACCTGCAAAATTCTAATTTAAGGCAATAAAAAATTTACCACAAATGCTTTATAATTGAAACCTGCCAAGTTCTAATTTAAGACAATAGAGAACTTACCACAAATATTTTATAATTGAAACCTGCCAAATTCTAATTTAAGTCAATAAATAACTTACCGCAAATGCTTTATAATTGAAACTTGTCAAATTCTAATTTAAAACAATAAAGAACTTACCACAAATGCTTTCTAATTGAAATCTGTCGAATTCTAAAGTAAGGGTATAAAGAACTTACCATAAATGCTTTATAATTGAAACCTGCAAAAAGATTCCCATAAAATACATTTAAGCAAATATAATGTTCCAGCCAGCAGCAAAACACGTCTAGGAATCGGACTTGGCTGACCAGCAAAGTAAAATGCATCATAATTGGTTTTTGCTCCATTTTCTGATGACATAATGGATGGCAATTCTGATTTTTGTAGATTGTTCAGCCATGCAGCACTGAAAATACCATCACCCAGAAACGAGCTCTCATCTGAGACGATTTCACTAAGTAGATAATAATTTAATCTCAATTCCTTACAAACTTCGATTGGGCATGATCTCAGCTTGATAGGTGCTTTAGGACCAAAAGAAACCAATGATCTCTTAACACGCATAAGATCAAATTCACCAATGTAAGGCGATAGAAGGCCACAAGCGGTGTTAGTTTCAAACTCTCTGCACTCTTCAGAGACTTCTTTAGAAGCACCAGCAATTGTTGTTGGGTAGACAAGGAGGAATCCTTACCAATATCACCCCCAGGTGAATACATGGAGCCAATCATTCCAGTTGTAGTTGAGACTCCTTTATCAAATAAAAGGTAACAAACAACTGCCATTGAGTATGCAAGGTAGGAATCATCATGATTTTGCTGAGAAAAATTGCTTTAGTTAATGCCTCTATGGCTTGATTAGGATGCCCAAAATGACGATGCATGATGCCCAAGCACAAAAACGCCTGTCTCATATTGCAAATAGTATGCACGATGCAGCTCTGGGGCCAGCTTTTGAAGCTCCTTTAGAATGGCGTCAAAAGCATTCATTGGAAAAAAGGTGGGATGCCTCTCAATGAGATCAGCTCGGTCTCTTAAGTAACTTTGCTAGGATATTATTATTAGTCCTAATGAAAAAAATAATAAATAAATAAAATTGAAATCGATAAACAACTTATTTGGATCTATCCTTAAATCACACGAGGGACTTAAGGTTTATTGGGTTTATATAGCCTTTAAAGGCCTTATGAGTTTGTAATGAAAAACATTTATTATAGTGGAACATAAACTCAGTGGGAGGACCATACTAAGTAAATAATGTTTGTTGATACCGGACTGTGCTTGACGATTTAGGCCAGTCAGTTGGAAAACCCAAGGTACCTGGGCATAAAGAATAAACCGAGAAGGGTTTTGGGTTAGCCCTTGATGAGGTCAGAGCTTATGCCTGGATGGGTGAGCTGAGGTACTGTGTGACCTTTGTGTGTGATGGTAAGCCTACAGAGACAGGGGCCAAAACCTCATCCATGTTCCATCACATGACATGCATATCGATAGATCGTTCGGAAAAGCCAGATATCCACATTTGGGTGAAGTATATACATGTGCGAGAGATACCTCTATGCACTATAGAGCGGTGGTCGCATCAGGTTGTAGTCACCTTGATTCATCTTTATGGGAGGACCTGTAATCCACAGACTGGGATTACGACCCCTTAATTCATCGCCTTAACTTTGGTGACTCGCTAATGAGCCCCTGTTTGGACTGTGGGTCATGGGAAACACCGAGTCGGTTCAATGAAGCTAGTGTGGTTTGTAATCCATAGTTGAAGGTGGAATACCCCATATTTACAGATTAAATTCCTAAAACCATATGGATTATTTTCCCATCATATTAATTTAATTATGTTCATTTTATTATTTAAATTATTTTAGATTTATTATTTGAATTTTTATAAGTCATTTGATATTTTATTTCTTATTTTTGTACTTATAAAAATGAAGTTATTAATTTACAAAGTTATAATGTTTTAAAATTCATTTTGTTTAATTTTAAAATATTTATTAAAAAAATACATGGGGGTCATAGTGCACATGGGCCCACCATGTGGGTATTAGGTGGGGCCCCACATACCATACATGGGTGGCATGCCCCACCCTTGGATACTTTCTCTTGTTGCTTTGTGTTCAAGTTTATTAAATATGGTAACTATATCTTGCAGCATATGGTCAAATTGATTAGGAAGTATTGACCATATCTTATCTTGATTATTGAAGGTATATATAAATTTGATATATTCTTATGGAATATATGAGATGGATTATACAATTTTATGGAATGTATGATATTTTTAATAGATTTAATTTATTTGAATATATTGATGGGAAAATGGTTTAAGGAAACAGGGATAATGATTCATGCACTTTCCATAATGTTGATGGCCCATCTATGAAATGGATGACTCAGATCTCTCACCCCACAAGTCACTTTGATCAACAGTCCATATTTAATCTCAAAAAAGAGACAAACTATGGGAAATAGGGGTGCTCTCCCCCATCTCTACACATCTCTTTCTCTCTCTCCTCCCTAGGGGCCACGCCCCTCTCTCTCTCCTCTCTGATTTTCTCTCTCTAACTCTCTCTCCTATAAACCCTAGGGGCATGGCCCAAACCTAGAGACTCTCCATCTTTTTCATGACCTAATTTAAGGGTTGGGAAAATTAGGGTTTGAGCCTAATTATTTTGGAGGGTTGTTGTAGAGATTTAAGGGTGGTTACCTAATTTGGCAGAAATTAACTTTCTCAGTTCGAGATTGAAGCTAGACCGGTGACCCTACGCCATTGGATGTGGTGACTCGGTGTGGGGTGTAAAAGCCCGGTTAAGATAATCTTTGGCATCTTTTCTCTTATTTGTTTGTTCTTTTATTTTATATTCTCAAGCACAATATTAGGTTGTATGAATGACATCAGGTAGTTGAGATTTATTTTATTGATGTGTTATTTAATTTTTGAATTTCTATTGTTTGTAATAAGACCATATGTGAGTGATCTTGTTGCCATTTTCTAAGGGGTGATTCTTATTAAAAAAAAAAAAAAAAAATGTATTTCCCCAACAAAATATCACATAGGTCTTTCTTTCAAAGTTCCATACCAAATTCTATAGACCAAGCCATCCGGTGACAAGCTACCTTGAGAGTCCTCTTGGTGAATCTCATTTACCTCTTTCTTATCTTTCTCTATCTTTTCTAGAGGGATTAACCTCTTTTTATAGAGAACACATTTATTTAGTAATTTTCACATTCATGGTCTATAGGAGATGATATTAAGTGTAACTCTTGCCTTAATTCCCTTAAGTGCAGCTAATTATGATTAACAAGTTGTCACCAAATTGTTAATCATATGTAATGAGCTAAACATATCATTAGTCCACTAATAACTCATTTAATAGGATGTTATCAAAGCATTCTAACAATTTATAAGAAATCCAAACACACTACTGGGGTTTCCCTTTAGTGATACTGAATTTTTTCCTCCAGTGATACATCATATTAAACCTAAAAAATGGATCAATGTATATGACATTGCCTCATATTTTCCGTCCGGGATTTCACATATACTTCAATGTGGCTTTTGTATCATTATTGAAAAAATGAATTTTCGAAACAAAATTGCCTGATAGGCCACATTACCAACAAGAATTGTATGGGCTTTTTAATGGGCTTAAACTCTTACAAGAAAAGATGTTTTGAATGTTTTTACATTGCGGAGAGCGACTCTCTTAATGTAATAAACTGGTACAACATATTGGGCAAGCCATCGTGGAATTTGAGATCTATTTGGCTAGATATAATGGACATTTGGAGCTGTTTAGAAGTATCTTTTGACTATGTTTATGTTTATAAGAGGCAAATGAAGTAGTAGATAGTTTGGCAAAAAAAAAGAAAAAAGGGTGTTATTTGTTTATAACTTTCTGTTTCTCACTCTGTGCCGTTGTAGCCTTGGTATGTTCGTGTTTCATTAACATTAGTAATCTTTTAAAAAAAAAAGAGAATTCCCAATAATATGAGATACTCCAATCTCGCTAAAGCCAATGAGAGATTTTAAGAGGAAATGAAGGAAAAATCTAAAGGAAAATGGTTTGATAGGGTTGCAGTACCAAGTAAAGTCTCACCTTATAACTCATTTAAAATTGCAATTCAAGTATTATAAAGACTTTACATCAATCATCTTATGCTGAACATTATGGTTGTGAAAAAAGAAAAGGATTTCAGGCTCCAAAAATAGTGTATATTGCAGCCTATTATCGTGATCGTCCATTTCGCCCTAAAAATAAGTGTTCATAGATCCATAAGATATGTACTGTTTTTTTAGTTTTGAATTTCATTATCGGTGTTGGAAATTGATTTTTGAACCATCATGGAGATTTCCGTTGCCTAAAGTATTTTTCATATGAGGATTTGGGTTGAGAGTTTTATTTGTTTTCATAAAGCCTAAGCCTTGCAGAAATCTCATCCAAATCTACATCCATTTTAAAGGAAAAAAACCGAAAGTGGGAAAAATCCAATAAACATGCAATAAACACATTTTAGAGTTACATTTTAAAAGCAAGAGCAATAGATAAAAGGACATTGCCGGGTACTATTCTATATTGTGATAAAGGCAATATGACGCAATATAAAATTTACTAGCAAACAAAACCAGCAAAATAACCGCATCTAAGAAAGAGAAATAAAAATCATAAAGAAAATCACAAGAAGAAAGAGCAAAACATGCGGATACGAGTATTCCACCATGGGCTCATAAGCAAAGGAGAAAAAAAACACCCACAAAGGGTTCTCTCTCTCACTCTTTTTAATTCATAAAATTCAATCTCTTTTTACATTACACACCCCACCTTTGATTTGAAAGAAGGAAAACGTTTATATAAGGTTGTACCTTTAAAATGTAGAATTAAAGTTACACCTCAAAATCCATCAGAAAAAATTGTTTTGATGTTGAAAAACCCTCTAATTGATCATCTTGACATAGATATGTATGAATATGAAAAGAAAAAAGGATTTCAATCCCGAAAAATAATGTATCTTGCAAAATGTTATCTGAACTGTCCATTTTTAATATTTCATGTGTCTATAAATCTAATTGATTTCAACCATTTTTAGAGCTTAGAGTTTTATAATTAGAGATGACAATCGATTCTCATGCTATCCTAAAAAATTTATATACCAAAATTATATTTATGATCAAATTTAGAGGTGTGCCTTAATTGGATTGTTTAAGGTTGCACGCCCCACTGTTGTTCTTTAAAGTTGGCTTTATCTATCATATACCATGATCTTATCTACTAATAAAATGACGCACTCCTTCCCTTCTAATACAAACACGTCTTTATCTCATAACATCAAATTTCTAAATGCAAAACACAAAACCTTATCCCAACCTAAACCATAAGATTTGCTTCCTAAATTAAAGGATCTCGTCACTTATTATACCCATATTTCTACCATTTCTCTCTTTTATAAAAAGATTACAACTATCTCTTATCTAAAGACCAACTCTTCTAAAATATAAATGGATTAATAATTTTCTATGTTTTTCTAAAAAGATAACCATAAAATTTTCTATCCTATGTCAACCTATCTATCCAACATCAATCTATAGATAAGAGCGGACTTAAAATAAAAGATAACAACTCATTTAAACTAAAAAATAAAGCGTACTTAATTTTCCTAAGTAAAACGTACTTCCTAAAATTAGATATTTATCAAACTAATCCTAAAAAATTATATTTTTAATCATTAACCCTAATAAATAAAAATAAAAAGTCTACACAACTTCTAAAAATAAAATTAACAAATTAATTTGATCTACATCACAATTTATCAAAGGAAATGTTTATATAAGGTTGCAACTTTAAAACATTGAAGTAAGGTGCACATCATAAATTCTACAGAAGAGAGTGTTCTGGTGTTGAAGAACCCTCAAATTGATCATCTCGACATCAAGATGTGTGGACATGAAGCAAAATAAGAACTCCAAGTCCAATAATAATACCTATTGTAACAAGTTTATCTAGACCGCATATTTTCAAGATTTCGCGTCTTGATTTATGTCATTTTATAAATTTAAAACTTTATAACTATAGATAAAATTAAAATTTCAAGCCACCATAAGGTTTTCGACACCAAAATGACATATCTAACCAAATTTTAGAGGTGCACTTTATTATACAGTATAAGGAGGCAACCTTATAGAAATCTCACCCTTTATCAAAAGACCCACGAGAAATAGACAATATAATATTTTACTTATTGCTCGATTTGGTTTCAAACTACCCATAAAAATACCTATGATCATGAGTTGGAAAAGTCGCAATATGTAAAAGGTTAAACAATGCATCTCTAATGTTATTTTAATAAGGGTGTGGTTTGTTTAAGGTTGAGGCCCTAAACAATCAAAGTAAGACGCACATTTAAATAGTATCAAAAGATGTAATTTCAGTATCGAAAATTTTTATGATAACCTGAAAATTTACTTTCATTTCGAATTATAAAATTTAAAGCTTAAAAAAATAGTGTAGATATTTATGAACACCTGAAAATCTTGAAATTTTTATAGGTAATGAAGTAGAAGATGCATTATTTCTAAGATTTGAAGTCCATTTTTTTTTAACATCCATGTATCTAAAGGTTGGGTTTGAAGGTGTTTTTTTAGTATTGAAACAACTTCTTCCAGTGAATTTTTAAAATGCACCTTATAGCTTGATTGTTTAGGGCCTCAACCTTATATAAACTTTTTCCTTTTGATAAACTTCTTGCGTTAAAATGCACCACATAAAAGGAATGCTCTTAGGTGTTATAAGCTTCAAAGGAGAAATTAAACTACTTTTCTTTTCTTTTTTTTTACCAAGATTCATATTTTTCATTAATTGATTAAAAGGAAATTACATGGTCAGAAATAGTAAGAGAAGAAAGAGAAACACCCCCTTTAGCCAAAGCACCAACAATGTCATTTACTTCACGGTAAATATGGGAAAAGGAGACTGATAAGTTTGCCACCGCTTCCAAAGTCTGTAACCATAAAGATCGCAATTCCCACGGTACCCTCTGCTCGTTCTTACAACATCTAATGACATTAAGAGAATCCCCTTCTATTAGACAATTTGAGCCTAAATTCTCTATTCCCTTTAATAGCGCCGTTAGCTCCACACAATTTGCCGTAGCAACACCAATTGGGCCAGCATAAGTAAACAAGACATTTCCATAGCAATCTCTATCAACACCCCCAATACCTACTGGCCCCTGATTCCCTGCAAAACTACCATCAAAGTTTACTTAAAGCTACCAATATGCGGGGCATACTACAAACTTTTAGGCCTACTGGGTTTAAAACCCAGAGAAAAAAGGTCGGTCAAATTTATCATAACATCAACCTTAGTAATGCCCCATCCATCCTTATCCACCGATAGAGATGACCAAATAGATAGCTTAATACGATGGATAAGCTTATCTACAGGCAATGCCACACCCTCAAATATTCTTCTGTTTCTCTCCTTCCAAACTTCCTAGAGAGTCATTCCTTATGCAATCTTCCAAATCGTGCTTCTAACCTTAGGCAAACATGGAATACTAAATTATGATACTATCCCAACCACTTTCTGGGGCAACGATAAAGAGAAACCAGCTTCACCAATTAACCATTACCATATATTCAACATATATGAGCAGCGGATTAATAGATGGTCAATTGACTCACCATCCAATTTGCAGAGTAGACAAATATTGGGAAGAATTTTCCCTCGTTTTTATAAATTGTCAATTGTTAAGATTTTATCTTATGCAGCTAGCTAGATGAAAACTTGAACTTTATGTGGTATTGGGCACTTCCAAATTTACACAATTTTGAGGGACGATCATCTTTAGCAGTCGTGAAAGAGAAGATTATAACATGATTTAACTGAAGACATACCATCCCTTTCAATTTCCTATACCATAATATCATACGCCCCCTGAGAAATATAGACTTTGTGCAAGAGTTCCATTAGTGTGCACCATTGGGATAACATGTCATTATTTAACCTTCTATACAAGAGGGGTATGTCCCACACGAACTGTTGACCTCTTATCTCAACTACATTACTAATTTTATGATAAGGAAAGGCAACAACCCTAAAAAGATCAGGGATAACAAACTTCAATGGGTACTCCCCAAGCCATTATGATATCAAAACAAAATTTGTTTGCCACACCCCACATTCAATCTAAAGTATCCCATGACCATAGTCCTGCAATTGAAAATAACCCGCCACATATAAGACACCTCCTTCCCTCTACCACCCCCAATCCACAAGTTTGCATGTTCGTCCCATATTTTGTCCATAAAACTTGACATCATAGATGATTCTTTAGGTGTAAACTCTGCCACCACCATTCACAAAGCAATGCCTAGTTAAACTTCATAACTTTCCGTATACCCAATCCATCTTCACGCTTGGGTGTGCAAACACTATCCCACCTTAATAAATGAAACTTCCTACTCTTCCCACTTGATCCCCAAATGAAGGCTCTCATCATCTTCTCAATTCTCTTTGCAACCGTTGCCGGCATATGAATAAGGGACATTTGGTACACGGGTAGATTCGCGAGGCTGGACCTAAGCAAAGTGACCATTCCCCCCAAAGATAGGTACTTGTGTTTCCAAAGGTCAAGCTTGACTTGAATTCTCTTAAGTACCCTATCCCATACTGCAATAGGGAATTTTGAATCTGAAATCAAAAGGCCCAAATAAGTAATGGGGAATGAATCCATTCTACGTCCCATCACCTTGGCCAACTCACTCACAATTGACTCACTACAGTTGACACCCACCATAGAGGACTTATGAAAGTTAACCTTATGTCCTAAAGTCACTTCATAAATTTCTAAAAATTTTGTGACATTCCTCACTTGTGAGGTCTCAGTATCAATATAGATTAAAGTACCATCCGCATACTGAAGATGAGAGGCGAAAATATATGAGTTTGCAATTTGGAAGCCCTCAAATGCCCTTGCGCTCTCCACTGTGCTTAGCATAAGACTAAATCATTCAGCATAAATCGTAAATAAGAAGGGGAAAGGGGATCTCCTTGACGTAAACCTCTAGTAGCATTACAATAGCTTATCGAGCTACCTTTAAAAATAATAGAGAAATATGTTGAGGATAAGCAACCAGAAATCCAATTTCTCCACCGATCTCGAAATCCCATCCTTTTTAAAATCTCTAATAGTAGTCCCCATTCCACCCTATTATAGGCCTTTTCCATATCCAGCTTTAGCAATATGCTTGTTTTTTTACTCAGAACTCGTGAATGAATACATTCTTGCGCCACCAACACATAGTCTATTATTTGGCAGTCTTGAATAAAAGCTGATTATGTAGTTGAAATGAGAAAAGGAAGAACCGCCTTAAGACGTTTTGCAATAACCTTATAGACACTTGTAAACAGACTTATAGGCCTAATATCTGAGAGCTCATTAATCACAGATTTCTTCGGTATCAAAGCAAGGAGGGTGGAATTGATACCTTTAAAAATATGATCAGGGATCATGAACTCTCTTACAACCGCCAATAGGTAATCTTTGACTAAGATCCAAAATTGTTTTAAAAAAAGCATGGGAAAGCCATATGGACTCGGTGCCTTATCATCAGGCAATGCAAAAATAACATGATGCAATTATTGGATAGAAATCCCACTCTCAAGAGAACATCTCTGCTCTTCATTCAGCATCGTAAAATGGATATTCGAAAAGCTTGGAGTTATCACCACCTCTTTAGTAAAAGCTTTTTTAAAATGGTTGATGACACCCTCTGCCATGGTATTATTATCCTCAAGATCTAACTGGTCAAACCCAAAATATCATTCTGCTTTCTTTTCGCGTTGGCTATAGCATGAAAAAATTTAGTGTTCAAATCACCTTCCTTTAACCATTTATTCATGGATCTCTGTTTCCAATAAAGTTCATCAAATCTTCTCAACTCCTTTAACTCCTTCAGTTTCACCCTACAATCCATCACCAACTGTTCCGTTAACACCCTACTTGTCTGAGCATTAATATCTATCAGTTCAATCTCAGTTAGGACTGCATCGATCTTAGCCTTAAGATCGAATTTATTCTCTTTTCTTCCATCCCAACAATTTGTGTTTTATATTTGATACTTTTTTTTGTATTTGGAAATCCATGGAGCCCACCACGACAGTATTGGGCCACGGCCTCTAAATCAGCTCAACCACTTTTGAATTTTCTAGCCAACTAACCTCAAATCTAAAAGGTTTTGGCCCACCCCTAAGAGAACCCGTAATGAGAAAAATAGGGAGGTGATAAAAAGACAACCTAACCAAGGCTTTCACAAAAACAAGCCGGTAAAGACTCGACCAAGATGAAACACTGCTCAAGTACAAAAAACTATAAACAACAAGTATATACTGCAACTAAACTACAATAGACTGTGAAACATATTGGAAATATCAGATAGGGGGTATAAAAAAACAAAAGGGCCGGTAGGGAGTGGTCTTCATGTAAATTTGGTCAAGATATGGATCAAAATATAGTATTGTGTAAAAAAATATGGTCTTTACGTAATTTTAACTTTTTTTTTTAATTTAAAATGGTGGATTTGAAACTTGAACCATCTTTTTTTATTTTTTGTTGAAATGATGGTTCAAAACTCATGCTCGAAGACCCACACATGTAGAAAATATAAAAAGATTGAGAAATTGACGTTCCGAACCCAGGGCAGGCTGCACAAATACCCTTAGATTTGATAGTTAGTATTTTAGATGTGAAGAAAAAAGAATAAATAGAATAGTTGATAAATTGATGTCATGGTGTTATTTGATAAATAGAAAAATAAAAATTATTGGTATTTTTATGGGATGCAAAATAAAAAAAGGCCTAGGTTTTATAAAAACAAAGCAAAACCTCACCTCGAATCTTCGTCCGTAAAGCACTTTGGACATTATAAAGCTTCATGATGGCTCTAGAGTCAATTTCAAATCCTCATTATAAAGTTTGAAACTCCAAAAATTGTACAACTATTTTGGATTCGTGAATACTTATTTTTAGACTGAAATAGATGGTCTAGATAATGTGTTACAATATATACTATTTTCACAGCTTGAATTCTTAAGTTTTTTATTTTCATAACTATAATGGTCAAGACCGAGATTGTTGGTTCGAAAGTTTTCCAATGCCATTAAACATAATTTTTTGTGAGAGTTGAGGTGATGTTTTAGTAATTCTGATAGGGCTACAACCCTATTAAAATAATTTCATTAGGAAAAAGTTTGCATAAGGTTGTAACATTAAAATGTAGAATTAATGTGTACCTAAAAATCCATAGTAAAATACCGTTTTGAAGTTGGAAAACCCTCTAACTGATCATCTCGGCATCAAGATGTATGAATATATAAAAAAAAAAAAAGGAAGAAGGAAATTTCTAGTCCCAGAAATAGTTTATCTTGCAACACATTATTTAGATTGTGCATTTTTTAGATTTTCATATGTTTATAGATCTATTTGAGTTAAATCATTTTTGAGGTTTAAAATTTTATAATTAGATATAAAAATAGATTCTCATGACATTTTAAAAATTTTGAACATCAAAAGTATATCTTGTTATAAATTTTGGTGGTGCACCTTATTTTTGATTAACCTTATGCAAACCACGCTCTTTTCCTTTTAGATATGGCTTGGCATACAAAAATTAACTTTACTCTCCATTCTCCACATAACACGGCCAAAAAGCATTTAATAAAGGGTGTAGTTTGCATAAGATTGCAACTTTAAATAATAAAAGTAAGGTGCACTTCCATGATCTATAGTAAGATGTAATTTTGGCGTAAAATATTATTATGATGGCTTAATAATTAATTTTTATTTCTAATTATAAAATTTTAAATTAAAAAACGACTCAAATTAAATAGATCCATAAACATATGAAAATATTAAAAATAGACTATCCAAATAATATAATGCAAGATGCATTATTTTTTATACTCAAATATTTCTTTTTTTCATATTCATATATAGATCAATTAAAGTGTTATCCAACTTGTTTTTTACGATATATATTTTGTTTTCCAACTTGCTTCTTGCAATAGATTTTTTTAGGCGCAGCATAATTCTATATTTTTAACGTTGCAACTTTATATGAGCTTTTCCCCTTTCATAAATTTTGTCGCGAAACTTAACGAAAAATTCACCTGAAAAGTTCGCCAAAATGTCCAGGGAAATGATTTCTCAACCCTTATTCTTTCCCATTTTACGCTTCCACCCGTTATCACGTACGATAATTCACCGACTCTAAACGGTAAATGTATTCAAAAGTCGACTTTGCCGCCAATAATACACTGCTCGAAACCCATGTACAATGGTTCTCAACTCCCTATAAACACACCTCTCTCTCTCTCTCTCTCTGCAAAGAAGCATACATCTCTCCCTCTCTCTCTAAACTGCAGCGCTAAAAATCGATTGATTCATTTTTTAGCAAACCCTCGCCGGGAAATGAGAATTTCGGCGGGTCTTCTTACGCCAAGATGCTTACCAGCGGCGGAAAATGCAGTTCCCTACGAACCGAGTGAAGCAAACCTCAGCTGTTGCAGAGGTGTCTAGGGTTTCAAATGAGAGGGAGCTATCATTTGTGGAAACAAAGGGTACAGATATGCCACCTGAGAAATTTCACCCTCGTCCTGTTAATTTATCAGTGAACGGAAAGAGTGATTCTATGCCTTTTGGAAAATTGATGCAAAAGTTTGTAGTGGAAGATGAACCAGAAGTCGATGGAAAAGGGTAAATGTGATCAAACCTTTGTTTTTAAATCATTTATGCTTTCTTTTTTGTTTCTTTGTGCTTTGATTAACTCTTTGTTTTGGATTGATGCAAGCTTTAATATCCTGTTCACTTATGGTTTTATTAAGCGGACATTTTTCTTTTAAATTCAGTTTTTTGTTGTTTTAATACGGAATGTGCCGGTTTTAGCTACGGATTACAACCTTTTATGTTTTTCCTTTAATTTATGTATCTACTGCGATTGATTGGTTTATTGTAATAGTGTTACCTTTGTGGAAAATATAGAAACCTGCACTGTCCACTGTAAAACAAAATCGAAGAAAATTCCCCGGCACATAAATTTTCTACCCATAATTGGGCCCCCATCGTGCAGTCTTCTCACCTCATATTTATTTTTGAGTTCTTTTCTTGTCTTCTGTTTGTTTTGTAGGATGGCTGATCATCCAGGTGATCGTCTTGTCTTTGGCGGAATGAGTCGTGGTGCCGCAGGTGCTGGTTCTTCGCGTTCGGGGCCTCCCACCAACCCTATTTCGTATGATGTGGGGGCAGTTTCTGAGAAGATTCGCCAGTCAGTGAGGAATTTGGAGCTTGTTGGGGTCAATGTCAGTCGTTTCAGCCTGGAAGCTATCATTCGTTAGAATCTCACCTCTGATCTTTTTCTCAGATGTACCAGGGTACTGACTTCTGTTGTTGATGTTGAGGTGTTTGAGTTTGAGACAATGTTGGCTGTGTGTATCAGGGCTAATATCATCAATTCCTTTAGGAACTTGACTCCCAGGTCACTCCTGGCTTGTTGCAATTATCGTACTACTCCTGGTGGCCATGATGCGATGGCTCAAGCCATGCCCAAACTTAAGCTTGAGAAGAAAGTCCCGACTGGGTTGACGCCACAAGATGCCTCTTATGCCCAGGTCCTCAGTATTCAGCAGCAGGATATGTTTGCTCAGATCAAGCAGGTTAGGTCTGAGTATGATCGAGAGCTTGATGATTTGAGGAGGCAAATTATGATCGGACAACAAAACAAGGAGGCGGAGTTACGAAATATCCGTGAGCAGTATTTCCTGGCTACTGGCTATCAGGACCTGGTCTCGAAGATCTTCTCAACAGGTGTTGGACCCGTTATCTGAAGGAGCGCAATCAGTTGCACATTGCACCAGCCACTAAGGATGATCTTACTTTGAAGATGGTCGTCGAGCCTTTCGGTGCTATTATCAAGAATGAAATGCGTTCTGAGTTTTGCCGCCAGGAGCACGTTCGTAATGCTCTGGTTCTATATCTTCAAGATAAGATTCGACTCTTCACTACTGAGAGAAATGTCCGTAAGTTAAATACTTTTCGGAATCTCTTGGCAGCAGTGGGCGGTGAGACAACTCCATTACCTACCACTCAAGCAGAGGAAGATGTAGGTCGAGCAGATTCCAGTGGGGAGCCTAGTTCTACCGGGGGAGCGGATGGCGAACCAACCTCTGAGGGAGTTCCTGCCCCAGTGGGTGCTGAAGGTGAGGTCCCAGCGGGGGGAGAAGGTGAAGAAAGGGTTGAGGCCCCAGATTGAACTCTCCGGTGGGAAAACGAGCTGCTCCTGACCACCCGCATCTGCATTTACACGCAGCCCAGAGAGGTAAGGCCCTGCGGACTGGCGGTGTCAAGAAGTAGTTTTGAAGCAGGGGTCCGGTGCATCATCGGTGGAGGCGAGATGCGCAGTTGGATTAATGCCTCCAGTATGTACAGAGGTGAGATGCGCAGTTGGATTAATGCCTCCAGTATGTACAGAGGTGAGATGCGCAGTTGGATTAATGCCTCCAGTATGTACAGAGGTGGGTGCTAGTTCCAATGATGCTTACAGGTTACTGTCTCAGGCAAGGGATGATATGCCTGGGAATTTTCTTCAATTTTGTTTTACAGTGGACAGTGCAGGTTTCTATATTTTCCACAACCTTCATATGATATTGTGGTTTTTCCCTTTTAGTTTATTTTGTTTGACATTTCATTTTTTGGTATTAAATTTACAATCAAATTTAGAGAGTCTCTGTAGCTTACTTCTATCAATAGTTGGGTGTTTCTATGCAATGTCACCGTGTTCATATGATTTTGGTTCGTCTCTGTAGCTTACTTTTATCAATAAAATACGAAATACAGTTTCTATTCTTCTGATGAGTTGGCAGGATACTAAAATTTATCAAGAAATGGCACAAAAAAAGAAAGAAGAAGAAGAAGAAGAATAAGAAGATGATATCTTTCTTAACTGTCACTTATTGGCTATTGCAGGAAACAGATAGGAAAAGGTACTGTTAGTTCCAATCCAAAATTGCAACAAACTTTTGATGAGGATATAGGTTTATCAAAGCAGAGAACTCCCTTTAGGCCCCCATTGAAGATCGGTGCTACTAATTTATGTTGTAGTATTAAAAATAGTGGTTCTCAAACTACTGAAACTACCCCTGAAGGCATAGAGAGTACACCAGAAAAATTGCAGTCACGGCCTCGTTCCAGCAGGTTCTTCAAAAAGGAAGAAAGTAATTCTGTGTCTTTTGAAAGTTTAATGGGCAAGTTTGTCGTGGAAGATGAACCAGAAGGGGATGAAAAAAGGTTTCTTGGGAGTAAACCTTATTTTTATTGTAATTCATGCTTTATTTTATTTAGGGAAATTTAACAAAATACTAAACCTTTCAACATTTACCCATCTGCAACTGCTCTAACTCAAGACCGTGTATTTTTTATCGGTATTTTGAAATTAAATAAAAATATATCGGTAAAGTGTTTGTTCATGTACATTTGTCAAGAAAATAAAAAACGTTAAATTGTTCATCTCTATGGAATTTAATAATTTTCCTTTTTTCTTTTTTCTTTGATATTTGTTTTTGCATGATCTGGTGTTAATTACATGTGCTGTTTATTCTGATAAGGCGTGGAGTATTGTCACATATATCTGTCTGATTTCTGTTTCATTCTAGTTCATTATGTCTTGTTGTTTTCTTATTTCATTATTTAGCCTGAAACTAAAATTGACTTCAGTTTGTACTTCTATTAACCAAGTGCTTCCATATTACTGTTTTCTCATGATTTTCTTCCTTATTGTAACCTATCTTACGTTACTAATATTGTTTTGGAGTAGATATGAGACCATTTATTTTTAGTACAAGGTGGTCACAATTAATCGTCACCGTTAGATGTGAAATTAGACAGGTTGAATTTATTCAATGGACCATGCTCAAACTTCAAGAAAATTTTCTTGAACATTGTGACACATCCAAGCCATTAGATTTCACATTGGATGGTTGTAAGTAATGGTGATCTCTTTGAATCAAAGGTAAATGGTCTCATTGTATACAATCTCTATTGTTTTTCATTCTTTTTATACCCGTATGGGCTAATCTAGGGGAAAAACTAAAATGTGGACTAAAGTTCTTCATCAAATAATTATGCTCTCTTTAATTATTTTAGACTTGGATTAGTGTTTGATATTTCTTTTCCAGTGTTTTTGCTAGGGAAAAAACAGAAATTTTTGCTAAAGTACTGAAGCTGTATCCAATTTCAATCAGTAAACAAAGAATGAATATGAGAAAATGAATGAGTATTTGGAAGTTAAATGTAACAGCTGTCGAAATTATGTGCCAAACAGATCAAAATTTGGCTGGCTACAGTAGCTCTATTTTTTTGTTATTGAAACAATTGTGTCTAGCACATAGGACTCTTGGACTGCACAATATAGTATTTACTGTGCTTCTTTAACTCAACATTGTGTAATTTTGAATGTGCTTGAGATTATGTCCTTCACTTCTCAATGATAAGGTGATTGAGTTTTTTAATTTATAATGAGTTTTTTATTTTTTCTGATGAATTAATCAAGAACTTTATTATTTTTATGAAGAGAGAGATCATAATTTTCTACTGTTTTTACTTGCCTCTTTGCAGGAAGCAAGGTCGACAGGTACTACTTGCTCAAATCTGAAATTAGAACCAACTTTCGATAAGGATGTTGGCTTTCGAAATCTGACGTGATGTTGCTAAAGAATGATGCTGTTGAGTTTAGTGCTAGCCTTGAAAATGGAGGTTCTCAAAGTATTGAAACTGTATGTGAGGTTTCAAGGCCAGAAACACCAGCTATGCGGCCACTAGTTCCCCCTTGAAATGAATGCAAGAGGAACAGTGTAACTTCAATGATATGCTTAGAGATTCTTTGACGTTTGGCTTAAACAAAAAGCAAAAATTGGTTTAGGATTTAGGCTTAGGGTCAGGCATTGGTAGTTACGGTGGAGCATCTGAAAATATAGGCAGTGAGTTTGAATGGCTCAACCCATCATCGATAAGGGGCTCAAATAAAAGAAGACCAGGTGATCCCCTTTATGATAAGCGGATCCTCTACATACCTCCTGATGCCTTAAATAAGATGTCTGCATCCCAGAGACCGTATTGGACTGTGAAAAGCCAGTATATGGATGTTGTGCTCGTCTTCAAAGTGGTAAGTTTGAATCATACTTTCATGGGTTCTCTAGTTCTGTCGTTTTTATATGGTTTCTCTTCGTATATTGAAAACACCCTTTACTGTTCCCATAGCCAACTAGTCATGACAATGTTCACAACTTTATATTGCATTTTCTATTCGTTTTCATGTCACTTAGTTGCATACATACCAAGTGTACTTTCAACGATTCTCATGTTGTTTCTTGGAGTTTTTTTTTTAGTAAAAAATGCCTCTTGTACACAATTGGATCTCTGATGACCATGTATATCTGAATATTTCTCTTTTCTTATGCCGGTCAGGGCAAATTTTATGAGCTATATGAATTAGATGCAGAGATTGGTCACAAAGAGCTCGATTGGAAAATGACATTCAGTGGTGTGGGTAAGTGTAGACAGGTAAAATTTCTATCTTCCTGATGGCTTTTTTCGTTCAAGCAACGGGATATTTACTTTTGCAAGATGCTAATCTCTTAAAATGGATATATTTATTTCTTTCAATAATGCCCATCAAGTTAACCTTTTATGAATATTGGCTGCCATGTTGCTTATGCACTCATGCTCTCTTTCATTTTTATTGCAGCTCATCTCAATAGCAAGCAATTTGTTCTGCTGTTGTTATGCATTTTAACGCTTTTCTTCTGATGATTCTGAAGGGGTTCTTGATGAAGGGGGAAAAATGATATAATGTGATACAGCCTATGAATTATGATCTGTTTTGCAGTTAATATGTTTGCTTTGTGTTAAACGTTCAAATGGAAGTTGTAGTATAATCATGAACATGACTACTATAATTGGTTATTTTAGAATTTGTGTAGGGGTCCCAGTTTATCTATTGCACATGTATTGTGTCCAGCTTTCATGACTCGGACATAATCTAGAATGGCTCGTATGAATTAATATTGTAAATCCAATTTTTATGTTGATATTAATATACCTTTTACCTTGTGGGCAGGTTGGCATTTCTGAGAGTGGAATAGACGATGCTGTTCAGAAGCTGATAGCCCACGGGTATGGATATTTTCCGTGTGACCATCCCATGGAAACTTCTAACCAGTGTACAGAAAAATGGCTCGGCCAAGGTATTCAGGCGTTGGCTGAGGCAAGTTGCTCGGGCTGAGTCTGAGTTAGAAGTTTCTAATTGCTTTCTTCTTCCCTTCCCATGCGTTGGCAAGAGTACTGCCAATTAACTGGGTGTGCCGTGCCTAACATTTTCATGCATCTGTTTTAGTCACTTAGGCACGGCATACCCAAAAATGTTAATATGGAAGACCAAAAAATGTTGTGTAATTTAACTCACTTCAGTTTTAATATGGAAGATACAAAGTTGCAAGAATGGAACAAACCAAGACAGCTGATCATGCTAAGGCTACAGGAGGAGCAAGTGCTGTAAGTATTTCATGGGGCTTTGGGACACATTGTGTGCAGGTGTTGGCATGGATGTTGTGTTCGTGGGTGTTTTTTGCAAACTGACAATTGTATTGTCTCTTCCCAAACTAGTTTTTCATATAATAGTGCATTGGAGATTCTCTCTGTGCTTTTTTCCTTGTGCAACATATGTTTTGAGGGATGATATTGTCATTTTGGGCATGCACCTTTGTGTGTAGTTCAGTAAGATTTTACTATATACCCTTGTATATGTGTGCTTATTTGTGATTACGTGTGGAGTATAGGACTATGCAGGGTTCTGTTCTGCTCATAACTATGCTTATATTTGCAGGTGATTAAGCGGAAATTGGTTCATGTATAAGCGGAAATTGGTTCATGTCTTTACTCCATCGACTTCGGATGGCAACATTGGACCTCATGCCATTCATCTTCTTGCTTTGAAAGAGGTATGCAATGTCATCCTCTGGGTACTTTTCTGGAATTTGAGGGTCTTGTATTCTGTTTCGATGTTGAATGTGCCTTGTTGGTATTTTTTTAGTCTCCTGTATTTTTATGATGCTAGAAAATGCTTAAAAAATATGCTGCTCTTAAAGTACTATTTTTTGTTATTTTTTGGCTCTATTGGTGATGCAATAATCATGATCCTTATTGTTTTCTTCAAAAGGTCATTAAAGCATTTTTTGGGAAGCTTAATGATGCTATGATTCCAGTTATTGATGTCATGGACTCGGTGAATTATGTCACATTCATCAGCCCTTCCTAATCAGGGACATATGAGCATCAGTTTTTCAAATTCAAGATACTTCTATGATAATTCTGGTTTATGTTTTAACCTGCATTATATTCTTATCTTCAGGGATGTTCTGGCCCACATGGTGGCAGTTCACCTGTTTATGGATTTGCCTTCCTTGATTGTGCTGCTTTGAAATTTTGGGTTGGTTCATTAAGCGATGATGCTTCTTCTTCTTCAGCATTGGGAGCTTTGCTGATGCATGTGAGTGACTTGACTTTCATCCATATTGCTTTTCATAAGATTTTCAGATATGTGTGCGGTTGACTTCCTTCTTTTGTGTTTCAGGTTTCCCCTAAAGACTTGTTGTATGAAAATGGAGGTAGACTTCTTACTGTTGTTTCTTGATTTAGTTGATGAGATCTATTTTATTGGATGTAGTCCTGAATATTCGTTTGGTGCAGGGTTCTCGAAGCAAACTCAGCAAGCACTTAAAAGGTTTGCTTCAACTGGTGAAATTTTCAAATGAATATCTCATATTGAAAGTTATATGGAAGAGTTTCCTGATGATAATTGTACCTCCTGGTTTATACAGAATTTTTGAGGCAGGATGCTTGCTTGTAGCCTGTATGAATGTTTTCCTCAAATCATTTATTTGATTTCTGCTGCCTAATGTAGCATCAATGGTCAACTAATCACTATAATAAAAAATTTAGCAAAAACCCTAACTAAATGAGATCCATCTGCGACTCAAACTATGGAAGAAAACTTTTGCAGTGTCCCTGCAAATTGATTAGTAGTAACCACATTGGTTGACCAGTACTTGCTCACTTGAGTTCTGACTAACAAATAGAGATCGTCATATCCTATTCTAAGAAATTTCAAGGACCTTATAATTGATGCAAACCAGTTTCTTTACACAAGTGTGCTCAGGTTTCAAGCTTTGATGGCAAGGTGGATGGGGATAAACTGAGATATTGCATACATGAGCTGATGGAGAACATAAACTGCCATCACCTTTAAGTTGATAAAGAGAATTGAATGACATAGAAGAAACCCACACAATACATATGCATACTTGATGATTATTGCCTCCTTATATCATACCATTACTTAGGGCTGCCAATTATGAAGAAAGGTTCAGGAAATTTGAGATCAATGGCTTCATATACCCCCTGGCAATTGAAATGGATCCTATTGCAGTTGATGTGATAATTCTATAGTTGAAAGTTTTGGCAAAATGTTATGTCGGCTACCTACCTAACACAATCCACCTCTTTTACTCGAGCTTGTGATGGTTTAAGAAAAGTTTAAGGTTATCACAAATTCTATTTCAGTGATATATAAAATAATTAAAAATAAATAAAATAAAAACTAAAATAGGGGTTTATGAGGTGGCGATTTGGGGGACTTTAAAAAATTTGGATAAGCTTAGAAAAGGAAAAAAATAAAACAGAGGGCTTTAGGGGCAACAAGGCCAGCACCCATACCATCCCAAAAATTAGTTCGGACTTAACCGATTCTTGATCTAAGTCGGTGATCCAAATTGAGAATGATTTGAGTTTTAAAACATTGCCCACGAATATGTAATTTAGAATTTCCAAAAAATTCAGGTCTAGGGTGTCCGTGAGGACTTGAAATGGATAGGACATAAAATGCATTAGAGGACATACCATCTCGGTATATACATTTTCTGATAGGGTATATTCCATAAATAAAATTGCATTTTTTTGGATGAGATTTTAAAGGGCGTACAAAACTATGGCCCTATAAAATACGTCACAAAACAATGGCCCTATAAAATATACATCTCAGAACCGTTGCCCTATAAAATATACTTTCCATTTATGTAAAGAGATCGACAAGTCTCTCTCTATGTTAATGTGCCAGGCCACATATGGAAATACTATTTTTAATCATTTTCTCCCCTACTCATTTTTTTAAGTAAATTAGGAGTTATAGTTTTTCAAAGTATCGGTAGGATGGTTTGTGAGGAATGAAAACCACAACATGCCTAGAGTGCTGGGGTGCTACCGCCATGAAACCCCAGCCTCTATTACCATCAATGCCAAAATCAGGCTCATAACATTAAATTATAGTTTTTTAAAAAAGGTATGGTTTGTGCTAGTCTCATGCCCTAAACAATCAAAGTTAGGAGTCCTTTCAAATAATAGCAAAATATATTAGTTTTAATATTAGAAATCTTTACAATGGCCTAAAAATTTATTTTAAACTTTAATTATAAAATTTAAAAGATACAAAAATAGTGTGAATTGAGTAGATCTATGAACGGTTGAAAATCTTGAAAATTTACGGTCTAGATGATACATTACAAGATGTAATTTTTCCAAAATTTGAAATGAATTTTTATTATGTCCATACATTTTGAGGTGTCTTAATTTGATTGTTTAAAGTCTCACCTTATAAACTTTTTTCTTTTAAAAATCATAATCATTAACTATTAGAAGTACATCTTATAGAAGCACTAAATAGTTGCAGGAAAATTGTTCCATGTGTTGGGTGCATTTCTACATTTGTTGGCCCCTGAGGTATAAGCAATGTTTTCAAATTCGCTTCACTTTGCTTCGGCCGCAGAGGCTGAAGATTTCGGATTTTAGGCATAAACCGAAGAGAACAAAGCTTGGTGTTGTCGCTTTGTGATTGTTTTGGGTTGCTTCGATCAAATTCGGACCGCTTTGGATTTGCTTTGGGTATGCTTTGGGTCTGTTTTGGATCTATTTCGATTAGCAAAGAAATAACTATATAAATGTTATATTTTTTTAAAAAAAGTTTCCATTATTTGTATATAATTTATATATAATTATTTAATTTATTTATAATATTTTTTTTTTTTAAAAAAAAGTATGAAGTCTTTCCGAATCAGCCGAAGTATCGAATTGTTTCATTTTTTTCACCAAACCGAATAAGACTCTAAAGCGAATCTGCCAACATTGGGTATAAGCATCCATCTTAAAAGATGGATGTAAATAGGTGGTCCATCTAAAAAGAGTTAAAACCAACTATTTAAATGTTTTTTTCAAGAAATTGTTATTGAAATTTTTTTTTTTATGTTTTTCATTCATCATCTTTTAAGATGCAAATGGGTGGTCCATCTAAAAATAGTTGAAACCAGCTATTTAAATTTTAATATATATATATATATATATATATATATATATATATATATATATATATATATATATATATATATATATATATATATATATATATATATATATATATATATATATATCATTTCATTTCATGATCTCCATATTATTAAAGATTATAAGTCCTTAAAAAATAGGTCAAAAAATCCTTTTCAAAATCAGATTTTACAGATAGGATTCGTTTCTACGTGGACCCATAGAAACCTTTGCATCATCACGTTTATTTCCTATGTATTTTTCTACAATATATTTCACTTCTTGTAGCCAGCCTTTTCTTGCCTCGTTGCAACGTTTTGTGTGGTATACCAATATTTGGTACATAAATTAATCAAAAATTTGTCTCGAATTTTCCGAACACTTGTAATAGTAGTAACTTAACTTCGCCCCAAAGACTCGGTTCCTCTATCCGGAAATCGATATGAATTGGAGTCCGGCCCAATGAATCAGCCAATAAAAAATTGAAAATAATAAAGAATAAAATAAAATTTAGAATAATAAAAAAATAGAGAAGTTACAAAAAATATATATATAGGGTTTTTGTTTTTTTTTAAATTATGAGAAATAAATTTCAAAATTTTTAAAACCTCAACCATACCCTTTTTTTCCACTGTTTGTGTCTTTTTGACGAAAATAACTTTGACAATAATCTTAGATCTATGAAGGCATTACGATTGATCTAGAACCGTGATGGTCATTCTAAGCTAATGCTTCACAACACTTAAAGAACCATGATGGTTTTCTAGACTATCACTTGGTCACTTGAAGCATCACGGTACTTAAAGAACCGTGATGGTTACTTGAAGCATCACAACCTTTTAAGAACCATGATGGTCACTTGAAGCATCACGATACTTAAAGAACTGTGATGGGTTTTTGGAGCATCACACGGTCACTTGGAGCATCACGGCATTTAAAGAACCGTGATGGTCACTTGAAGATCATGGCATTTAAAGACTCGTGATGGTCACTTGAAGATCATTGCATTTAAAGACTCGTGATGGTCACTTGAAGCATCACGACAATTAAAGAAGGGTGCAATTTGTATAGAGTCGAGGCTCTAAACAATAAAAGTAAAGCACACCTTCAAATAGTGTCAAGAAATGTGGTTTCAATACTGGAAATCTTTGTGATAGCCTTAAAATATATTTTCATATTTAATTATAAAATTTAAACTTAAAAAATAGTGTAGATTGAGCTGATCTATAAAAACTTGAAAATCTTGAAATTTGACGGTCCAAAAATGCATTACAAGATGCACTATTTCCAAAACTTGAAATCCATTTTTTTTTTCCATGTCCATGCATCTTGATGCCCAGATGATCAACTTGAGGATATTTGAGCATCAAAACAACTTTTTCTAGTGAAATTTTTTAGATGGGCTCTAATTTAATTGTTTAGAGCCTCGGTTCTATATAACCTTTTTCATTAAAGGATCATGATGCTTTGAGTATTTTAGTTATAAAAATGTAAAAAAGTGGATAAAAAAAAAAAAAAAGGTATGGAAGAGGTTTTCAAAAAATTAAGGTTTATTTCTAATATTACAATAAAAAAAATATTTTTTATAAAAAATAAAAGGTGGAGCCAGATCGATCGGTTCTCTGAAGGAACTGACTGCCGATTCTCTTATAGAACGGACTACGGTATTATGATAGGGCTGGCTCATTCCTAGCAAAAATCAAACGGTTCCGACACACAGTCCGAACAAGACTAGTCCCATCATCGAGAGATTCCGATGTAAGTCGGCATTTCTAAAACCTACCTTGGCGTGTAAATTCCCCGAAATTTCGTCCGGAATTTACCAGAAGTTGGGTTCTCATCCGTGGCCCAATTAAATTTATTCTCCTTTCTCCCACTTGTGCACGTTCTCATTACTTTATTCTGTTCCTGTTCATCAAGCAATGCCTTCTTTTCGATAAATTTGCATGTTGTAAAAGAAATTTTTTTCCCTAATATTCTTTAATTAGAAGCGAATAAACACCCTTTCTTAACGTAAAATAAGCTCCTGGCTGAGACGACCTAGCACACTAACTCCCTCAAGAAAAAGAGGAAGGCCTTCAAAAATTTTGTCTTGAAATTTTGGTTTTGCTATCACAAAAACACATTTAAATTTAATGAATATGTAATATTTTTAGCAAAACTTTATATAAGATATCAATTTATTTATAGAAGTAAGGTTGTTGTAATTAATGCTATCTATTTTAGTGAAATGGTTGTAGATTTGATAAAATCTATCTATATTTTGATAAAATCTCAAAAAAAAAATAAAAAATAAAAAAAATGGCCATTATAAGGTATTAATTTATTTATAGAAGTAAGTTTATTGTAATTAATAGTGTCTATTTTAGTTAGATAATGTAGACTCGGTATTGTTTTGAAAAACATGTGTAGATTTTAATAAAGTCTCAAAATAAAAAGTCAAATCCATGCTGTTTAATTAAAATGAATGGTGTAAAAACTCCGCATACTTACTTCTAAATATTTATGCTTTCTATAAACGGCATTTATTTTTGTGAGTTACATGACAGGTTGCATTTCGGGAGTGAAAAGTAGTAATTTAGCAAAGGGAATGAGTGCAAGATATACTTATTAAAAAAAAAAAACGAGTGCAAGATATTCTCTTGTTTAAAATTTGTGAGTTACATGTTGAGCATATAATATTTTGGTTTAAAATTTAAAATTTGTGAGTTATATGACAGGTCCAAAAGAACACGGTTAGAAATAATGAGAAAATATATGGGGATTTACATACTGATAAATTAGTATTTATGTAGCGGATCCCAATTAGTTAGAAAAATACTTTGATGCTGATGATTTAAAAGCCCCAAAAAAAATTTAAATCTACAAGCCCAATTTTCAGGAGATATAAGAGCGGAAGAAATTAAAATTTTATCTTTTTTGAACAAAAATTCAGATATGCCAAAATATTTCATGCTCTTGCAAAGATATTGTTATTTACCCCCTCGGGTAAAACCCAAATTAGGTCCAAATTTTGGGATATGATGCACGGAAAAAATAATAACTAGAATAATAACATAAATAAATAAAATGGTTGAGAGAATATAGGATTCTATATAAAAAATGATCTTTTTACTAGATCAACTTTACTCAATTCAGATCTTTTCACAAAATAATTATCTTTTTAGAAGATCAATTTTAGGGAATCCACCCCAAAAACGATATTTTCATATGATCATCTTTACTCAATTAATATATTTTCACAAGGTCAATCTTACTTAATTCTGGTTTACAATAAGGGATATCTCTATTTAAATAGACCTAAAAAAACAAACTAAAAAAAACCCTCTCTCTAACTTAGACCAACTTTTCTCTTATTTCTCTCTTTATTTTCTCTCCTCCCTATTTTCTCTCTCTCACATACCATCTCTATTTTCTCTCTTTCTAACTCATTTGCATCATTCTCCCCAAGTTGGGAGAAACTCCACCTCGAGCTAAACATAAATATTTTAGAAGCCTTCTCGTGACACCATATACCTCGACACTTTTTCTTCAATTTCTTCATTATGCCGATTCATCGAATATTTTGTGCTTATCTCGAAATGAAACACAATTTCTTCATTAAGCCGATTCATCGAATGTTTCGTGCTTATCTTGAAGTAAAACACAGTGATCTTGGGTTCGATCTTCATTTTTCTTTTAGACTCACTTGGTTGGATTTCGAATATTGCATTATACATATCTTCTTCTTCATATGGGTTATTGGCATCTCCTTTGGTATCAAGATCTACCTCTTCATATTTTTCTCTCTCTTGTTCTTATTGTAATCTATGAAAGAAATATTCTTGTTCCGATTGTAATCCATGAAAGAAATTTTTTTCTTCTTCTTGTTTTGATTGTAATCTATGAAAGAAATTTTTTTCTTCTTCTTGTTCCGATTATAATGTATGAAAGAAATCTCGTAGACCTTGTTTTGCTACTTTGCTAATGTGCTCTACT
Source organism: Amborella trichopoda (assembly GCF_054954075.1). Classification (NCBI taxonomy): domain Eukaryota; kingdom Viridiplantae; phylum Streptophyta; class Magnoliopsida; order Amborellales; family Amborellaceae; genus Amborella; species Amborella trichopoda. The sequence continues at coordinate 2,885,754 of NC_142338.1, forward strand.
AAATATTCTTTAGTATCTCAAATCTTTGATCTAATAATGTTCTACTACTTTGCTAATGTGCTCTACTAGGTATTCTTTGAGTCTCTCAAATCTTTGATCCAATAACGACAACCGCTGATTGATAACATGAAATTCGCTTTGAACATCTTCCATAATTAGATCACGGAAATCAAAGCTCCCCATATCAACATGGATCTTAGGGCTCTAATACCAACCAATGGAGGAAAAAATAATATCAATAAAAAATTAAAATGGTTGAGAGAATATACTCTCACCCTCAAATGATTATTCAATTCAAATCTTTTCACAAGATCAAGTTGAAATGGTTTACACAATATACCATCTCTCAAAATCACCAAAAAAAGCGATCGACTTTACTATATTTTCACAATATCAAATTTACTCAATTTGCATCTTTTCACCAGATCAATTTTACTCAATATTCATTATCTGATGGTTTACAATGAACATCTGCCTTTTAAATGGACCAAAAAAAAAAAACAAATACGAAAAATCCCTCTATGAACTTTTTCCTTATCTCTCCCCTCGCTATTTTCTCTCCTCCTCCCTATTTTATCTCTCACTTTTCCTCTCTCATGCCATTTATATTTTTCTCTCTTTCCAACCTCTACATGAACTTTTTTAAGAGTAAAAGATAACTACCACTTATTATTTCCTAAACCAAAATGTTATTCTTTAAACTAAAAAGATAGACTTCTTAAAACAAATCACGCACCCAATATATGCCCCTTTAACTTTTCTCTTCCTATCTCTAATTAAAGATAAAAAATAACTTTGCTAAGAGTAAAAGATAACTACCACTTATTATTTCCTAAATTTTACCTTATCTATATGTTATTCTCTAAACTAAAAATACAGACTTCCCAAAACAAATCACACACCCTACTTAAGCCCTCTTAAGTTATCTCTTCTTAGCCGTAATTAAAAATAAAAAATAACCTTTTTAAAAGTAAAGATAACTATCACTTATTATTTCCTAAACCTAAAGATCTTTACCTTATCTATATGTTATTCTCTAAACTAAAAAGATAGACTTCCCAAAACAAATCACACACCCTACGTAGGCACTCTTAACCAATGGTTTAAAAAGTGGATCGGAGTCCGAATCGGGCACCTCAAAAACAGATCCGGATCGGCAAATCAGCAATCCGGATCGGGAATCGGCTGAATCGATCGGATGAAAGCTTCAAAAAAATCCGAAAAATTTATTAAAATTCATTATAAATGTTGTTTTTTAGGAATCCAATAAGAAATGAGGGTACTACATTATTAACTTTCATTTTATTCATCAATTTGTGAATATTGAGATGCTCTTTCCCTGTATAAATTTAAGTATTAAATTTGCATCACATAAAAGAAAAATCATAGAATCATAATGGATAAAATATATAATTATACATGGACTATAATAAAGAGTAGACTAAATCAATTAAAGAATGGCCATTAAAATCTCGTTTTGGCGAATAACCCTAATCCGCTAAAAAACGTAAATTATTACAGCCTAACTAACTATAATCCAAAATTATCACAACCTAACTAATTATAATACTATATACTAAAATTAAAATTATTAGTTTACATTTTATAATTATTTTATTAGATAAATAATAACAAATTAAAAATATCTTATAAAATTATCTAATTTAAAATGTATTATTGACAACTGTAAGAAAAATAGTACATTACATGATTTATAATGTAAAAATTAATAAATAAAACAAAAGATTTGATTATCAATGTAAAAATTAATAAAATGCGTACAAATTTTAAAAATAACACTTTAATTTTATATGCCCAAGGGGGAATAAAAATTAGCTCAAGAAGGGATAAACTATTACATGGCCCAAGGGGGGATTCGAACTTGAGAAGTCAAAGCAAATAACATTAGTGATAGCCATCATGCCCTTAGTATACGTGTTTAAAATTGCCTATTAATACCATATGTTTACATTATGTTTTCATTTAATGATGTTTGGGAATTAGCCCATATCGAAGGATGAGTATTCAAATATGCTATATAAATAACTATGTAATTGAAAGATAAACACAAATGTGAAAACACTAGAGCATTAGTACATGCGTGTCGCACGTGTGGCACATGTGGGAGTGGTGCGTATCACACGTGTGTCGCACGTGTGGCACATGTGGGAGTGGTGTGTATCCCACGTGTGGGAACCGCTTGAACCGGGAACCGTGGGAACCGGCGGTTCTTCTCTAGAATCGAACCGGGCAAGTCGATTTTTAAGTCATTGATCTTAACTTATCTCTTCCTATACCTAATTAAAAATAAAAAATAATACCTTTTTAAGAGTAATAAATAACTACCACTTATTATTTTCTTAATTAAAAGATCTTTATCTTTTCTATATGTTATTCTCTGAACTAAAAGAAGATAGACTTCCCAAAACAAATCACACACCCTACTTAGGCCCTTTTAACTCATCTCTTCCTATCCTTAATTAAAAAATAGAAAATGACTATTTTAAGAGTAAAAGATAACTACCACTTATTATTTTTTAAAAGGAAAGGTTTCTATGCTTCCCTTATAGCATAGAAGTTCTATCCTCCCCCTACCTTCCAGCCGTCCAATTTTGATCAAGAGAGCCACTCACCGTTTGATCTTAGATCCAACGTCTCAAAGTATTTTATTTTTAGTTTTTTTTATACAATTTTTATGAATATGAAATTTGGTACGTGTCGTCTTCTCATTGGGGTACACCTATAAAAAATGTTTAAAATATTTTTTTGATAAAATATAGTAACAAAAATACCCCTTGAAACTTTCAAGGGTATTTTGGTCATTTTATTTTATTTAAATATTTTTATTTTATTTTTTCGCTATTGCAAGTTTAATAGAGGAATGGACGTCCAAAATTTGGGGTCAAAATAGTTCATAGAAAAAAAAATTAAAAATAAAATAGTGTAGAAACGTGACATTGTGATTGAGGCAATATTAGCCGTTTATTCATAATGGACAGTTGGATAAGGGGGATGATAAAAGGGAGGATAAAAGTTCTATGCTATAGGGGAAACTTAGAAACCTTGCCCTTTTTTAAATCAAAATATCTTTACCTTATCTATTTGGTATTCTCTAAACTAAAAAGATTGACTTCCCTAAACAAATCACACACCCAACTTAGGCCCTCTTAACTTATCCCTTCCTATCCCTAATTAAAAATAAAAAGTAAATAAACTCCAATTTTATTTGCATCACAATATAACCACTAACCTCAATAAAAAAAGAAGGGTATGGTTTCTATGCAGCCAGCCCACATATTATAGAAATGCATGCTTGGAACTATTATTTTTCTAAATATAATTTGATTCTAATTTTAGTGAATAAATAATGTTTAACATGGAGATTGTGAATATAAAGGAAAATTACGTACATATCCGTTGTAGTTTATGTTATTACCAAAATATCAAATAGTTTCCGTTATTATTGGAATGTCCGTTTTTTTCACTTCATAACAAAAAAATTTTAAAAGACTTTTTACCCTTTTTCATTTTTTGAATAACCAAAAATAGGCAGAAGCTTGGAATTTGCATTTTAATTTTCGGTTGTTGAACAATCGGAAATATCTTGTTTTCTAGTGTTGAACAACCGAAAATAGGATTGCATATTCCAGATGCTTGTTGGAATATGCAGTCTTATTTTCGATTGTTCAACATTTGAAAAATGTTATATTTTCGGTTTTCAACATCCGAAAATGTCATAGTTCTTATTTTCGGTTGTTGATATAGGATATTTTTGGATATTGAAAAATCGAAAATATGACATTTTCAGATGTTGAACAACCGAAAATATGATAATTTCAGATGTTGAACAACCGAAAATAGAACTACGTATTCCAAAAGCTTAAACGAGCCCCGCTATTTTCGGTTTTTCAAGAACCGAAATTAGCTCATTTTCATTTTTTGAACAACCGAAAATCCAGCAATTTTCAGTTGATCGAAAACCGAAAAAGGGTAAAAAATTCTTTTTTAAATTTTTTTATGAAGTGAAAAAACGGACATTCCAATAATAACAAAAACTATTTGGTATTTTGGTAATAACAGAAACTAGTACATATATATATATATATATATAATTTTTCCAAAAAAATAAAAAATAAAAATAATAACTATATTAAAAAAACATTTGAACCCCTACTTACCAGTGTTTTAGATGGAGCACTTATTTGTATATCTTTAAGATGAATGCCTTATACCTCCGGATCGCATAATGTAGAAATGAGGTCTAGGCCATATGCAGCAAAATTTTATAAAAGAAAAATTCAAACTTGCACTCTTAATGAATTGTGAAAATAATTACTCAAGGTCAAATAGAGACTGTTCAATTCTTGACGATTACATCGGAATATGAAAAATTTTGGAAATTTAAATTTATCTTTTGAAAATAATCACCTAGACGATCTAGCGATTCTTAGATGGTTTCCCAAAACTTGAAAAACCTTCTTGGGTAGGTCGTCTACCCAAGGGAGCTGACGTATAATCTATGCACCCGTCAGGTGACTCTTAGCCCGAAGGATTAGTTACACAGTAGGCGCCCTCGGGAGCACCCTATAAAGCTGTTGAGAGCGAGATATTTCAACACCTAGTGCAGAGACGTAGACAACTGGAGGGTCACAATTCACCATCAGATTGCCGACGGTTGGGGTTCGTAATCGTGAAAACCGATGCTTAGGCGAGCAGGACGTATTTGATATTGACACATGTCTGCTACAGCAATAACGAAGCTTGAGCGCCATGTTGAAATGACATGGGCCCCACGACTGCTTTTTTAAAGGCGTTGTCTTGGCCCATATAAATGGCGGTTCAGGGGTGGGGGAATTTCCGGGCGAAAAGGAGGTAGAAAAGCCAGGCGTGCTCTGTTTTTCCGGCGAGTTTTCAGGCCAAATACGATTCGGGAAAGAGGGCGGTTTGGGTTTTTCGGTTACTTTTCTGGTTTCTGGCTTTAAGGTATGAAGCTTCTTCTTCTTCTTCTCTTTTTTTACTTTTTATTTATTTTAATGAATGGAAAAGGCACATTTCAATGATACTTTGATTTATTAAAAATGGGCACTCTTTCTTTTTTGTATTTTTTGTTTAGAGATGAAGAAAGTTGAAGCTGGAGGTTGATTGTTTTTTTGAGTGTTTATGCTAGGGATTAGAAATTGGATTTTGTGATTTTTGGCTCTAAAATGTTAATGCTGTAGAATACTTTGAAGGATTCTATAATTTTTTTTCTTTTTTTTAATGGTGAAGTCTATTTTTTCATGAATATTGTTTTGCATTGATTTCTTGAATGAATGTTGTTTATCTCTGATTATTATTAGTATTTAGGCCTTTTTTTTTTTGCGATTTACCCATTGATTTCTAGTTTTTTTGGTTTCACTGTTGCGGCTGAGTTGTTTTAAGAAGGTTTAGAAATTTGAATTTGTTCTGGGAGAATCGTTTTTTCCATTTAACAAAAATACATCGCTTTTTCTTATTTCTTTTGCCTTCGCTTATTTGATGCTATATGATTCATGAAATTATGTTTCAGATCTGTTGAGGATGTTCTCCGTTTTTATGGGTATTTAAATACAGTCGTTTGGAGGAGGCTTTGATCTTGTTTCCAATGACCTTTTTTTTTTTTTTTCGCTTTTTTTTTAAGAAAGTCCTTTCTTTTCCTTTGTTTGGTGCAAACTATTGCGTTTTTCTTATTGAGATCTTCCAAAATTATCCATGAGTTCGTAGATCAACTGTTAACTATAAAAAAGAAGGAGATAAATTAATCCTTTATGCAAAGAAGTAGTTTTATCTGGATCTCTTTTGTCTGTTGGTTATACCCACTTATTCTTTTAATATGTTCATTTGATACTTACTGGTTTAGATTGTTGAGATTGATTTATAAGGGGCATCTTTTTTCTAAGTTCAACTTTTCCTGTGATTTAGATGCACCCAATTCCTCATCTTCTTTCATTTTTGGTCTAAAATTACATACTTTTGAACTTGTAGAAAAATAATAATTCTTCCATTTTTTTTGCATTAAAACTGTACACATTATTTGATAAAAAAAAATAAAAAATTTCCATACTCTTTGCATCTTTTTATAGGCTTTTTTTTTGGGTCATGGTTTCCCTTTTTTTTTGTTGTAACAAAAATTAAATAAAAATAAATATTTTATGAAAAAGAATAAGATAAAAAAGCTATAGGAAATATGACATCTGAATGCTTTTCTTTTTAGTTCTTAAGAATAGGCTTTCTAGTGGTTCTTCACCCCTGTTTACAAGAAAAGAGGCCCTTTCTTATTAGATATTTTTGTAAGCCTTTTTTCCTTATTCCTTCCATTTATGAAAGCACCCTTTCTGTTTTCATTTGTTTTAATTGCTTTGTCACTGGTTTGGGCAATATTTTGATACTGCTTTTGGCTATGGCCATTAATGGCTGGGGTCCAGTTGCAACTTGTTTGCATAATGAACATTAATGGATGGTGACCAGTTGCAAATTGTTTGGATGCTAAAGAAGATGAAAATTTGGTATGGGAACCTTTGTTTTGTAGAAATTAAACCTTTTTTGCCTTGCCAGTTAATTTATTTTTATTTTTGAGAGAGAGAGATGGTTGGTGACCAGTTGCAAATTCTTTGGATGCTAAAGAAGATGAAAACTTGGTATGGGAACCTTTGTTTTGTAGAAATTAAACCTTTTTTGCTTGGCCAGTTTTTTTTGTTTTGTTTTGTTTTGAGAGTGAGAGAGAGAGAGAGAGAGAGAGAGAGGGAGGGTAACTTTTGCTTGGGCATTTTCCTAAGAAATTATTCAACAAGGTTGGGCTTTTCAGCAAACCCGATGGAAGCTTGATTTCTTTACAGTGGATATTCTCAAATTTGTTCTTCGTGTTAAATTTGTACATTTTTTTTGTCAAGATGTTGAAAGTACAAGAAAGTCTGGTACTGGCTGGTAGAGACAGAGAGAAAGAGGCATCCCTGTTCCACCATTAATTTTCCATGTGCATGCTCTCTGTCTTAAACCCCACCTTGTGTTTGTCGCAGCTTGAGCAGTAGTCATGTGCTTGTGAATTCCAAAAAAAATTAAACTTCCTGTTTCTCCCTTTTCTATCTCGAGTAGGGAGCAATAGACAAAGGTTAATTTATTAACTTAACCAGTTATGATTCACTGTGAGAGCATTGATGCAGCAATCGCGTTCAGAGTGGGAAATATACTACACGTCCTTGCTCTGGCATCAATGCTTAAGCTCTCATTTCTCTCTAGAGAGATAGAGGGAGGGAGGGAGGGAGAGTTAAGATTGGTGCCATAACAGGGCTGCAGCTCTCTCCCTGAAAGAGTCTTGTCCCTCTGTTATGTTACCTCTGTTATGTTAATGACATACACATAAAAATTGGTTGCATGGATTGCTAGTCTCTCAGTAAATACTCGAGATAAGTCTTCGATGATGATGATGATGATGATGTTGCCAGTCTCTCTGTCTCTGTATGGATGCAAGTGGTTTGGGACTTTGGAATTCCCTATCTGGTCGGACATTATAGTGGTCCAATCCGGTAAGGTCATGGTCCCCTACCTGTATCAGGTAAAGCAGATCCTGGGTCCAGACTGGATTCACGGGTCCATATCATTTATGTAGACCTCATTCCAGGTCGATCTAATTTGGTCGACCCGCTAGGTGCCACTGCTCCCATGTGGCTATATACATCACTGATTGAAATGTGTAATTGTGTATACCTATTGATGAATTCTAAAATTTGCAATCTTTCTCCTTCGTACTTGCATACGGCTCCCTCTATAAAATGCATGTCTGCTCATGAATTGCAACATATACAAGGTCGCTCTCTCTCTAATGCACAACCTTCTCTCACGGTTGCAGGTATTTAAAGGACTTGAAACCCATAACGATGGGTGCAGGTGGGCGCATGGACCTCCCAGCTCCTAAATCCACTGATAGGGTCCCCTCTGCCAAACCGCCGTTCACTGTCGGCCAACTGAAAAAAGCCATCCCCCCTCACTGTTTCAACCGATCCATACCACGCTCCTTCTCTTATGTCGTCATGGACCTCTCCATCTCTTTCTCGCTTCTCTATCTAACCCAATTCATCCCTCTCTTACCCTTGCCCCTCGCTCGCTTCATGGCTTGGGCCCTTTACTGGGTTGTTCAAGGTTGTGTCTTAACCGGTGTTTGGGTCCTGGCCCACGAGTGTGGCCACCATGCTTTCTCTGACTACTCATGGTTAGATGACTTGGTTGGCCTTGTTCTGCATTCTGCACTCTTGGTGCCTTACTTCTCATGGAAATACAGCCACCGGCGCCACCACTCTAACACTGGTTCTTTGGAGAGAGATGAGGTCTTTGTTCCCAAACCGAAAGCCCAACTTGCTTGGTTCTCTCCATATCTAAACAACCCACCTGGTCGAGTTATGACATTGTTTGTTTCTCTCACCATGGGTTGGCCCCTGTATTTGGCCTTCAATGTATCAGGCCGAGCTTACCCCCGTTTTGCTTGCCATTTCGATCCCTACGGCCCCATCTATTCAGACAGAGAGTGTACCCAAATTTTCATCTCTGATCTCGGGATCTTGGCCGCATTGTATGCCATCTATCGTGCCTCTTTTGCTTATGGTTTCACCCATGTCGTGTGCGTGTACGGTGTGCCCCTTTTGATTGTGAACGGGTTCTTGGTCTTGATCACTTTTCTGCAACATACACATCCAGCATTGCCTCACTATGATGGGACGGAGTGGGATTGGCTTCGAGGGGCTTTGGCCACAGTGGATAGAGACTATGGTATATTGAACACAGTGTTCCACCACATCACCGACACACATGTTGCACACCATCTGTTCTCGACGATGCCACACTACCATGCAGAGGAGGCGACAAAGGCGATAAAGCCAATATTGGGGGAGTACTATAGATATGATGCTACACCTTTTTATAAGGCAATGTACAGGGAGGCAAAGGAGTGTGTGTATGTTGAGCCTGATAAGAAGGGAGAGGGAGTCTTCTGGTACAAGAATGAGTTTTGAGAGTGAGAGAATAGAATGGAAATACTTATTTCCTATGTCGTGTGTGTTGCAGTAGTTGATAGAAAGGGTGCAGTGAAGAAGTGAAACAGTTGCAGTTAGAAAGGAGGTTTAGTTCGTTCTCTCTCTCTATCCTCTTGAGTTTTGACACAAAGACATGAAATAGAAAGAATTGTGGTCCTCTCTCTAAACAGTGTGCGCATTGGAGCTCTTTTAGTTGTGGTGTCTTTTGGTGCTTGTGTGAAGTCAATGAGGTCTGTTTTTGTTCTTCATACTTTTAATGAGAGAAAAAAACAGCAATTTCTTATTATTATTTGTCCTTTTCCATGCCTGTTTTTCCCAGAGGTCCCTTCCCTTTTTTTATGTCTCGGTGGAATAAAGAACAGAGCCACTTTATTTGACCTTATTTGTTGATTGGATGAATGGACCGCTCTCTTTCTCCATCCATGACTTCCATCGCACACCCTTGTCTACCATTCACGTTTGTTAAAATAATGTACTGTGTACCCCTGAAATGTAGTCTTTACCCCTGAAATGTACCACGTAAGCATTCGATCTTCTAATACTTTTGGACGCGGTTAGCATGTGGCTAAGCCAGCACATGTATAAATGCCCGATTGGCAATAAATATAATTTGATATTAATTTTTAGAGAATATATAGTCTTTAATATAGAGATCATGAATAGAAAAAATAAATGAAATTTACAAAAATAGCAATAATAATATATTTGGAAAATATTTGAACAATTAGTTACAATTGGTTTTAAGATGTTTTATATCTCTGCACTATAAATGTGATCCTGCCCCATGAAACAATTGTTCATACTTTTTTTATCACACTTGTAACTCAATTTTTGTATCTTTTTGCTGTAACTCAATTACTGTATCTTTTTGCTTTTATCCCGGCAAAAAAAATTAATATGTTAAAAACCAAACTAGCCTTTCAATCCATTAAAGACTAAACTACCCTTTTCGTCTTCCCTTACTGGATAAAACTCTCTCCTCCGTACCTGATACTAATCTCTCTCTCCCCTCCCTGCCTTACATTACTAATCTCTCTCTCCCCTCCCTGCCTTACATTAGTTTATCTCTTTCCATCCGGAACAAGGTCTGGCACAAAAGTGTGTTGGACGGATAGTGAGTTACATTAGTTTCTCTCTCTCCCCTATCCGAAATGGGAAAGTACGATTCGGAACAAGGTCTGGCACAAAAGTGTGTCGGACGGATAGTGAGTTACATTAGTTTTTCTCTCTCCCTTATCCAAAATGGGAAAGTACGATGGTTTGGCACAAAAATGTGTCGGACGGATAGTGAGGTTTATTGAAATTGAAGCAATATTTTAATTTGGCACAATTTTTTGTCGGACTGCTAGATTCTCTTTCGGTTCAGCACAAAAGTTTGTCGGACCGGCTTCAACCTTTGAATTCTAGAAGCCTCACTATTGGTCCAATTCTAGACCGTAGTTTTTTATTGTTTTTGCCATGGTCTGGTAAGACATGTGCCGGACTATAAGAACACGGTAAAAAATGCAATCTGGCAAAAAATGTGTCGGACCGGCTTGTAGCTTTTTATGACCAGTCCGGCACACATTTCAATCGGACCGGATTTTTGGCCATGCTCTTTCAATTCCGTACTTGTTTTACTGTGTCTATGCCAAACCGCATTTTTGGGCAAATTCTTCCTATCCGGTAAATTTTATACTAGACATATTCCCAAATTTGCTTCGGGCGGGGTGCCATGTGAGTTGACAAAAACATGAGGGGGGTACGTGTACTATAACGGGTCGTTTCATCATAAAAATTACTACAATGTGATTTGGGAAGTAGAAGCAAGGAAAAACAATAATTAGGTTAAGGCTGTGATACGAAAGGTATAAAGGGTTTGGAGGGCTACAAAGTATATTTAAGGGTATCCATAATTTTTCTTAAAAATATATTGAAAATGAAACCTTAGTAAAAGAAAAACTTATAGATATCACTCAAATTATATTTTCTTGGCATGCTCCCTTACACTTTTTGGGATCAATCAGTTTTTTTTCCATATCCAAGATCGTTTTTCTTTTATATATATATATATATATATATAGAGCAATGATTCAATGCAACGGTTATATTATAGTATAATACAACGGCATTTCTAGAAAACCATGTTTGTGGTATTTGTATGACTCCAAATTTTGCACACACACTATTTTTATCTCAATAATCAACTCCCCCCCCAAAAAAAAAGTTAAATTTGAACCCTAGATATGGTCAAAATGAGTCCCCTCAAAAAACGAATCTAGAACATTCATTTTGTGAATTTCAAGATATTAGCCTTTATAAACTCAAATCATTTTTTCCTTTTTTAAAATTGTTCATTTAATGATAATAAAGTCATCCAACAAAATTGGAAATGAAAAAATCCTTCTAAAGCCCAGAACTAAGCATCTCACCAAAATGAACGGGCTATGTTAATTGGGCTAAAAAAATATTTTCTAGGTTGTGTTTTCAATTTTTTCTTTGTTTTGTGATTGTTCATTAGAATAAAAATAGTGTATATTTCAAAATTTGGATCAAACAAATAGCCATAAGATGATTTTTTGAGATTGTTGCATCATAGTACTATACAACGGTTGCATGAAATCACTGGCCATATATATATATATATATATATATATATATATATATATATATATATATATATATATATATATATATATATATATATATATATATATATATATATATATATATATATATATATATATGTGGGTGCAGTTAGCATACAAACGCCTCTATAGGTGTAGAGGTAAGGTGCCCTTCAAATTTTATCATGGTATATAATTTGGATGTAAAATATTATTAGGATTATCTCAAAATCTATTTTTATATCTAATTATAAAATTTTAGATTTAAAAATATGGTTAAAATCATATAGATATATAAACATATGAAAATCTTGAAAATGGACGATGTAGATAATATATCATAAAATGCACTATTTCTGAAACTTAAAATCTTTTTATTTTTCATAGTCTTACAACTCGATGTCGAGATGATTAATGAAAGGGTTTTTCAACATTATAACTACTTTTTCTGATGGATTTTTGAGGGACATCCGTAGTTATATATATATATATATATATATATATATATATATATATATATATATATATATATATATATATATATATATATATATATATATATATATATTGGTTTAAACAGAACTGTTTTAGGAAGAGAAGGAGAAGGAGTTATTCTCTTAGATTGAGGAGTAACTAATCGTTCTATACGTTCTGCTTGTTTTCCTAAAGATTGCATATATAAATTAGTATAATTGTTTTGTTCCACAATATGTGGTATTAATTCTTGTTTTTTACCTATTTCTTTAGGTAGGACTTTATATGGTGTTGCAATAATATCATATAGAGATTGTGGTGGTTCTCCTTTGCTTAATGGGGTTATGGCTCCTTTGAGTATTATACTTTTCTCAGGAGGGTGTGTACTAGCAGTAGTGGTACCATCCGTACTAATATATGTTTTTTCTTCTATGGTTTGAAGAGTATTAAATGGAGAAATGTTTATTTTATATTGAGTACATATTTCTTGTAACCATATAAAAAATCCTTTTGTTTCTCTTTCTTTTTTCAAAAATTTATTATATTTTTGATGGAATAATTCTATTAACCTAGGTTGGAAGGTTTGAATATACCATTCCCTAATACCTTGATTTTCTGGAGAAAGATAATCTTTTTTGAGATAATCAATATCTATTTTTCTCTTTTTTCTTTCTAATTTGGCAGCTAAATAGGTTGCTATATATGTATCATATGCAGCATTATTAGTATTTATTTCTTCTTCTATATCATCTTCTATTTGTAATGTAAGTATTTGAAATTCCTCTATATCAGGTTCAGAAGTATATGTTGGGATAACTACATGATCAGCTGTTCTTTTGATTCCTTGTATTTGGAAGTCTGAAGATGGTGTAGGTATTGGAGAAGAAGGAAGTATGATAACATCGGGAGTAGTATGACAGGATTTTCTAGCAGGTATTAATGGTTTTTTATTTCTTTTCCTATTAATATCTATATCATCTTGTACTATATGCTGCTGTAATTTTATTTCAATATTTCCATCCTGATGTTCTATTATTTGGTTTGGAATATTATTTCTAGGTACTTCTCTGGGCTGGTTTGCATGTTGCAATGCCCATGATTGGGGTAGCATAATATCAGACCAAGTAATTGTTTTTGGTATAATCGTATTTGATTTTTCTATATTTGTTTGAAATAATATAGTTTGATCCTTTTTATCAGCTTGCATAATATTAGGACAAAGAGTATTCATTACCTTATAATAAATTCTATATACTATTGCTAAATTCTGAGAACCATGTAGCATATTAAATCCATGAGTTTTCAAATTTATAGTTAATATATCTAATATATTTGGGTCTGTTAAAGAAATAGAAAAATTTGGAAAGTAATTAAAATATATGGGTCCACTACATAGGCTGGATTCCACCATGCCTAAGAGTGAATCTGAGAAATTATTGTGCCTTGTATCTCTTAGGCATACAAACACTGAAGTGTTTAACCCTAGACGAGTTAAAGGTTTAATTGCTATTTGGATTAATCCAATGTGCAAATATTTATAATTATGTTATTTATGTTTTTCAATAATTTTTCTTGATAATAATTGAAAGTCTTCTTGGTTTTGAGTTACAGATAGACTTTCTTCTACTGTTTTTATAGCATATCCTAATTTGAATTTAAATGATCCTTTCTGATAAATATCTTTTATTGGTACTTTAGGAATATTCCAATTTTGGATATGATGTTCAATATCATTTATAATAATCTCCTCTTTGTTTTTAACTCTTAAAGTTTGAGATTGAGTTGCAGTATTACCTTGATTCCTAATTAAATTTACCATCTGTAGGTTGCGGATAATGACAATCTGGACAATCACGGGTCAAGCGTGTTCCCCTAAGCGGCTTTTCCTGGCTTTGGTGGGTACTTTGCCTAGACTTATTCGTTCGTCTCTTGCCTTAACTCTCGAACCAACTTTCTTAGATGTAAATTTAAGTAGGTTTCTACAGTAATATTGTAACTTTTACTTTTAACAGTTTACTGTTTGGCTCTGATACCAAAACGCGCCAAGATCTACAGTGATTTCAAACCATGTATTTTATAACATGTAAGCAAAGAGCATACTATTATATTTAACTAGTTCTTGTAATATGCGAATATAATTGAGGCAAAATAAGATTATTATGATAAAAGGAATAACAGAAATATCAATAACAAACCACGAAGTGTGTGTGTGATTACCTATTTTTATACTGAATACAAATTTAAACTGCATTAGATTACATATCAGAGGTATACAGAAAGATTACAAACCATTTGTACATATTCAAACAGATCTTAACATGAACAAATACTTACAGCTTACAGAGACAATAACTGGAGAATAACTTCCAGCTGTGAGGACAGTATGATGGGAGTTTATGGAAGTTATAGTCACACATTTATAAAGAGAAATATAAGATAAGAGGATAAGAGAGAACCTGGTTTTGGAGCATAAAAAAGATAGGAAAAAACCTGGATAGCATGGGACAGGTTCAAGCTGTGAGGTAAGAACAGCTGCTTGTGAAGTGGAGTAATATGGTAATCGTGGTCTTTGAGACCAAGAGAGTAGAGAGATGAAGAGAGCAAAGAGATGAAGAAAGCAGAGAAGATTGTGAGCAGGAGAGAACGGAGAGGGAAGAGAACTCCGAGAGACCTGCTTAAGATGAGGAAGGGTGCTTTCTTATATAGGCGAAGGCTGAGGTAGCTTAGCGAGGAAGGAAGAGGAGGAAAGTGATTTGATTTGACCAAAAGAGGGAAGAAGAGACGTAAAGCAGAAAGAAGAGACGTAAAGCAAAAAAGAAATGACAAAAGAAAAAGAAAGATGCTTAAAGAAGCATCTTAAACAGTAACATTTTTGTCGTCTTATGTCGGCAGTACAGTGCAGGGTTTGTCGTATGTGTCGGCAGCCACAGTGTCTGCTTTATCGTATGTGTCGGTAGCCACAGTGTTTGGTACGGAAGGTATCGTGATATAGTAGCTTGAGAATGACATATGGTATGGAAAGCATCTTGGTACGGTGTAGCATCTTTATGGTCTTTGACTGAATTCATTAGGATCTTCTTCTTTTGGGTCTTCTTCTTCTTCTGGGTCTGTTTCTTCTAGTGGAAAATATCTATTGTTGTGTGTTGGTGAGCTTTGTACGGTATTGTCTGATGCAACCGGTTTTCTTCCTGCTTCTGCAAAGATTTCTTTCATTTGTTGTTCCAAGGTTTCTTTAGAAGCATTTGGGTTTGATTGGAGCATATTTCGTAAATATGTGGGGAAGTTAAATGACGTATTGGCTGTATTATGTTCACTTGGATTTGGGTTATATATGAGTTTTTGTGGAGGTATTCTTTTGGGAATTATGGTTGTGGGATCCATATTAAATATGTCTCACCATTTAACTGAGATGGTTTTGCCCAGTCTTGGAATATAGGTATGGTCGGCTGTATTATTGACAGAGATTGAGTATTCCCATTTCATAATCCACGGGAGTTGGTATAGTGCAACAAAGTATAAGTGATTGTCTGTATTATTATCACTATTATTGAAGATCACAAATTGTTCCTGCACTTTTTGGAAAGCAGGAGGTAAAATTGCAGTAGTTGATCCCCAAACTAAAAACCAATTTTCAAACCAGTTGGAGAATCTTTCGAAAATGGGTAAACGAAACTGAATATACCAGCTATGAGTATTGTTTGGGTTTTGGTAATAAAACATTTTATGCCAGGCTTCGATGTATTTGGCATACTTGTAGTATTTATACGAAAAATCAGGATTGTGTAGTTTTTTCCCTTGAGCAGGATTGCAACCCCACTCATCATAAGAAAGTAATTTTTTGATATGGATTTTGGAATATACAATTACTCTAGTATTTTGTTGATAATAATGGACAACAGAGATGGATCCTGTCTCCATGAGGATTGCTTCATAGTACTCTCTAGTTTTGACTCCATTGGTTGGATTCAAATGGTTTATCAGGTATAATGGAGCAATTTTGATTGGGTCCATATTTGTATGATGATCATCAATGGTAATGTCCATAAGATATGCTCTTTTAATATATACAGATCTAGGAAAATTCGGCCTCTGGTTTGGTTTTGATTGTGCTGGAGTATAGGCAGGAGTAGATGTATCTAATCCACCTACTCTCATGGGCTCTCGTAGCAATTCTTCTCGCAATGAGAAACGCCCACTGACTATAATACCATTTGAAGGTGAGAACCCGCCTTTGGCAACCCTTTCACCTTCCATTTCTCCTATTCACCAAATTACTTACCCAGAGGCTAATACATATAATTTTAATTTGATTGATTCATCTAAGTGTAATGATTCTATTTTCTTTTTTAATTTGTATTGGTGTTTGTAATGACCAACTTTTCCACATTTTTTTTCTATCTAAATGGTATCCAAATTGTTCACAGAAATCACCAAGTTCTTTACGCTTGGTAATTTGCTGTTTATCTAACTGTCTTTTGAGTTTAAGATCAGTACATAAAGCTAATCCTTCAGCACATATTTCTGCTGAGAGTTCTCCAAGTGTATATGCTGAGTATACTATAATTCCATTATGTTTCTTTCTAAGTCTGTTTTTGACTTTTTCTGCAAATAAGTTGGGTAGACCAGCAATAAATTTTTCTTTCCAACATATATATATATATATATCTACAATTATACGCACTTTTTGAGACTTTTTTCGCAATATTGTCAAATTCGCTTTAGAGCCTGTTTTGATTTGATATGAAAAATGAAGCAATTAGGTGCTTCGGATGATTCATAAAAACTTCGGTTTTTTCTTTTTAAAATAAATATATAATTGATAAAATTTTAAAAAATAAATAAAAAATGTAATAGTAAATAAATTTGTTAATAATATGCTCAATCCATTACATTGACAAGTCATAATCACAAAGAGTAGAGGTATAGCTTCGGTATTCATCATTTTGCGTTCTAAATAAACATGAAATAATAAATATGTAAAAATTCATTATTTTCTATTTTAGTAATGCACCAAAAGAAAAATTACAAATACAACTATACAAGGGTAAAAAACATATCGTAAAGTGGGTTATGAATTGAAAACCCCAATAGTTTTAACTTTTAATTTGTTAAAATTAAAATTGCTGAAATCATATTATTTTAAGGGTGGGGTTTGTATAGAGCCTAGGCTCTAAACAATCAAATTAGAGCCTACCTTCAAATAGTATCGAAAAATGTTGTTTCAATACTGAAAATCTTTGTGATAGCCTTAGATTGTATATTCATTTTTATTTATAAAATTTACACCTTAAAAAATAGTGTAGATCGAGAGATCTATGAAAACTTGAAAATATTGAAAATTGACTGTCCAAAAATACATTACAAAATACACTATTTCCGAGACTTGAAATCCATTTTTTTCTTATGTCCATGCATCTTGATGTCGAGATGATCAGTTTAAAGATATTTTGGCATCAAAACAACTTCTTCTAATAAAAATTTTGAGGTAGTCTCTAATTTGATTGTTTAGAGCCTCGGCTCTATATAAACTTTTCCCTTATTTTAATGCTACTGACTTTTTTAAGGCCCATAGAACATCATAGAATTACATGTTTATCCCTAACCTCTTCGGCCATGTCTGCATTCTTTGACCGAATCAACCGAATATGGCCGAAGCGGCCAAATCAAAGCCAAATTACTGAAATTTTTCTTCGCTTCGCTTGGGTGTAGAGGGAAAAACCGAAGGTTTTAACCTCTCTGGTTGAAGTGAAGCAAACTTAACAAAGTGTATTTTGGGTCTCAAGATTTCTATTTTTCAAAGGTCTATATTGTATTAGGAGTGCTATGTGAAGCAGAAATAAATTTCTTTCAATGTAAAAGATTATATAAGGTTGTAACTTTATACTATAGAAGTAAAGTGTACTTCAAAAATCTAATATGAAAGAGTGTTTCGAAGTTAGAAAACCCTCTAAATGATCATTTCAACCTTAAGATGTTCGGGTATAAAGAAAAAAATAATTTATATTTTTAAAAATAGTGCATCTTATAACAAGTTATTTGGACCATCTATTTTTAAGATTTTCAAATGTTTATAATATGTCCGATTAGCACTATTTTTGAAATTTTAAATTTTCTATATAAGGTTGAACATGAATTTTCATGCCATTGTAAAGTTTCCGGCACTAGAATTACACATTTGGAATTTTGGAAAGTATCTAAGAATCTCTAGAAGGAAGAAGAAATTTTGATTTTAAGCTATAACACTTAGATCTCAAATTTGGACAATTGCTATTTAATCTTGAAACAATATTTTTTTCAAGCCCATAAAGAGTTGCAATTTGAAACTCTTTTTTTATTTTTAGTTATAATACTTAGATCTCACCTTCAAAAATTTGGACAATCGCTATTTAATCTTGAAACATTTTTTTTTTCAAGCCCATGAAGAGTAGCTATATCGAGGTTAGTCTATGAGTTCAAGATGTTATATCCCCAACATTTTGAGGTTTTAAAAATTCTCATGTATAGAGTTTTATTGGAGAATGTAAATAGTCAGTATTCTCACGTGAATTTCACGGCCTAATATTTAACCCTTTTTTTTATGAATTGAACCAATGTTAGGTTCATTTGTGATGCAACTAAGCTAAAAAGAAGTGGGACTTAAATGTAAAATACAAAATATAAAATATATTGAACTAATTTTAATTTCGAAACTAAAACAAGATTTTTCTATATATTTCGACTTTTTTAGTTTAAGAAAAATGTATTAAAAAACATATGAAATTTGAACTATTTAACATTTACCCAGGTGTAATTTGATCAATTTCAAAACCCATTTTGCATGCCATTTGATGTGAGGGTTTATTTCGTTTTCATAGGCCTTATAGAAACCTCATCCATAATTAAATTTGAAGTAAAGGTTCAAACATTAGAATTAAAGTAGCTAAATATTTTCCTCTTCGGTTAAGTTAGTGTTTGAAGAGTTCTTAAGGTGATTCCGAGTTAGCTTGATCAATTAGGCAGTGTAGCTCAGCCAATTGCTAATTTTACAAATGATCAAACTGCACTTAGGATTTGAGCTATTTAACTTCTTACTCATTATTTTTTATTAATTTTGAAAAGTATGCATTGATGGCTCTAAAATTAATTTCCAATACCAACAATGAAATTCGAGACTCAAAAAATAGTACAGATCTTGTGGATCTATGAACACTGATTTTTAAAGCTTGAAATCCTTTTTTTTTTTCAACCATAATGTTCAAACCCAGATGATTGATGTAAAGATTTTTTAATACTTGAATTACAATTTTCCATGAGCTATGAAGTGAAGTTTTACTTGTTTTGATAGAGCTGCAATCGTATCAAACCATTTTCCATTATTGAATTGACCATTATAAATAGTTCTTGAATGACCCTTCCCTGACCCTATCAAACCATTTTCAATTATTGAATGAATGACCATTCCCTATGAAATCTTTTACCACGTTAACAATATGCTTTTTTGAAAAAAAACTTCGAAGCATGCTTTTTGTGCGTGCTTATGACTGGTTGCAAATAGACGGTAGTACCATGCACATGGGGTGTAAAGTAGACGGTAGTTCCATGTACATGGGGTGTAAAGTAGACGGTAGTACCATGTACATGGGGTGTAACGTGTACAGTAAAAAGTCCGGGTTCCTTAGGGATAGTGGAGATGACGATGGTCCTTTTATTGTATAACATAAGATGCGTGTAATAAGTTTTAACTAAAAACATTAATTATTTTAGTTGGATGATGTAGATTTTATATACATTTTAAAACAAAGCAATGATCCAATACAATGGTTGTATCGCAGTATAATGTAACGATACTTCTAGAAAACTATATTTGTGGTATTTGTATGACCCTAAATTTTGTACACACATTCTCTGCATCTCAATAATTAATTCCAAAAAAACAAAAAGTTCAATTTGAATTCTAGATATGGTCAAAATGAGTCCCTTTCAAAAATGAATCTAGACCATTCATTTTGTGAATTTCAAGATCTTAACCTTTATAAACTCAAAATCATTTTTTTTTTTTTTGAACATCGTTCATCTAATAATAATAATAAAGCCATCCAAAAATTTTTGGAAACGAAAACATCCTTCTAAGTCCTAGATCTAAGCATCTCACCAAAATGAACGGCCTTTGTTAAATTGGGCTAAAAAAATACTTTCTAGGCTGTGTTTTCAAATTTTCCTTTTTTGTGATGGTTCATTAGACCAAATGGCCATAAGATTGTTTTTAGGGTTATTGCATCATATTACTATATGACCCGAGTCGGCACAGGAATCGGTAAACGTTGCCCGATTTTGTTCAGACCCGATGCTGGTTTTGAGCGGTTCGGTTTTGTATGACAATTCTCAACAATGTCGGCAACAATGTCGACATGGGCATCGGTAAACCTCGCCTGGTTTTGTTCAAAATCGGCACCGGTTTTGAGCGGTTTTGTATGACGATTCTCAACAATGCCGGTTTTGAGCGGTTTTGTATGACGATTCTCAACAATATGTGGCAACATGTGGTCGTAAACCTTCAACCCGCCCACAATGCCCTCATGCTTTTACGCGTGCACTTTGATGCATGTGACAAAACAATTTATATGTACGAATGTAACCGTCATTCTTCGATGTGGGATAATTCCCACAAACAGTGCATTAAATTAAGACAATTGAATAAGTATTATGAATATGAAAACGTTATACATACGCCGTGACGTGGCTTTATGGTTATCACTCCCACTTATCTCGTAGATGTTTGAGGTTCGGGTTCGAATCCTAGCTAAAAGGTTAAAAAGTTTATTCCATTTGAAATCTCTCTCTCTACTAACAATCTCTCTCTCTCTACTAAAAATTTAAAATTTTGAAAAATTAAAGTGTTATTTCAAAAATTGGTACATATTCTAATAATTTCTATAATGATAACCAAATATTTTATTTTATTTATTAATTTTTGCATTACAAATCATGTAATGTACTATTTTTCTTATAGTTGTCAATAATGTATTTTAAATTTGATGATATTATAAAATATTTCGGATTTGTTAATATTTGTATAATAAAATAATTATAAAATATAAACCAACAATTTTAATTTCAGTATATAATATTATAGTTAGTTAGGTTGTAATAATTTGGGTTTTTTTAGTGGATTAGGGATTTCTGCTAATCGAGATTTTAGTGGCCATTTTTTCATCGATTTAATCTACTATTTATTGTAGTCCATGTATGATTATATACTTTGTCCATGATAATTCTATGATTTTTTTTTTTTTGTGATGCAAATTTAATAGTTAGCATAAGTTCATACAGGGAAAGAACATCTCAATTTCACAAATTGATAAAAGAAAATGAAAGTTAACAATGTAGTACCCTCATTTCTTATTGGATTCCTAAAAGACAACATTTATAATGAATTTTAATAATTTTTTTGATTTTTTTTTAAAGCTTAATCCGACCGAGTCGGCCGATTTCCGAACCGAATAGTTGATTCACTGATCCGAATGGATTTTTGGAGTGCCCGATCGGGGGCACCAATCCGTTTTTTAAACCACTGGTCTTATCCATTCAAATATAGTATCTTTGAAAAATCCATTTCACTAATAGTTTGGACTTAAAATTTTATATCTATTATTTTAGCAGCCATATTCATGAATTTAAAAGTCATGAATCCAGAAAGAATGAATTTTGAAATTTAAAAAGACCATGTTTTTGTATTGTTCATCACCATTTATTTTAGTTCTCGCAATCAACAGATTTGTGTTTTCTTTGAGCCGCAAAATCATGAATCTGAAGCAAAAATCTATCTTTAACTTAAATTGTACTTGAAATCCTAAATCATCTTAGATGAATTTTATTTGGGGACCGCATGTAAAGTTTTTCCTAAGTGTGGTCTAGTGTGCACTTTGAAAATGAAATTAGCCTTTCCCGTTGCTAGAGAAGAAACACAAGGCAATGTGATGTTAGATACGTTATCTTTCTCTTTCTATCTTCCTAATGATCACGGAAATTGACAAATATTTTTTAGATTTTATTTTTGGATTGTCTCATAATTAGACCGGTCTAGCTAGTTCGTCTGGTCGAACACCCAAACTATGCTTGAGCCGTTTTGATCCAAGGCAAACCCGAACTATGCTTGAGTTGTTCTGATCCAAGATAAAAATTGAGTTAAGTTGTAACCAAATCAAAGTCAATTGACGGCTAATTGGACCGGTCAAACAAAATTGTGTACTTTTTTGTTGCTATATATCTCATATTGTTTTTATTATTATCTTATTTTTTTATCTAACTTTTTAAAACTAGTTCAACTGATTGTACAACATTTGAATTAGTTTTGATTAGACTGGGTCGTATATTAGTTTACTTGCGGATCCAATTTTGATAACATTGGTTTTTTTAGCTTGAACAAGAACTTGTAGCTCGACGATCCCAAGTTAACAAAAGCTTAAAGACACGAATAAAAGAGTGTAGAAGGGTTGGTTGTAAAAAAAAAATTCAAAGCAAGGATTTAAAAATTGGCGAATCCGATCCGAACTGGCCAATTTGCGTTGGGCACCATCGGGGCAGTCTGGTTCTGCCTAACTATCCGGAGCCTACCGGTTCTAGGTCGGAATACCAATCGTGAACACAATCGGCCGATCCGAATTGGTTTCCTAAAGGGGCGTTCCGGGTTACCGACCTGTTTTTAAATCTTGGTTTAAAAAAGAGAGGGTCTTACGTGTTAAGCATTCCGGTAGAGCCAACACATATCTAGGTCAGCAATCGACGCAACGATTCTTGCGTGCTGCAAAATAGATAAAATAATATACGTGGTTAGATCACCAATCTGAAGAGAGATGGATGGTTTGGTAGTCAACACATGTGATACACATCATGACGTGAGTTCAAAGTTTTCAATTTAACATCAACAAGAGAGATAAGATCTTGAGCGTCAGCCCACTATGTCTTAATCTAATGGTCTAGATTGAATTTGGGCTGATCTAATAGTCACGATTTTATTTTGTGATATAATTTTAATATTTATTCTACAAATTCAAGTCACATTAAAATTTAAACGTCTCTTCTCATGAAGACAAACTTAATAAATTATTAAAAAAAAATTTGTAAAATATAAATAAATAAAAATACTTTAGAGGTATTTTTATCAATTTAATTTATATAAATTATTTTTTTGATATTTTTATTAGATTATTCTATTTTTAAAGAATGATTGTCTAAAATTTCAAGTAATTAGGCTTTGTAGAAAAAAAATTAAAATTAAAATACAAAATATAATCGTAATCATTACATCAACCCATATTCAATGTGAGCTGTTGAGCTAACATTGAAGTGTTAGCTAGTGGGCTAACCTCAACTTTTCCCTTATACATGTATAATTATTTTGAGATAGACAAGTGACAAGAAAATAAAAAATAGAATTTAAACTGAATGCATTCGAGAGAACTTAGAAGTAGCTCCAATAGGAGCTAAGATAAGAGAAAATGTACTCAGGTGGTCTGACAATATGTAGCGGCAACTTAGAATAGCATCGGTTAGAAGGAGTGATGTTGTTCAAGTGAAATATATTTAAATATGGAAGATACTGCAAAACGTCTATAGGTGAAAATGAACAGTGATTTCGCCTACTCTCATCACTATCCAAACTTCATCGCACGGTCACAGTTGTCCAGTAGTGTTTCAATTTTCACTTTTTTTACTAATCAAAATGATCTTAAATTAATTTTTGGGGGTATTTTTGTCAATTTATATTTTTTCGAATTATTTTTTTTCATATTTTTATTAGATGCGCCTCACTAAGATGTACACACGCTCTAAATTTCAAGTAATTTGGATTTGTAAAAAAAAAAAAATGAAAAATAAAATACTATTGGACAACTGTGACTGTGCGATGAAGTTTGGATGGTACTGAAGGTAGACAAAATCATTATTCATTTTCGCCTATAAGCGTTGAGAAGAGTTTTCCTCTAAATATAGTTAAATACATCGATTGAGATAAGGGGTTTAAGTCTGATATCGTTGTTTCGTATTTGGATCCAGGTTTGGCACGCGTGACCAGACCCGTTGCCACCCCGAGACTTCGCTGGGGAGAGAGATTAGGTTTCCTACTTTGATAGGTATTTCTTATTCCCTGCTGAGAGAAAGATCCGGTTTTCCGGTCTTATCAAAAGGTAATTCATATTTCTAGTGACATTGTTTTTCCGCTCGTGCAACTTCTTGTGGTCTATAATTCTAGGACATGCGCGCCCGCATATTGTAGAAATGGGGGCTTGGCAATAAATATATATTTTAAATATAATTTGATACTAATTTTTAGTGAATATATAATTTTTAACATGGACATCATGGATATGAAAAAATAAAAATTGAAAGTTAGAAATAATAATTATATTAAAAAAAACATTTGGACCGTCAATTACAATTGTTTTTAGATGGACTATCTGTTTGCATCCATCTTTAAAATGGATGCTCTTTACCTCTGTACCGCATATTGTAGAAATACGGTCCAACCCACATGAAACAATTTTCAATAATTCTAAAGTAGAAAGACGGCCGCCCATATTGAGATAGTTGTGAGACCCACACACCTCGAAAGAATGGGGCCTTTTCCCGCAAGTGTTACGTTTTAATGTGAGGTTAGCTCAAGGTTTAGAAATTCATTGATTTAGATTGGGAATTGTTGATCGGTTGCGGTCCAGCTCCTTCATATATTAGAAACTGGCTGCATTCCCCCATGTACTCTCTGAGTCTAACCGTTCGATACCAATTTTTATTTCTCAATATAAAAGTTATGGTGGCAACGGCGTGGTACATATCTCGTGAACCCACCTACCAAGGCATAATTACTCCACTCTTCAAGCGTGGCACACATGGGGTACTTGCTACCCTTCAAGTGTGGCACACGTGGGGCACTTGCTATCCTACCGAACACTCGTGTATCTTTTTTACTCCTTTTTGTTTTTTTTGAATCATTATGATGTAATATTATAATAATATATTATAGCATACATTCAAACATGAAAACAATGTCTCAATATTATTAATAATATTATATTAATAATATACATTTAAACATGAAAACAATAACAATGTCTCGATATTCACATATGTTTTTACAAATAATAAAAATACATAATGCAACACCCCCCCAATTTATTTTCAAAACTAAAAAACTATTATCTTTAGAGATTTTTAGTATTTTAAAAAAAAATTTAAGGCCACAACTGACCAATTCACCCATCCACCGATCCGACACAAAGTTTGGGTGGTCGATCTGGATCATCGACTTATTTTTTTAAACCTTAATAGAAACATTTCCTATGTGGTAAACCTCAATGATAAGCATCCAATTCCTTCTGTACCACTCCGAAGATAACCCCTTCATTCCATCGAATTTCTAAAGTTAAGCCTGCTGATGCAAAAGTAACATTCTGATCAATTCCTTTAGACTTTGAAATAAATACCTTTAAGCACGCGGTTGGTAATTGGTTGAAGAAATACTGATTATAGGAATTTGTATTCCACAAACATGTCATGGGCAAATCCATTGTTCGATCTGGACTCTTGGGTGATTTGGGTTTGTTTTGTTTGATTAAATTTAGAAGTCTGTACATAATCTAGTTCAACCCCTTATTAAACCATTGTTTGATAAGACACCTCAAAAAGTTGAACCCCATCAATCATGTACTTTGATTTTTGGGTAATTAAAAAAGGGAAAAGTTTATAGATCCTAGGCTCTAAACAATCAAATTAGAGCCTACCTTACCAATTTTACTAGAAGATGTTGTTTTGATGATCAAATATACTTAAATTGATCATCTCGACATCAAGATGTATAGACATGAGAAAAAAATGGTTTTCAAGTTTTGAAAACAATGCATAAAAAATAGTATAGATCGACATATCTATGAACTTGAAAATCTTGAAATTTGATGGTAAAAAAATGTTACAAAATAAACTATTTCCAAAACTTGACATCTATTTTTTTCTTATATACATGCATCTTGATATCAAGAAGATCAATTTGAGGATAGTTGGGCAGTAAAACAACCTCTTCTAGTAAAAATTTTGAAGTTGGCTCTAATTTGATTATTTAGAGTTGTAGATATTTGGGCATTAAAACAACCTTTTGTAGTGAAATTTTTGAGGTAGGCTCTAATTTGATTATTTAGAGCCTCAACTCTATATAAACTTTTCCCTTAAAAAATTCATGTACCTAACTAGGTAGAAAGGTATGAGTCATAATACAAGAAATGAAACATAAAACACACACACCCCATAAGAGCCCAAAGATTTACGTGGTTCACTTCAAAATGGTTACATCTACGAGAATCACAAACTGAAATCCACTATACCAATAAAAATTACATCATAAATTTGGGACACAAGAGTTTCCTCTTTAATTATCAACAAAATTTTAAGACACAAGGTTTCCTCTTTAATCATCAACAAAACCCAGTGGAGCAATCCTTTTAGACCCACTCTCCTGGACGAAGTTGCCCACCAATTTCTTATCTCTCTTCTATAGCCAAACCACCATCCAAGAACAAAGATAACCTTGAGAGGATAACGTTGAGAGCAAACGATACTTTCTCTTACTAAAAGAAAAAAACCAGTGTCCTTCCCGTTTCCATGTAAAAAACCTATCTCACAATCTACAAGAGGCCCTGTAAGAAACCAATCTCCCAATCTACATGAGGCACCATCATAGTGTTTCTCTCTAGAGGAAGCTCTCTTTTCCTCTGAAGGAGCCTTCCGTCTCATACACATTACGTGCATGCTTCTCTCTAGAACAAACCACCTTTCCCATATGATGATCCTGTTAGTCCCAATAAAATAAATCAATAAAATAAAATCGACAAACAACTTATTCAGATCTGTCTTTAAATCACACAAGGGACTTAAAGTTCCATACTAAATCCTATAGACCAAGTCATCTGATGAAAGGCAACCTTGAGAGTCATTCTCTTTGATGAATTTCATTCACATCTTTTCTATCCTAATTTATATCACTTGAGGGGTTAACCTCTTTTTATAGAGAACCATCTTTTGTAACTCTCATATCCATGGTCAATAGGAGTTGAGATCTAAATATACCTCTTGCCTTAATTCCTTTAAATGCAGTCAATTAGGATTAACAAGTTGTTACCTAACTGTTAATCCTATATAATGAGCTAAACCTATCATTAGTGTACTAATGACTCACATAATAGGATGTCATCCAAGCATTCCTACAATTTGATAAAAAATATTTAGAAATTAAATAATTTTGTACATCTTTAATATAAAAAAAAATTCCTACAAAAAATCCAAACACATCACTAGGTTTTTTCTCCTGTGACACTGGGTTTTCCCTCCAGTGCAACATCCTATGAAAGCTCCAAAATGGATAATAGTATATGACATTGCCTCATGTCAACCACATGAGATTTTATATTTATTATATAATATGGCTTTTGTACCATCATTGAAAATAAATTTCCAAGTAAAAGGGCCTAATAGGCCATATTTTCAACATGTCCAATTTGAGTACACACATTCTTTCCTCTATTATTTTATGTATATAAGATTAAGAATCCTAACTAAATAGGAAACTTTTCATAGATTTCACATATATCTTCAAAATCAAGAGTCTTAATTGTTTTGGATTTTTATTTCCTTTACCGAATTTACAAATATTAATTTCAATATTAATCACAATCCCACATAATACAAGGTTTTCGTATTTTGGGGGATTTTGGATATAACATATTCAACACAACGTTTCATCCTTAGTTTAGATCTCAAGAAAAGGTTAAAGTTGCACATTATATTGAGGTTGATTTGTCTTTGTGTGCCTATACTATGCTTCCATGGGAGCAATAGTATCCATCTATTCTCTCAAAAAGAGATGATTATTATTTTGAAAAGAGAAAATTTGTATTTTAAATTTTCTAACACATCTAAATGTCAAAAAACAGTTTCGCTTCAACTTTGAGACATCATTTTTTTTCAAATGCATAGAGTACGAATTGGAAATTTTTTCTCTTGTGACACTGAGTTTTCCCTCCAATGCAACATCCTATAAAAGCTTCAAAATGGATAATAGTATATGGCATGGCCTCATGTCAACCACATGAGATTTCACATATATTATATAATATGGCTTTTGTACCATCATTGAAAATAAATTCTTGGATAAAAGGGCCTGATAGGCCATATTTTCAACAGACCCAATTTGGGCACACATTCTTTCCTCTATTATTTTATGTGTATAAGATTAAGAATCCTAACTAAATAGGAAACTTCTCATAGATTTCACATATATCTCCAAAATCAAGAGTTTTAATCGTTTTGGATTTTTATTTCCTTTCCCGAATTTACAAATATTAATTTCAATATTAATCGCAATCCCACATAATACAAGATTTTTGTATTTTGGGGGATTTTGGATATAACATATTCAACGCAACGTTTCATCCTTAGGTTGGATCTCAAGAAAAGGTTAAAGTTGCACATTATATTGAGGTTGATTTGTCTTTGTGTGCCTATACTAATGCTTCCATGGGAGCAATACTATCCATCTATTCTCTTAAAAAGAGATGATTATTATTTCGAAAAGAGAAAATTTGTATTTTAAATTTTCTAACACATTTAAATCTCAAAAAACAGTTTCGCTTCAATCTTGAGACATAATTTTTTTTCCAATGCATAGAGCGCGATTTGGAAAAAAAAAATTGAGAGTAGTCTACATTGATAATTAGTGAATTTTCTTTTTTGGTAAATTTGATAGTTTTGGTCACATTCTATCCATAAAACACTTCATAAAGTGGGCACCATTTGAAGTTGTGCCACTTTCCCAACACCAAAATTTGATCCTATTTGAAGTTGTGCCCATTTTCCTAGCACTTCAAAAGATGAGTGCCAATTGGAAATGTGTTTATTTTCCCAATGAATAGGGCACTATTTCTGAGGCCTTGGCGGTAGTATTGTCAAGTCCCATGGTGAGATCTCTAACTCCATTCTCACTCAAAGGTAAGAGCCCAAATCCTCATTAATATACCACTTTTTATTTACTTAA
This sequence comes from Amborella trichopoda, assembly GCF_054954075.1. Lineage (NCBI taxonomy): Eukaryota > Viridiplantae > Streptophyta > Magnoliopsida > Amborellales > Amborellaceae > Amborella > Amborella trichopoda. The sequence goes on from NC_142338.1 coordinate 2,914,928, forward strand.
AAAAAAAATATTTTTTTAGCACTTTAAGAATATGAGACAAGAGAGGAAACATATGAGAGGTAGATAAAGGTTGAGAGACAAACTTCCTAAAAAAAATAGATAAGCACGGGATAAGCATGAGATACAAACTTCCTAGAAATATGGATAAGCAAACTTCCATAGGGAGTTATTATTTTCAAGTTCTCATTTCTAAGAACCTAAGACTTTATATAGTCAGTTTCTGTAGTATTTATTGTTAACAAATAAGAACATGGAATAATAAACTAGAACTTTCAGTTTCTAAAAACTCAAACTTAATTGTTTTAAGGTTGAAACCTTAATATTTTTGAAGTATGAGATTGAAGTGTCAAAAAACTCTCAAAATTTAAAAAATAAAAAAAATTCAAATTCTGTTGAAAATAATCATCTAATGATTCTATGTGGTTCTTAAAAATTTTGAAACGTTAAAAAAATACTCCATTTGTAGAAGTACACTAACACAACCTTTCATTGTAGCCTAAGAGCGAAGCTAAGTGTGGGCCACCATGGCCAGAGGGCCATATCAAGCTAGGGCAGCATAAGGTCATTTTCCTCTTTATTTTTCATTTTTTTTTCTGTTCTTTTATCTACGATTGCATTTGGCCCCTTCCTGGCCCTACCCACACCGCCTATGTAGGTCCACGACCAATCCTGGACCAGCTTTGCAGGGACTAAGTCTGGCACAGTCCAAACCCAGTCTATTGCCAACCCCATTCCAAAGCTAAAACAGAACTTTAAGCACTTTAAAATCGTGATAATCAATTGGAAAATTTTCTGGAGTAAGATCAATCTTTTCCGTTGGGTTTAGAAGTGCATCTCACTCTTCTAGTATAAGTAACGCATTATAATAAAGAAAAAAGTTTACATAAGTTTGCAACCTTAAAATGTAGAATTAGATATGTACTTCAAAAATCCATCAGAAAAGGTTTTTTTAATGTTAAAAAAACATCTAATTGATCATCTCGAAATCGATATATGAAGATGAAAAAAGAAAAAAAGATTTTGAGTCCCAGAAATTGTGCATCTTGGAATACATTATCTAGACCGTCCATTTCCAAGATTTTCATATTTTTATAGATCTACTTGATTTTAAGCATTTTTGAAGTTAAAAATTTTATAATTAGATATGAAAATAGATTTTTAGATAATCTTTAGAATTTTTTCACCAAAATTACATGTTATGATAAAATTTGAAGGTGCGCCTTAATTAGATTGTTTAAGGTTGCAACCTTATAAAAACCACACCCATGACTTTGAAAGTTAGAAGCTAACTTTGTGCCAAAAAAACAAAAGTCAGCAGTGTTCCTTAGGCATATCATATTCTTGCACCGTTTACTTTATGAAACTACTTAACTATGTCCAGGTTCGTAATTTGTAGAACTCGTGATTTTAGTGGATAATAATTGCCATGAACTTCGAAAGAAAGTTTTTGAACTTCATGAACGTTGAAAGAATTGCCATGTAAAAGTGCATGTACCTTTGTCACTATGATTTTAATTACATAAATATACAAAAGCAAAAGCGCCATCAAATTCAATGATAGTAACCTTAACGACAGAATAATATAATAGATAAATTCATGGTAACTAATTCCAAATAATTGAGATAAGACGTCGACGATAACGATGATGAAACCCATGTCAAAATTAAAATACTATCTTGTATAGTTTGTCCAGAATATATTATGAAATCCATAAATCAATAGCATCAAATCTGGACAATGGGGAGAGAGTGGACTCGACTTGAATTTATCAGGTTAATGGATGGTGATGACAAATATGAGCATAAACTCCTATGGTCATACTAACTTAGTTTAAGATCATAGCAACACAGTACATTTTTCATAAAAAACTAGTTATTTAAAATTGCTGGATCCATATTCGGTGGGGACTCGGTCCTTACTCTTGATATCGGAAATTGGCACGATATTGATTGGCTCTTTTGATTATGTTAGAGACATGTCGGGCAATCTCGGTCATCATGTAGTTCCCAACGATTGTATTTTTAATTAGATAAATGATCCTATAGGACCCTCTTCTACCTATGTGGGTAAGACCCTAAAGGATCACCATGAAATTTGGTACGGATCTATATAAAAATCAAGTCCCACACTCATGTGATAATTTTTCTAGAGATCCGTGTCAATTTTAATGGTGATCTTTTGGGGTCCTACATATATGGGTGAAAGAAGGTCCTATAGAATCATTACTCTTTTAATTAATATTTTAATTTTTAGAATTTAAAAATATTACTCAAACTTTTTTTTGGATTAATTCACTCACTTTAGAATCAAACTAATACGGCCTAGATCAACGACCCGGATTTGTTTAACAGGTCTGCTTCTTGGTTCAAATTTTAAATGATTACTGAAAACTACTCTGCGTCGTCCTAAGATAAGAAGCACAAAAGGGAGCGAAATCATTCTAGACAATGGAGAGTCGATGATGAGAAGTATTTCAAAGCCGAAATTTGTGAGGTGTTAAGGTTGGACAAGTGAATCGTCGATCTGATTGGGGCATGATTAAGTCATGATTAAGTTTGAATTAACGATGCAAAAAAATATTTAAAATAAAACTTAATATAAAAATTAGAATTAAAATGAATTAGAATTTATGACATGGGAAATATTAAAAATAAAACTTAATATAAAAATTAGAATTAAGATGAATTAGAATTTATGACATGGGAGATTTAGGGGCAACTTAAATGAGCTTTAAAAAAACATGAAATGGGATTTTAGGTAAGGGAGGGACGACACCAATACCTTAACCAGAACTAGTTCGGTTCCAGCCGATCCGGTCAGGATCGGTGACTGCCGATCCACATCACCGGGTTATGAACACTTATAACGACAAATAAAGAGCCCGTTTAATTTTGTACAAATATACACACGCATGTACATCAAAATGTTTTGGGTGTTTAGTAAAATGTTTCAAGTTAAGATCCCAGAAATAAAGAAATGTGCATGAAAAGTATGAATATTTGCATTATTAAAAATAGTCCCATATCATTTTTTTCTCAAGTCCCTTTTCTTTACATCAAATTTTTATCGTTTGCAAACAACCCATCGGGTTTGGCATCTAAATCCAAATTTTTTTCTGGCAAAAACAAGGGTTTCTAAGTACAAATATGGTTTCGGCATTTCATATGCTATGCTCAGATCTTTCAAGAAGTAAGTGCACTTGAACTATGCTCGCACTTGTACTATGCTTGCACACTGCTCCCTCAGGGCAAAAGAGCAACTTACATATATTTGGAGGATACTGTTTGGGATTTGAAATGTTGGGTTCTGCAAATAAATAATAATATATATATATATATATATATATATATATATATATAATCGGTCTCTTTTCAATTTTGGGGCTCTAAACAATCAAAATAAAGCACACCTTCAAATACTGTCGACAAATATGATTTCAATATTGAAAATTTTTGTGATAGCCTTAAAATATATTTTCATCTTTAATTATAAAATTTAAAGCTTTAAAAATAGTGTAGCTCAAGAAGATCTATGAACGGCCTAGGACCAAAAGAGTGCCCCAACAAAAATCTAAAATCACGTATTTAAAGCAAAAACATTATTAAATTATTAATGGCAAAATTCTCACTAAAATGAATGAAAACAAATTCTTTTGGAAGTATAGGTTGAGAAATCAATTTGATCAATTAACATCGTCCATAAAGGAAATGTGACTAAAAAAAAAAAATGCACAACCTGGGATTTAATTATTTATATTTTGATGAAGTTTCAATAAGGCCTAGGCTTTATTAAAAAATAAATAAAGCCTCGCTTAAGATTGTCTTTTCAAAAGCACCTGAGGCGACGAAAATCTCTATGATGGCTTAAAATCAATTTCCAACACCGACAGTGAAATTTGAAACTCAAAAAAACTACAGATCTTGCATATTTATGAACACTTCATTTTTAAGGCAAAATACGGTTTAGATAGTTTATTACAATATATGCTACTTTTAGAACTCGAAATCCTTTTTTGTTTTCACAACCATAAGCCAAGATGATTGATGTAACAGTTTTCCAATACTTCAATTGTAAATTTCTTTGATGAATTATGAGGTGAGGCTTTACATATTTTGATAAGGCTGGAGCCCTATCAAACTATTTTTCTTTATTATTTATGTTATATTATTGAGTTACAATTTAAGGGCAGATAAATGTTGCAAGAATAAAAAGAGTCACTATCCTTAATGTAACTTATAAGGAATACCTCTTTAGTGCATGAAAGATAAGATATGGGGCATGTGACCTTTAAAGAATAAGGTGCTCATGGCACCATGTGGGTAATTGACTTCCTGTATGTGGTGTAGACAGCGTAGGGTAACTAACGGACCCTAGAGCATTGTTTACTTACCCAAAAAAAAAAAACTGATGGACCCTAGGGTGGATACAGGGTAAGTGACTTTCAAAGAGAAGGCGTGCAGTTTAGGGTAACATCTTATAGTGGTGGACGCACGTCACCTTAATAAAAAGGGACCTTAGAGAGGATATAGGGTAAGTAACCTTTAAAGATAAGGTGTTGATCCAAGGTAACAACCTTTGTAAATACTGACCTAAATGAATTGTGACAGAGAGAAATCGTTCCTTCTGATGAGCACGTATGCTATGCTCTTTCATGAGCATAGTTTACGTCTATGCCCTCAATCAAGAGACCTACTTTTCAATCGGAAATTTTAGAAACCACCTAAGATTTGATCAGATGATTATTGTCAAAAAGACAAAATTTGAAATTTGAGTTATCTAACACTTAGATCTTACCTTCAAAAAATTCAACAATTTCTATTCAATTTTGAGACATGTTTTTTATCAAACGCGTAGAGGGTACAATTAGAAAATTTTTATTAAGGTCAATCTATGTGTTAAATAGCTTATATCCTTAAAATTTAAGATCCTAAAACCACTCCTTGGTGGGATTTTAGTAGAGGGAGTAAATGTACAATATACTCCTCAAGAAGTAGTACTCCTCTTGGAGCACATATACTATGCTTCTTAAGAAGGATACCGTGCATCTCCTCCCTCGCTAAGAGCACCTATAGATAGGAGAATTTTCTTAACCTAAAATTTTGAAAAAAATATATTAATTGCTAGATTATTTTTAAAAAAAAAAAAATTTAAAAATATTACATTTTACAACACTTCTAAGTAAAATAACATTGAGGACGAAATTTACTCAAAATGAAAACACCCAAAAACCGTTAAAACTGACGAAACATTCGTTGCGGAATGTTGCAAGCTGCACTCCGAAATTTCGGTCATCAGGAATAGGCACGCTTGTTGGACGGACGGCTGACATCTCCCCTAAAGAGTGCCTCACCAAATGCTGACCGCCCGATCTGATTTATAGGCAACCGTTGAACACGTCGCTAATCTCGTTCCGCGACGTGGTAAGTCCTGGGGAACGTTACGGACACGCGTCATCATCTGAAGATGATCGCAGAGGCTCCGAAGGCCTTATCCGATCCGGAAACACGTCATCGAATTTTCGTTCTCTCTTCGCCACGTCTCTTGTATGAAAGCCACGTGGTGTCTGTTAGAAAACACGTGGCACACCCACGATCCTCCTCCTCTTAAGTTTCTATGGTCTATATAAAGCTTCCCACTACAAGTACGAAAACGAAGGGAGAAAACGAAAACCAGAAAGAAAGAAAGAAAGAAGATTTAGAGAGAGAGAGAGAGAGATCGGTTGTTTTAGAAAGCGAGAATGCAGGCTGGGAAGAATGCTGTGTCTTCGATGAAGGAGACGGCAGGGAACGTTGCCGCGTCGGCCAAGGCTGGGATGGACAAAACTAAGGCAACAATGCAAGAGAAGGTTGGCTCTCTTTCTGTGTTCATTTGTTTCGGATGTGAGCTCACTCTCTCTCTCTCTACGAGTTTCTGTTCATGTGCGAAGTATATCATGTATAACGTTTAAGGATTATACGTATGATAAGAATTTACTTTGATACAAAGAGGTCTAAATCATCTTACTATTAGATTTGAAGTTAGATGGTTCAGTTTCAATAAGTTTTTTTTTTTAATTTTGATAGATTTTTATCTAATAGATTATATTTACCAGCTAAAAATGATTGTGATTAACAGTTAAAAATGATTGTGACTAAAAGTAATTTGATGACATATAGTCCATGTATATTAAAAAATTTACCAAAAAAAAAATGCTGTAGATGATCTTATAAAGCACTATTAATGGTGAATTGTAAGAAACATGTTCTAAAAATTGGTGTGGCCTGCATCAAGTTGCATCCTTAAACGATCAAAACAACGTGCACCTCCAAACTTTGTAGTGAGATAGTGAGATTGATTTTGGTGTTTATAATTTTTAGGCTGGTGGGAAAGTCTCTTCTGTCTCTAATTATAAATTTTTTAAAATTTAAAATTTTTTCAGATCAAGCAATACATTTATAAACGCATGGAAACCTTGAAAATGGATGTCCAGAATCTCTTTCTTTTTTATATCTTGTTTTTTTTTCTTTTTTTCTTTTTCCGTACTTTACATTTTAATGTTGAGATACTCAATTATATGTTAGTATAATACCAAACCCATTTTTGTCAAAACACTTCAAAGGTGCACGATTGAACAAAATTTACCTCCTTTGCCACTAAATTTGAAAGACAATTTTTGTTAATGAATTTGTCTTAAAAAAAAAAAAAATAATCCAAGAAGGGTATCTTTGACCAATGTTATATACATAAAGCTCGACAATTTTTTCTGGACCCGTAGGTTGAGAAGATGAGCGCTCACGATCCAATGCAAAAGCAGATGGCCCAACAAAAAAAGGAAGCGAGGGTGAACGAGGCCGAGATCAACAAGCAAGAAGCCAAGGCCGAAAACGCTGCTCAAAAGGAACAAGTCCGGGCTGCCGGTCACGGCACCGGTTCGGCACTTCCCGGTCATGGAACTGGGCAGCCTCACGATCAGCTGTTGGATCGTACGGCTGGTTCTCATCCCATCGGTCACAATACCGGAACCGGCGGTACCACTACGCGGGTCCCACTATCCGGTCCGACTGGGCAGACCGGGTATGCGACTGGAGCCCACTACGGTTGAGCTGTTGCCTATTCTAGTCCGGGCTTTTTGCACGCCTAAGTGAGGGCTACGGCGGTTTCTGCCTTTCTATGCTTTTGGTTAAAGCAGGTTGCAATAGATTTTATTTTCTTAATTTAATGGTTTTGTTTTTGTTTTTGTTCCTCCCCCGGGCATTAGGTGTTGCAGTTTGGTTAGGGGTGCTTGTTTCTATTGTGTTGAGCCCTCGGATTGTTTCTTACTATTTAATAATATATTTTGTGGGTGTGTTTTTTTTTTCAAGGCTTTGGCTTTGGTTTTTTTTTATTTTTTATGTGATAGCCCTTGTAGCTTGAAAATGTGATGGCTTTACTTATAATCTCGGGCAGCATTTAATTGTGATTGGTTGGTGCCCGAGTGAGCATTTATTTGTTGGAACGTCCATAATTCATCAAACATTTACCACTAGCAGTCGATTTCTTTTTATTTGGGTTCGGAAAGGGTGTGGTTTGTGTGATGTTGCCAAGATCTATTTTTGTTATGAAAATTATTAGGGCTTTAGAATTGATTTTTATCATTAATTATAACATTTTAAATTTAAAACATGGTTAAAATTATTTATATTTATAAATATATAAAAATCTTGAAAATGAACGATTTGAATGTTGTAAGATGTACTAATTTTCAAGATTTGAATTTTTTGTTGCTAATACATCTGAATGAATGTTGTGTCGTAAGATGTATTATTTTTTGGATTTGTAATTTTGTTGTTATTATTTTTATACGTCTCGAGTGATTAATAAGAAAGTTATCCAACATAAAAAAAAAAAGTTAATGGATTTTTTAGTACACTGAGTTTATAATTTAAGGTTGCGACTTTAGATGAATAGTTCAATGTTGAAAAAAAATTTATGTTAAAGGAAATAGCGGAAAAGTTTGAATGTTAAAACAAAATTATATGTTAAAAAGGAAATTCAAGGCGCGTTGGCACTTTTGTAAAGTAATTCTCAGAGAGAGCTTTCTCACTTTTTGCATGTGTTCTCGAATAGAACTCTCCCAGGTAATTTGTGTACATTAGTTAGCGATCAATTAGAGTAAAAGAAACTATCCTTACAAGCTAATTGGTCTCGGCTGTGTAAATTTTTATGCTAATTAGCAGCCATTTAGTGTAAAAGAAACTCGCAAATTATATGGGGGAATTTTTTAATGTGGATATTTTTATGAAAATAATGTTTTACGCATTGCCATGTGTACTCGAGGCAATAAATGAAGGGGAAAAAATCGCCTCCCCTTGCTCTCTAAAATTGTTTTTCGGGATTTTTGAGTTTCATTACAAATGAGGTCATATGCGGGGATTTCAGACAAGTAATGGTGATGGAAAAAGCACATACCTCTCTCTATCATTGTTTCTAATGGGAATGTAATGATTCATCTAAACAAAAGTATTGTTTCTAGATTGTTTCGAATGGGAATGTAATGATTCATCTAAACAAAAGTTAATAGACTTCATTATCTTTTTAATGTAAATTGTAGACTCTTTATTTTTTTAGTTTATTTTTTTGTTTTCAATTTTTACACTTAAATTAATTCGTATTTTTTAATTTTTTTAATAATTTTTTTATTTGAATTTACTCGCACATCTAAATAGGTGGTGTTGTGTTGAATTCTTTCCATTCTTCTAACAATTTTTCTATTTTTTATTTGAATTTATTCGCACATCTGAATAGGTGTCGTGTTGAATTGATGTCATAAGGCTAATCCATTTAAATCTACTCTCCCCACTTAAATCTATTCTATGTATTGGAGATTGGTGCTTGTGGATATTGAGAATGTGGCGGGTTGGTGAACTTTTGTATCGGTGGTGATTGGTGCTTGTGTATATTGAGAATGTCGCGGGTTTGTGAACTTTTGTATCGGTGTTGTGTTGAATCGACGTCACATGGTTAGCCCCAAGGATTAAAAAAAGCCGAGTCGAGCCGGACTCGTCTGGTTCGACTTGGGAACCGTCATAGAACGAGTCGGTTTTATACATAAAACAAGAATTGTCCGTATTTAGAGGGATTTAGGTGGTTTTAAACGATTTTAAACAGTAAACTGCTCGATGATATCATCAATCGACGGTTCTAACGTTACCATTTTGATTCTACATATACATGTGCAGATGTCATCACTTCGACATGGACACGTGATTCACGTGTGAGGTTGTCTCAATGTTTCCGCGTGTATGTTTTATTTCATATTACATAGGTATTTATATAGTAAAGTTGAATATCCTTTCGATGTGGGATAATTTTCAAATATCATTAAATGAAAATAGAATGTAAATATATTTTATTAATCAGCGATTTATAATCATATGTGGCGAAGTGTGATGGTTATGATCTCTGTTATTTTTTTTGATGTCCCAAGGTCGAATTACCTTGTGCGTTATATTTTTGTTGTATATAGTAGTATAAATATTTTTTTAAATAATATAAAAGATATAAAAAAATTAAAATTAAAAAAGTTAATTTTTTGTATAGCAGTTAATTTTTGTTGTATATAGTGGTATAATTATTTTTATAAATAATATGAAAAGTATAAAAAAATAAAAAATAAAATAAAATCATGTAATGTACGTATTTTATTAATTTTTATATTGATAATCAAATTTTTTATTTTATTTATTAATTTTTATATTATAAATCATGTAATGTATTATTTTTTTTACAGTTGTTAATAATATATTTTAAATTAGATAATATTATAAAATATTTTTAATTTGTTATTATTTGTCAAATAAAATAATTATAAAATGTAAACTAATAATTATAATTTTAGTATATAATATTATAATTAGTTAGGTTGTAATAATTTGGATTATAGTTAGTTAGGTTATAATAATTTGGGTTTTTTTAACGGATTAGGGTTTTTGGCCAAAACGTAATTTTAATGGCTATTTTTCATTGATTTAGTCTACTTTTTATAATAGTCCATGTATAATTATATAGTTTATCCATGATAATTTTATGATTTTTCTTTTATGTGATGTAAATTTAATGGTTAAAATAAGTTTATACAGGTAAAGAGCATCTCAATATTCACAAATTGATGAAAAAAATGAAAGTTAATAATACAGTATCTTCATTTTTTATTGGATTTCTAAAAGATAATATTTATAACGAATTTTAATATTTTTTTTGAAATTTTTTTAAAGCTTAATTCGATCGATTCAGTCAATTCTCGATTCGGATCGTCGATTCGAATGGGTTTTTGAGATGTCCGATTCGAGACACCGATACGCGTTTTATTGCCCATTTAAATTTACTCTTATCACGTATTGGTGCTTGACTGGGTTTGTGGAGTTGTGCTACTGGAGGGTCTTGACTTTTAGTTATTCTCGAGATTCAAAAAAATTGATTATATTAAAGATGGGCTAGAACGAGATTCAAAAAATTGATTATTTGATTCAAAAAATTGATTATTTTAAAGATGGCTAGAACGAGATTCAAAAAATTGATTATATTAAAGATGGGCTAGAACTTGGGTTTAAAAAAAAATTTCTAAAGAGACGAGAGGTAGGGTTGAGCGGGACGGTGTGATATAAAGAATACAAAAAAATAAAATAGTTAAAAGATAGGGATAGGTGGGACAGGGCTGATGTAAAGACGGGCAGAAAAGAATATGATTTAAGGATTTATTTGAGATTATAATGCCAAAAACGATTTTTAATTAGTTCATGGACATTCTAGGGATCTGAAATTTTGAGATTACAATTGCCATAACGAAGGTATATATCTTAATTATGAGACTAATATATTTTAATTAGAGGTGATCCATGGGTTATAGTGATCTAGGCAAAATTTGAGGCATGCATAATTTGGGTATCTTACAGGAACAAATGTGACAATGATAATAATAATAATAAAATATTTGCTCTGATATAAATTATTGGAATACTTTGGAAAATTGTAAGGGATATTTTGATAATTTATTTTTAAATAAAATATTTGTTTTTTATTTTTTTGGGTTTGTCCTAATTTTATGATGGTATGAACAAATTTTATTCAAAAATATTTTGTAGAAAAATAAAAAATAAAATAAGTGTTTGGTGTGACATTGTGGTATGAACAATCATAGATTTAGATAGAACAGCTAAGAAATGGCCCCATGTGGGGTTACATAAAAACATTTCCTTGGGTTAAAAGGCTTTCTATAAATATGGGGTTTTGAAATTAAAAGTTATGAGTATCGACAGGATCTTTTTGGAAAAGATTCTCTTTGAAATGCGATTAGAACGAAGATATGTCTCTTTCTTCTTTAAAAAGAAAATTGAAAAAAGGTCTGTCTGCATACTGGTGCCACCATAACCTTAAGCAGTTAAAAGTACGGTGCGGTTGGCATGCGGATGCATGCGTAGCGGTAAAGGGGGGGTGCACCTTCAAATTTGATCATTATATATAATTTTGATGTAAATGTTTTTAGGATTATCTCAGTATCTATTTTTATATTTAATTATAAAATTTTAAATTTTAAAAATGGTTAAAATCAAGTATATCTATAAACATATGAAAATCTTGAAAATAAACGGTATAGATAATATGTTGTAAAATACACTATTTGTGAGACTTAAAATATTTTTATTTTCATGGTCATACATCTCGATGACGATACGATCAATCAAAGGGTTTTTCAATATTAAAACTACTTTTTTGGATGGATTTTTCAAGTGCATCGGTAGCTCTAGAGGTAAGGTTACAACTTTATATAAACTTTTTCTATTAAAGTAAGGTAGTATCGTTTTGGAAAGGGAAAAGTTTATATAGAGCCGAGGCTCCAAACAATCAAATTAGAGCTCACCTCAAAATTTTCACTAGAAGAAGTTTTGATATCCAAATATCGTCAAATTGATCATTTTTCCATCAAAATGCATGGACATGAGAAAAAATAGATTTGAAAATAGTGCATCTTATAATGCATTTTTGGACCGTCGATTTTTTAGATTTTCAAGTTTTCATAGATTTGCTCCATCTACACGAAGCTTTAAATTTTATAATTAGCGATGAAGTATTGAAACCACATTTCTTGATACTATTGGAAGTTGCGCTTTATTTTGATTGTTTAGTGCCTCGACTCTATATAAACCGTACCCTTTTAAAAACAGGTTCTCTTTGAAATCATATTAAAATAAGGCATATGCCTTTTTCTTCTTTAAAAAGAATTGCGACCATAACCATGAACAATTAAAATAAGATGCACTTCTAAATTTTGTCATGAAATGTAAATTTAGAGCCGAAAATTTGAGAGAAACCACGTTTCTCTAATTATAAAATTTTAAATTTAAAAAATGGTTAAAATTAGATTGATCTATAAACATATTAAACACGGTCCAAATATTGTATGGCAAGAGATCTCTTATAAACAATCAAATTGGAGCCAATCACAAAAATTTCATTAGAGAGGTTGTTTTTATGTCCAATATCGTCAAATTGATCATCTCGACATCAAGATGCACGGACATGAGAAAAAAAAAATAGATTTCAAGTTTTGGAAATAGTATATTTTCTAACACATTTTTGGACCGTCAATTTTCAAGATTTTCAAGTTTTCATAGGTCTTTCGATCTACACTATCTTTTAAGTTTTAAAATTTATAAATAAAGATGAAAATATATTTTAAAGCTATCATGAAAATTCTAGTATTGAAACTATATTTCCTGACACTATTTGAAACTAGGCTCTAATTTGATTGGTTAGAACCTAACCAAACTGCACCCTATATATATATATATATGGAAGAGTCTTTCCAACGCCTATAGGCATAAACAGCGATTTCGCATACCTTTATCGCCGTCCAAAGTTCGTCGCACGGTCACGATGGTCCGCTAGTGTTTTTTTTTTTCATTTTTTTCTATAAATCGGAAAGATCTAAAATTTAGAACGTGTGTACATCTTAGTGAGGTGCACCTAATAAAAATATAAAAAACTAATTCGCAAAAAAATGACGAAAATGCGCCCGAAAATTTTCGGAGGTATTTTGGTCAATTTATTTCATGTAAAATATTTTTTTGATATTTTTCGTCGATTCTCTTATTTTTTATGAACACACGCTCTAAATTTTTGGTCATTCCGATTTATAGAAAGAAAAATGAAAAATGAAACATTACTAGACAATCATGACTGTACGATGAACTTTGGACTGTGACGAGGGTAGGCGAAATCACTGTTCATTTTTTCCTATAGGAATTTTGTAGTATCTTCATATATATATATATATATATATATATATATATATATATATATATATATATATATATATATATATAGGAAAACACTACAAAACGCTTCACCTACGGCTTTATCATCATCCAAAGTTCATCGCGCGGTCACATATGTCCGGTAGCGTTTGAATTTTAATATTCTTTTTAATAATCATAATGATCTGAAAAGGTGTGTACGCCTTAGTGAGATGCACCCGAATAAAATATAAAACACATAAGTTGGATGATAAACATGACCTAAAATACCACTATAAAGTTTCAAAGGTACTTTCATTATTTTATTTTATAATTGTTATTGTTTTTATGTTTTATTTTAGTGCAAGAAGGTCATCTGTACCTACGCCTAAAATTTTAGATAAATCTGATTGATAAAAAAAATTATTAAAATTAAAATACTACCAGATAATTGTGACCGTGTGATAAACTTTAGATGGTGATGAGGTGTAGGTGAAATATTATAAAACTTCACTTATAGGTGGTATATATATATATATATATGGTCCGATCTGAAAGTCACGACTTCAGTTTTTATTTGAATTTTAATATTTTTTCTACAAATCCAAATATCTTGAAATTTTAGTTATCCATTTTTCTCATCAAGAGGTACCTAAAAAAATATTTTAAAATAATTCGTAATACATAAATTGACTAAAATACCTAGTAACTTTTTCAAGGGTATTTTGGTTTATTTATTTCTTGCAAATTATTGTTTTGATATTTTTATTAGATTCTCTTATTTTTGAAGAACACACGCTTAAAATTTCAAAGTACTTTGATTCGTAAAAAAAAATTAAAATTCAACTACAAAATGACGTGATGACCGTTAGAGCCGTTGTGTTTGTTCACATAAGCTAATGAGCTAAAGCTAATCCTTGTTTTTTCCTATATATATATATATATATATATATATATATATATATATATATATATATATATATATATATATATATATATATATATATATATAGAAAAGTCTTCTCAACGTCTATAGGCGAAAATGAACAATGATTTCACCTACTTTCATCACCATGCAAAGTTCATCGCACGGTCACGATTGTCTGGTAGTGTTTTATTTTTCATTTCGTTTTTACAAATCGGAATGATCTGAAATTTGGATCGTATGTACATCTTAGTGAGGCACACCTAATAAAAATATAAAAAATAATAATTTGAGAAACAAACATTGACCAAAATACCTTCGTAGCATTTCAGGGGTATTTTTATTAATTTGTTTCATGTAAAATAATTTTTCAATATTTTTGGTAGATTTGCTTATTTTTTATGAACATACCTTCCAAATTTCAAGTCATTTCGATTTGTAGAAAAATAAATAAAAAATAAAATACTAAAGAAAATTGTGACTGTGCGATGAACTTTAGACGGTGATGAGAGTAGGTGAAATCACTGTTCATTTTTTCCTATAGGTGAAAATGAATAGTGATTACGCCTACCCTCATCACCATCCAAAGTTTATCGCACGATGACGATTATCCGAGAGTGTTTTACTTTTCATTTTTTTTTTTACAAATCCGAATGATCTGAAATTGGAGCGTGTGTACATCTTAATGAGATGTACTAATAAAAATATAAAAACAAAATAATTCGTGAAATAAATTGACCAAAATACTATTCAAAAGTTTTTAGGGGTATTTTGGTCAATTTATTTCATGTAAAATATTTTTTTTGAAATTTTTTGTAGATTCGCCTATTTTTTTATGAACACACACTCCAAATTTCATATCATTCCAATTTCTTAAAAAAAAAAAAATACTACCGAACAATCGTGACCGTGCGATGAATTTTGGACAGTAATGAGGGTAGGCAAAATCACTGTATATTTTTGCCTATAGGTGTTTTGTAGTATCTTCCAAATATATATATATATAATGTGTGTGTCACAAGATTCAAGAAAATTTCTTTTGAACTTTGTGCTTGGTCAATGGAATAAATGTAACCACCCAATTTCACATCTAAAAGACCCAATTTCACATCCAAAGGTCAAGATTAATTGTGACCACCTTATACTAAAGATAAATAATAAAAAATAAAGGTATAATTTAATAATAGTATCCGATACTCTTAATGAAAACTGGTTGCAGAATCTCTTTCGATCGCATTCGAGTATAGTGTCTGATACTGCAATGCCTCTTTTTAACCGTGATATGCAAGGAGCTACCATTGACATCAGTCTGAAAGGATCATGAAAGTTTTCAATAACTTCTTTTCGATGAAGCCCAACTAGCAACAATTTCCATGATCTACAGCTTTGCATTTTGTTCTTTCCAAAAATGCCAAAACACAGTTGCTTTTAATGGGGACAGGAAGCATAGTTAATTACAATCCAAGGATACCGGCTTCACGAAAGGGGTCAGGGTCAGGGTCGTGGTGGTAGCACCCCTACCAAGACCCTAATCATTACGTTGTAGTTTCTATTTCCAGTGACATGCTCTTTTTTTCCAAAAAATTTATACAAAGTATCAATCTTGTACTGTAGAAGTAAAGTGCACATCAAAACCCATCGAATAATATTGTTTCATTATTAGAAAATTCTCCAATTGATTATCTTAACCTCGATATGCATTTTAAGTCTTAGAAATAGCACATCTTGCTGCACATTATCTACACCGTCCATTTTTAAGATTTATAAGTGTTTATAGACATGCTAGATCTACATCATTTTTTGAACTTTCAATTTCATAACAGCAGTGAAAAATAGACCCTCAGGTCATGATAGCAGTTTCAGCACCGAAAATATATCTTGTAATAAGATTTTGAATTGTACCTTACTGTGATTGTTTAAGGTTGACACCTTGTACAAACCTCACCCATTAATAAAAGGTGCAGATAGCTTAAAGTTGTGCCTTATGATGACAAGTAAATCCACACCTCAAAAACCCACCAAGAAATGCAGCTTTGATGCCAGAAGGTCCTTTAATAACCTCAAAATCTCATTAGAATTTTAAAGCTCCAAAAATGGTGTTTGACATATTTGTGAACCCTAGAAAATGGACAATCCGAGACACACATCACATGATACAAGCTTCGTAATTCTGGAAATGCACTGTTTCGTTTTTTTTTTTCATCCCTAGAAGAAGAGTTAAAATGATCATTTTGATAGTTCAAAGCCTGTTTGGCTATACACTCTTGGCTAAATACATTCTAAATAAAGTATGTAATGGGTTTACCCATTTTGTCTGCAAGAAGAAATGATAATCTCACAACCGGGCCCTTACGGCCTGCCTGGATATGAGAGAGAGAGAGAGAGAGAGAGAGAGAGATGGGGGGGGGGATAATAGGCAAAAAGATAGTTCTTTTGGAATTGAGTTTTTCTAATGAAGAATGTCGTGGTACACTCTCCTGGACCTCATTTTCTGGTATTTTCACTCCGAGGATCCGAATCACGAAAAATAAAAATCCTTCAGATCAATTTCTTATAGAAAGTCGGAAAAAGATTTGATGCCCTAATAATGGTCCATTTGCCATTGTCATTTTTTTTATCAGTAAAGGCCATTCTCACATATGATAACTGATTAGATCTATACCAACTTAGGAGCTCCACATTGATTTTCTGGTGACAATTAGATTCCCGATGTTTAGAATACTTTTCTAGTCAAACAACGGTTTCTTCATGTGCTGTTATAACTGACGGCACTAGAACGCTACAGAATTGTCACTCTTTTTTTATTCCTGGAGACCCGAAAAAATTATTTAGGGCTAGTTTGGATGTCAAGTAAAAAAAAAGATTGTATACACTGAGACCATTTATCTTTTGTACAAAAAAGTCATAATTACTTACATGTAAAATATGATAGCTTTGATATATCACAAAGTTCGAAAAAAAAAATTTTGAACATTGAGCTCGGTCAATGAAATAAATGCAGCCACCCTATTTGACGTCCAATGATCAAGATTAATTGTGATTACCTTGTACAAAAAATAAATGGTCTCATTATATACTTTCCAATAAATAAAAGCCTTCACATTGAAAAAAAAAATTGTAAGTTTTTATATCCTTCATTGAGAAATATAATCTATCTTTTTTTTATTATTCTGCTGGACTGTTTAGATGGGGTGTTAAATACTAAAAGCAGATTTTATTTGCTCGATATCTATTTCGAGTGTGCACTCTCCAAAAGGTTTTCCTATATCCCTCCCATAAGTCAAAAATCAGTTTCTATACAACTTTCTCTCTCTAGAACCTAAACACCTCAAAATATCCTGGAAAAACTCCCACCCAAAAACCCCAAAAATCAACAGTACCATAAAACCCAAAGAAACCCAATTGAAAATAAAGACCATTACCCCTAAAACCTCCAATGAAGTAAATCGTGGTTTGATGTTCAGCCCTTTCTTTTGGAGCA
Organism: Amborella trichopoda; assembly: GCF_054954075.1. Classification (NCBI taxonomy): domain Eukaryota; kingdom Viridiplantae; phylum Streptophyta; class Magnoliopsida; order Amborellales; family Amborellaceae; genus Amborella; species Amborella trichopoda. The sequence goes on from NC_142338.1 coordinate 2,932,585, forward strand.
ACACCGTTAAGTTTAGCCCTTTCTTATGGAGAGAGGACACTAAGGGATCAAATTTACAAGGAGCAAAACATCCCAGGTTACAAAGATATACCTATTTTACGGAGAAAAGCAGCCCAAAACTTGGAAGAGGGCTTTTTGTTATTTTTTAAAGATGAAGGGTTTCTGCGAGAACTTGTCCATGTATGCAAATTTGGGGTTTGTGTTATTTCTGATGAACACTGGGTTCTCTGCAAAATACCTTTTTTTTTTTTTGAAAACTAGGGTTTTTGCTTTCATGGCTTCAGGTTGCGACGAAGTGTAGACTCCAGATACTAACTGAAGGAGAAATGGAGGTAGAACCGCAAGAACCATTGAACAGGCTTGTCAAAGTGGAGACCTTGAATCAACCATGGACTCCAGTCGACACAAAGACAGATGGTCAAAGAGAATCGAAACTGATGAAAAATATGTGATTCTCTCACTTCCTGCAATCTCTTATCAATTCTCTCACTTTGCAGAAAATGATATTGTGCTCACACGATTTAAGTGTTTGATGGCACAATTTGACCAAGAGAGCTCCACTTGCAGCACCACTCTAACCGATCTATCTCTTGCGGTATAGAAGAAGCCATTGCAGCCGGTTCTGTAACTATGAAGCCTCAAAATCTTTGTCCTTCAAGTTGCACCACAGATTTGGATTCTGCAACATATGATGCTTGGGGCCACTAAACCATTAGTGGCACCAGAGGAGCTCTTGGAGAGAGAGGGCGTGCAAAAGAGTTGGGTAGCAGGGTGCTAAAAAGAGAGCTGGGTTTTTTGGGTTGGCAACTAAAGCGAGAGCGGAGAGTTGGGTTGTCGGGTCATGGGTAACTAGAGAGAAAGCTGGGTGTGGGGTTTGCACCGGGTTAGAGAAAGCCGCATTTTCATCCGAAAAAATTCAAGTCTATAATTTTGGACGGTAACTTTTGACTTGACACGAAGGTTTTTTTTTTCTTTCAATCTAACAATCTAGCAAAAAGTTGCGGTTGTCCAAATGGTTCAAATCCGTTCCACAAGTTTTTTAGATTGCAAACCAAAAATATTCCAATTTTGGGTACATTCAAACTGGCAATTAGTTTCATGAATGTGCAAACTATTTGCTGTGAAATCAGAGCTGGCTTTTACACTTAAGCAGCTACCACAATTTAGGAATGTCGATTAATCGTGCATTGTGCAACCGCAAATCTTTTATTTTTCTTTGGAGAATCTAAATTGGTCCCAAATTACGTGCTTTGTACTGCATTTGCATGCTAAAATTTTTTAACTGTTTTCATACATGACTTTTCAATTGCTCCTTTGCTAATGATAATGTTAACAACGGACAGCTGATCTCAATTGCTCCTTTGCTAAAAATATGCAGAGCAATATGACTCACATGATCATGGCAACTAAATAATGGGGTCATCACCATCCCATCAATTTGTTGGATGGTGATGAAGGGAGAGAGTCCCACCAGAGGTCATTAAGCCATTTCTACGTCCCATTCTTTCTCCATCACTCTCCAACCCATTGAAGGGAAGGTGATGACCACCATCACTATAATAGTACCATGATCATGGATCATAATATGCTTTCTCATACATGAATACAAATGCAAATGCGCCTGTTTCTCATGTGCATGAGCATGTCAAGATGTATAGGTTCAATAAGTTATGTATGCTGCACATGCATGCCAAAATACAACACATGAATTTCAATCGACAAAAATCTTAACTCATGAAAATAACAATTACATTTATCTAGTCAAATCACTAGTTCCTCAACTCAGATATCCACCAACTCATTTAACCAAAAGTAAAAATAAAAAAAATGAACTATGGAATAATGCAACATGGAAGCATCAAAAAGGAAAAGAAAAGAAAACAGAGAGAGAGAGAAATAATAGCTAAAACAAATGAACCCGCTGTATCTGTGTTCACTAACCTTAAGAGCGTAGCCAGGAAGAGGTTGGTGATGAGGGCCTCTCTCTCCTCGTTTGAGCAGATTGAGTTTGAGGTGGAGGAGCGTGCACAGTTATTGGAAGAACCCACTCTCCTTTCTCTCTCCTCTCAATGAGAAGAGGATGGTCATACCTATAATGATATCAGATAATTATGGAAGGAAGAAACTCTTATCATTACAATAAATGAATTTTGTGTCAAGACTCACTGAAGTAAAAAGTGATGGAAATTATGTCAAACTAGAGAATAAACTAGAGGAAAAATCGAACCGGAATGGTTAACCAGACATAGGCCTTGAAGCAATTCAAGCCTAACCGGTAAACCCACCGGTACAACCGTTCTAACCAAAAAGTCTTGGGGGGTCAAAAAGTATTAAAACAATACAAAAAATACAAAAAAAAACTCTAATAAAATATGAAAAATATATTTAAATAATGATCAAACAATATTTAAATAATGATTAAACAAAGAACATCGATTTGTGCCTAGAGGTATTTTTGAAATTTACCAAAAAAAGATGGGAAAATGAAAAAATAAGTATTAATGGCCAAAACAATTTCCAATCTTTGTCATAATGATGAAAAACATTAAAAAATGCATTACAAACAAAATCCCTTATTTTTTGGGATTTTATCTAATTTTTTAAAAAATACCTGGCCAATGGCCAAAACCGCTGAAAACCAAAACCGGCGATTAACCGGGCAGTGACCAATTAGATGGCCCGATTTTTCCTTCAATGTAATAAACCGATACTAATATTGAGTTGACAAGAGAAACGGCATACATGGAATAAAAAGAAAGAACGAAAGTGGTACACCTTAAAGTAAAAAATTGGAACTCAGTTTCAAAACCATATAAAAAGCGAGAATTCAAGAATGCTTGTGAGTTTTCTGAAATTGCTCAAACTTCTCTTCCAGGCATCTCTCTCCCTCTCTCTCTCTCTCCCTCTCTCTCTCACTTACACACGCACATGCACACACACATGCATGTCTGTGCAAAGCACGCATGCAGGTAGCACTCCTCACTGCAACCACTAGCTACAAGCATTCCACCAGATCTCTCCCCCTCGTCAGACTTACTCAAGTTAATGGGATCGTTTATCACATACAAAACATTACCATTTGGGCAGTCCAATGGTTTCTTAAATAGTTGATATCAGGGCCTTTTTTGTAAAATAACCACCAAAAAAAAAAAAGAAGCGGAATGGAAACATGACCTAGTCCAGTCTATGTCCTTTGGGGTGGTAAAGAATTCAAAGTGGAGGGCCCACTGTACAGAAACACGAGGTGTGGAAAAAGACATGGGTCCATCCATTGGTATTGAGAAGAGGAAGCTTGTCTGCAGCAGGTCAGCAACAACTTCATGGTGGTCCCACTGGATCTGCATAATCAGAAAAAATTAAGTAATTAGCCATCAATTATCCATTCAACTAGAACATTACCAAATTTTAGATGGGAAAGTACACCGTTAACCAAAGGAGTACGCTACATGCCCGCATGTACTTGAAGGGGCATCCATTGTACAACACTGATGATGGACAGGGGGATTAACCATAGTGGGACCACAAGCACTCGGGTTAGTTAATCTCCACCATCCATCAACAGGAATGGATGGTGACTTTTGGAGAATCATACACCCCATACCAACCAGATTATGCTAAATTGCTAATATGTATGACGCATATATACATACATACATGCCAGATGAGGAGCATGATTGATTGACAAAGCAAAAAGCTAATAATAGTAACATGGTGTTCTGCTGCAAAAAAGATATGCAAGAATCTGATGGCACATAATCACACAAGAATCGATGGAGAATCCATGAATCCAACAAAGGTAGAGTGAGGAATTCACCAGTACTTGACCATGGTACAGGTAGAAGATACAGGTTTTATGAACTGGAGGTTTGAATGTGGCCCCTTTCTACATTTAGAGTTTAAATATAAAAAAAACTTAATACTAAAATAAAAAGAAGTTATCCTAAGAAAAATCCATACATGTTGGATTCCACGTCTCAAGAATCCTCTCTTAAGAATTCTTCGGAATAAAGAATCCATCCGTGTCCATGCCGTACTTGTGTCCAACTGTCAAAAACTCCAAGACTTCTTTTTCTCACTATGTTTTCAAGAAAATAATGTCTAATGGAATGCCTGAAAAACCCTCGATATCTTGAAACTAGTAACGATGTCCGTTTTTTTCACTTAATAACCTAAAAAGGATGTGCAGGTTAACTAATACATGTTAAGTGTGCTACTTAAGGGGAAACAATACCATAGTCCATTGGACAATGGTATTGGTACCCAAAGGGTAAACCCACCATCTATTCCCATTGACTGATGGTTGAAGATAACAATGCCAGAATTCCGTTTTGGGCATCACTAAAATCCATCAGCAGGAAAAATTAGTGCCTTAGTGGCACGCCATGATCCAATGAACAGGGCATTCTTTCCCCAAAAACAATTCCTTACCTTTGTAATTGTAGGGGAGCTTCTACGTGAAGGATGAACAAATGGCTGACTGATAGATTCTGAAGTCTCCAAGGTGATAGAGACCTGAGGGCAATAAATGGAAGCACACCTTTTATCAAATAAAATCCCTATTACGAGTGAATCATAATTAGATCAAAGGTGGATTTTATATTTTGGTGTACCTCAAGGCATCGTCTCGACCCTTCTTCATGGGCAAAAGTAAGAGTGCCACCAATCTGTTTCCAAATATAAATCTCTTGGTCACAGGTGAATGCATATTCTAACCATGAAACAACAGAAGAAAGGTTGCTATCTACTTACCATGTCGCCAAAATAATAAGTCGAATCAGAGTTTTTAGGAGAAAATCTAAGTAAAACTTGGTCATCCATCCTGATATTGTAAGACCTTCCTCGAATGTAGCCTTCTGCTGCAAAAAACGTGTACCAGAAATTAGCTATTTTCACTTCCATTTTAGAGTAAAGATTGAGAGGATTTGAGTCCAATAAAAATATGGGAAGGTATATTATAATCTAAAGGAATGAAACACTATAGTCCATCAGTTCATCACAGTCCATTAAAACAATGTACAGTGGTAGGGAGAGTGGACCCACTATTCCATTCTCTCTCCATCACAATCCATAATTTTGATGGACGTCATGACCCCAATCAACTATAATTTCCCATGATCCATCATATAAAAGTGTACTTCTGGTTTAAAACATTCATATACTAAGAGGTGAAGAAAGTTTAGTGTTGTACATGCTACAGGTTCAACATTGCCAGGTGTAGAGAATGCTCCCATCTCATCATCAGTGAAAGAAGCACTTGGATACTTTCTCTGTTGACTTGGAGAAAGGATGGTCGAAGGAGGATAAGATCCCATCTTCTTTAAGGAATAGTTTCTTTCCATGGAAATCCCACAGGGAGATGGTACATCTGTCAGCGTTTCCACATAAAAACAAAATATCCTCAACAGTTGTCATGTATGTTTCAGGCTCAGTGGAGCGAGAAAATGATCAAATGAGAACTACCACCAAGGGAAATAATGCACTACGTTTCATGTGCTACAAATTCATTAGACTGCAGATTGATTACATTTTAAAACAAATAGTGAAGGGAAAATATATATCCAACAAGCACATATATAAACGAAAGCAACTTTAATTATTGAATAATCTACCCTAATAAATAGTGAAATACATTTTAATGCTTCAAGCACTGCTACTTACTCCCATTCGGCTCATACAAGACTTCTGAAGTAGCCAGTTGAGTGGGCATCTTAAATGAACGAAAACTGGAACGTTCTCCTTGGTGATAAGGGCTTGCCTTAACCCAACTGTTCATAGCTGGTGCAGATGATTGCAAAGACAAAGAGTTCTGGAAGACATACTCTAGATTTCCTTTAGTGTGGCTATAGGAAGCTACAGATGAAATTTCATCTCTTGAACTATCATAACCATCTTCAATCCCATGAGATGACTCGTTCGCTCTATCCTGATCAGGAAAAAACATCTCGGGTGAGGTTAGGTCGTATAGCAAAGCTCTGAAATCAATATTTCTTCTAATCCTAATTACTGAAAATGGATCAGCCAGAAAAGTAATTGTACACAAGTTGCAATTCAATAACAAATTCACAGAAGACTTTCACTCAAATGCAATAGAATCAAGACATCGAAGAAGCACCAACCCATTCTGAGTCTGCATCCTTCTCTTTCCAGTGTACATCCAACATAAAGGGAGGAGCAGGTAAAATACCTGCGCAAAGTATCATATAAATCTCAAAAGTTTGCGTCATGATTAAAAACTTTGCTAGATGGACAAAAAAGTAGCAGTATATAAAAGAACGGTGTGGTTTCTATAAGGTTGCAACCTTAAACAATCCAATTAAGGTGCACCTCCAAATTTTATCATAACATATAATTTTCGCGTAAAATATTCTTAGGATTATATCAAAATCTATTTTCATATCTAATTATAAAATTTTAGACTCCAAAAATGGTTAAAATCAAGTAGATCTATGAACATAGGAAAATTTTGAATATGGACAGATAATGTGTTGCAAGATCCACAATTTCTGGGACTCAAAAATTTTTTTTTTTTTTGTCATATTCATACATCTCGATGTTGAGATGATCAATTAAAGGATTTTTAACATTAAAACAACCTTTTCCGATGAATTTTTGAGGTGCATCTTTAATTTTACATTTCAAGGTTGCAACCTTACATAAACTTTTTCCATAAAAGAAAAGTTGATAGTATATTGAAGCACCAACTACAGTTTCTATTTCTGGAGAACCAACTCATGGAGTTCATGAAGTCAACTTCATCAAAACTTAAAAGGGGACTGCGAGTCAAACCAGCAAGCATGGCAGTGGTTCAGAAAGGTCATTGCACAGGATAAGCCTACTTCTGGTTAAATTTAAAGAAGTTGTTCATGACTGTTGTTGCTTGTGCTGTTGTTGTTACTACTACTAATACTTAATATTATATCCTTAGATGGCTGTTTTAAACACAATGTACAACAACTAGAGCCTTACATTGATTACTGGCAAAGGCCTGGTTCACTCAAACCCATAAAAGAATCCTCAAACTCAAAGAATCCTCAAACTCCTTGTTCCATATTCAAAAATGAACATATAAGAGCGTTTAGGGAGTGGGTTCACTCAATGTGGCTTCAAAGGCAAATCTGACTTAGAAGAAAAGCTTCATCCATTATTATCTAAGAAAATATAGGATAATTGTTATGTGAATAAAATCAATAGGTACTCCATTACCATCAGGTGAATCGGTTTCTAATATTTCTTGAAAACTCTACAATTTCACTCCATCAAGTTCAATTAAAATCTTTCCAACACATGAAACTGTACCTGATTTTGATATTCAAGAAAGTAACCCTAAGTTGGGTATTTCTTGCCTTCTTAAATAGTAATTTCATTATACTTTCAATCAGAACGTAAATTTTGACACATAAATAGCCCAATTATGACTCTAGGCAATGCTTTCTGTAGAACTTACTTTGTGAAAGAGTATTTCTTTAAGAAAATGGTTGCAAGATGAATGGACAAGATAGTTTGGCCAATTTAGTTCATTGCTGGATTTTGCTAGCATGTTGCCAGTGATCATACAAAACTCTAGGAGAAAAGCTAGTAATTAGAAAATATAAAGATACGTAGCACTCTATAGAATGAAAATTTCATCATCTTCAAAGCCTTTTCCCAACTAATTGGGGTCAGCCAAACGAATACTGGTCCGCCATTCTGCTCTATTAAAGGTCATACCTTCAATGAGGCTATAAGTCCCCATATCTTTTCTCACTACTTTGAAACATGTCCTTTTGGGCCTACCCCTTATCCTTTTTGAGCCTTCCACTTGAACTAACTCGCACCTCATAACAGGTGTTGTACTGGGTATGCGCCACACATAGCCAGCCCTCTTAAGTCTCCTCGCTCTCATCTTAAACATATGAAACCTTAACAATATTATGTAAATCATTTTCACAAACAAATTCCCAAGATTACCATTTTACTATTTTTCCTGAATTTTCCGTGATTTATCTGATCTTCTTCAATAAGCATTCATCATTTTTTCAATTTAGTTTGTTTGGTTTTTCTGAAACATCAAGTTGCTCGTTACAACCAGGTTAGACCAGTCAACCCACTACGAATTTGATGGCCAATTTTAATCCTAATATTATATCTCAAAGAACAATTCAGATTTACATTCAGTAGAGGTATACTTGAAAAAATATGAATTGTGTTGCAAGATCTAATTCTTGTTTTTTGGAATGATGAGATCTCTTTCTTTTCCCTTTATTTTATTCATTTACCATGATCTCCCCCTCCCTTCCCACCCTCTGCCATCCCCCCACCATCCCTCCCCTCATTATAATCATTTTATGCTATCTTTGTTACATTCGCCATTGATCAAATAAAACTTTACAAGAAAGCTACAAAGAATATAAAGATCCACATAACACTTTCTAGAATGAAAAATACGAAACCTTAAACATGTTATGTAAATCATATTCACAGACAAATTTTCAACTTCACTGTTTTACTATTTTTTTGAATTTTAGTTTGATTCATTGAAGTTTGTTCGACAAGTATTCATTATTTCAATTTAGTTCTCTGGATACTCTGAAACATCAAGGAGCACATTACACCAGGTTAGACAAGTCAACCCCAATACGAGTTTAACAGCAAGTTTAATCCTAAATTCCTAACATTATTCCTCAAAGAACTATTCAGATATACATTAAATAAAGCTATACTAGAAAAAGTAGAGTAAATCTGTTGCAAGATCTGTTTCTTTTTATTTTTTCATTTGGTAGTGATGATATACTTTGTTGTCTCATTTGAGTTACCATGATCTCCCTCCCTGCCTCAAAAAACAACAGTGAATTTCTAATTGTTACTTGTGGATGCATAATGATGAATGATAAGAGTAAGAATTATTCGATGTTGTGAAGCATTACATTAAATTAGTGGTTCAAGAAAACAAATAGTAAAACATACCATCATTTTGGTCCTCTTCAATAAACAAACCCCCAGTGTTCGCCATGATCCAAATATGCACTGGAGTACGAGCTTCCTGTAAGGATTAAAGAACCAAATAAACAAAATGTTCACTAAACATAAATCTCACTTCCACAAGTCTCTGATGTACTTGAACAATTAAGGGCCCACAAGTCATAGATCTCACTTTAGAATTTCATACTACAACATTAGAATTTATTTCACAAGCGCCGGGATCCAGGGAAGGACAAAAGGTACTTTTCCACTTCCCATATGTTTACTCAATCGAACATTATTAAGACTGTGTAGAGCAAACCCCAACTTGGATTGGTTTATTAGATGATCTAGCATTTAGGAAACCAACATTTGTGTATCCTTAGTCACCAAAAATAACAGGGAGAATATTCAGAGCCCAAGCTGATTTTCCTTCACCAAAGCAATAGGAGCACATAAACAATTTAGCTCGGGATTCCCACAAAACAAAAAACATAAAATAAAATAATATAAAACAATAATAAGAAAATAATCAATCATAAAATAAACTAACAAACAAAAAAATCACTAAAAAATATTTTATTTAGGATGAAAACTCAAGCTATGGAGAGAAGCATGTCAAGTAACAGAATGAAAAGAAAAATCAACAAAAAAGACCACATAATAAGAATGAGATACTACTAATGCAAATGAAGAGAGAAGAAGAATTGATAATGGCACAAGGGCCGGTAAAAGCCCCAATAATAGAAACAGCAGGGTAAGATACGTGAATACAAGAAAGGGAAACGCATTTATTGCTGACAGATAAATGAATGTTCCATCTTAACTGGATGGGACTCCATTAAGTTTGAGTTATGAACTAAAATGAAAAACCAAGACAGTAAAATCAATATGAAGCACCAGAGATGTCATAGAGTGTATACTTTCTCAGTGTCAACACATCCCCTCTGCAGAATCAAGGCATGTAGACTATTTTTTTGAGAAAGTTAACTTGTATTGAGATAAAGGGAGTACAAAACATGGGAACCCAAAGGCATGTAGACTTTTAAACATACGATATACAAATTTACAGCCTAACCCTACTTTCCACAAGGCAAAACAAGCCTACCAATTGAATCAAATCCCTTGAAAACTCACTACTGGAGTGACCATTATTGTACACCAACCGCCGACAGCTAAGAGTACTTTTTATGTAGTACAAGTAGCGAATGGCAGTACCCCTGTATGATGGGGGAAGCACCTTTGGAAGCTCTGAACGAATCATATCTGTAAATAGTGAAAAAAAAAAAAATCAACAAAGAAGAAGATACCAAGAATCCCAGCAAATCAAATAATCACCATAGTTGGAATCGTACAGTAAATGATATCAAACAAGAGATTCAAGACAACCGCATTAAAACATGAAACACAATCTCCTTTAAACATAACCAAAAAAACCACATTCAAACATATCATTTTCCATCAATTAAAACACAACAAAAATGAGAGAGCACATTCAGTCACTTTTTTGATAGTCCACCAATACTGTTGGTGGTCAATTAAGCTTCCCATCAATATTGGCAGAATAAAAAAACAAGCGAATAACCAAAAGAAGAGTTGCCAAATGTATTCCCTAAAACGACATTTAAAAAGAAGTTATATAGCTATAAGAGAGATAAACAGACAAAATGGTCATGGAATTGGGACCAGTGTTTGAAAAGTCAAACTCCATCCAACTTGCCAGGGATCCGAGCTTGACTGCGCACGGTCTGACTCAGTCAAGTCCAAGTTGGACTAGGCAGTTTTTAATAAGAAAATTCTAAAAATTATGAAAAAAATCGGGAGACTAGGGCAATTCTAGGGTTTTTCTGTGCAGAGTTGCCTATCTCCTAGTCAGATCCAACTCAGCGAGTCTTTTCTTTTTAATTAAAAAAAAATGGATACACTACTGTTTAAAGCATTGAAGAAAACAATCAATATGCAATAAATGTTAATTCCTTCATATTCAAACAGCTGGTCCAATAGACAACAACAAAAAACGATACTACTAATGATATTGTTTCATCAAGTAAAAAAATCATTACTGTCCCTTCCTTCAGAAGCTCATTTATCTTGTTCAAACATCTTAACCTCCGAATCCAGGATGTAATTCTCTTCGGCTTTCTCTTTGTTCTTTTCTTCGGATAGAAAAAGACGCCACCATGGATACTAAATCCCACTCCAATTCCATTCCTAGTGCAGGCATAAATGTCCCTAACAAATGAACTTAGCAGGATAGGAGAAATTTAAAGGAACTCAACTTACATTTCTTTGTGCTTCCAGATGGAAGTATCACTTTTGATACCACGGTTGCTGTAGTGGAATCTAGAAAAACCTGCTCGCCTGCACCATAAAATCAACAACAAAGAAGATTGTGAAAACTAAGTCGAGCATGATAGGTGATATTCTATGGGAAGATTTCCGATATTATTGGAAAGGATATAGTTTAATGTGTTAATAACAAAAGCATAGTCCCCTTGTTTTTTTGGAGGAGATTAACTTGTATTATTCTTGCATCCATAATTATTACGAGCATAGTACATCAATACACAATAACCTAAAAATTTGTCAAAAAATATGAGAAAAGGTAAGCATAAACTCAATATGAATTGTAACCTCCATGGTAGTTTAAAGCATGACAAGGCCTTGTCAAACTCAAGAAAACCAGGAGGTAGTTAAGAGCATCAAAATATCATTTAATGTAAAGAAAGCCACAGACAAACTTTAAACAGAACAACATTAATAGTGGTATATTAATGACATGTACACCATGCACTTATGGACAACCAACAACGCCAGGTATAGGGTCCTTTCAAGCATTCCAAACTTTATGTGTCTATATATCTGTATAAGTAAAATCAAGGAAAGCCATGGTACTCACTAATTATACTCTGGCATGAGAAAACAAGATAGATTCACCTAGTGAAATAGCCTTGGTTCACTTCTGTAACAAAATCTGGTAATAATAGGATACTCACACTTAACATGAAAGAGAGAAGATAGAATCCAGACACATGCCAGATAAATACCTTTGGCAAACTACAAAGACTTCCACCAAAAAAAAGGAAAGAAAACAATCATCTTACATTTATGTACATACTAGTGATTTACTAATTTTATAAAATAAATACAAATAACATAAAATAACAATAATATAGGACTTACAGTTTAAAAAGATAATAATAATAATATAGAACTTCTACATCAAATCCCAGATTTTTTTTATTTCTACAAAACTGAGAAACTGTGAGATATTTCCTATGGGGCAGGTCCTCAGGTAAAAGAAACCCTATCTATTGAAGAGGGAAAAGGTGTGCATGTCAAAGTTCAAAGTGGAAATAGGATTTCAAAAAAACAACGAAATGAAAATGGCGCTGGAACAGTCGAAATGCATACATCAAAGGAATGAGGAAACACAGTTTCTGAGTATGTGCTTGCCAGTAATGCTCAATATCACGTCGCATTCTTGAACTTGGAAGTATCAAAGGTGTGGCAACCGAGGTATGTTTACAAGTTCTGTCAAGTTATGGATGGCCTTCACCACCCCACCTTCCCCAACTCTCCTCCTCTTATCTCTCTCCCTGCCCTACCTGCATCTCACCTCGCCAACCTCTACAAATCGTCAATAGTTGGAGTCTTCCATCCCCAGCATAATGACCACCAAGGCGTTGAGAGATGGGCCAAGGAAATCTGGAGGGAACCTGAGCTCAAGTGCAGACCCCTCTTCGACAAGTCCTATCTGCTTTCCTTCCCCTATCGCTGCAGCCTCGTCTTTCCTTCAACGCTCTTCTCCGGGCTCTTTCAAGGGAGCCTCCCTTCATCACACTTTCAAAGGTATAGGCAATGCATGCAGCTTCTTCGTAGCTGTCCACTGGAAATCGATGGAGAGCATCACTCTTGGGTCCCTTCGTCTCATTTTTGACATTCTCGACCCTCTTTCTATTCCACCTTCCATCTGGCTAGAGGTGGCTGGGAATTTTTTCCGGATTTCCATATCTTGGTCGACGACATCTTCCGCATCACCTTGCTTCGTTTCCCCGATGGAACCTCCAAAGAGGGTTCTCCATCACAATGACTCACCCGCTGTCTCACTCGACCCTTCAGACACTTGGACTTTTGTCCCCTTCAAAAGACCACCTAGGTGGTCCCGTCGACCACCACCCCTCCGCCGCCCAAGCCTTCCTCAACGCACCACACCTGCTCAGACTGATCCACCGCCATGCCCCCCTTCCTCACCGACCTCTCTACCTTCGCCTCCTACCCCACCACCCCCGTCGCCACCACCACCTTCACTTCCACCTCCGCCTCCACCCCCTCCTCTGCCACCACCTCCACCTCCCCTACCCATTTCCCCCTTTGCGGCTTTGCCTAATGTTTGTACGCTTTCCGACCCTTGTTAGACGCGCTGCCAACATCCGTTGACCCTGACGAGTGGCTTGCCACTCGACAGTCTCTCATGCTTCCGGGTCGGGCCTTTGTTGGCTCAAACAGCCTTTGCCACCAACCTCCATCCGACAGGTCCCTGTTGCCGCCGCCCATGCTCGATGACACATCGACACAAGTGATCGTTCTGGACCCTTCAGGCACTTGTATGCATGCCCCTTCGACTTCCTTTTTGCCGCCTTCTTCACCTAACACTCGTACGTCATCGACCACCCCTTTTGCCACCTCGACCTTCCTGGTCTCCCATCCCAAGGCCTCTCACACCCAAACCCTCCCTCACCCTCCATCGACCTATCTCCCATAGATCTTCTTCAGCTCCCTGCCGCAGTCACTTCACCTGCCCCTCACTAGTATGCTCTCTTCACATTCCTTGACCCCCATCATCACGTCAGCACCAGTATACCGCCACCCTACTGTGTCCTCACCATCATCACCACCTACCCCTATTGAGACGGCCTCCATTGCTCCATTCCTTTCTCCCTTTCATCAGGGACCTGCCCCTTCACCTCCTTCCTCACCTCTTCTCATCGATTTGCAGTCTGAAATAGGCGACGATCCAAAGCAGTAAGACCCTACTCCTTTGTTTCTATCAACCGAACAGGAACCTTCCCGAGCAGAGACCGTACCGGAAACCATGGACCCTAATCTCCTCGCCAAAAGTTTCTTTCCACCAGTTCTTGTGGGCATTCCTGCTGAGCTCCTTAGTTGAGACCATGTTATTTTTATGTTCCCATGGCCCATGTTTCTCCCATCCCAGTTTTCATTTCAAACCTTATCCCTCCGTCCCCACAACCTGTCACCGCTCCTTTCCTTGACCCTTTGGGACGCACTCTCTAGCTCCTTTCCTTGACTCGCTAGAAGAGTCCAGACCACTTTTGGGGCCAGAAGTCTCTCACAGAGACAAGCTTAAGCTACAATATCAAGCCATCCTCAAGAAAGAGGAAATCTTCTGGTACCAAAGGTCCAGAATCAAGTGGCTAAAGGCAAGGGATCTCAACACTGGTTTTTTCCACAAGACCGCCAATTGCAGGCGCAGAGACAACACCATCACACACCTATTGATAGGCGATTATCTCCTGGACCAACCTCCAGAAATAGAGCAAGCCATCCTTGGCTATTTTCTGCCCCTCCTGTCTCTCGACCCCCTATGGGGGACTTAGAGTTCCTTGTTCTACCTCTTGATAAAGCAATCTGGTAAGAAAGACCCTTCTCAGAACCAGAAATTTTAGCAGTCATTTCAAACCTAGACTCTGACAGGGCCCCCGAACCCAATGGATTCCCCATTGCACCCTTCAAACTCTTTTGGGAATCTTTTAGAGAAGACTCTCAGAAATTGTTCAACGGATTTTTCTCTAGGGGTATTATCAATAGGGCCCTGAATGCCACTTTCATCACTCTTATTCCCGAGATTGAAGGGGCTACCCAACTAAAAGGCTACTGCCCTATCAGCTTGGTGAACTCTACCTATAATATCCTAGCCAAAGTCCTCGCCTCTCGCCTCAAAGAGGTTCTCCCTCTAGTCATCTCCACCTCTCAAAGTGCCTTCATTAAAGATCGCCAAATTCTTGATGGGGCCCTTGTTGCTCATGAGTGTATCCGTTCTAGAAATTTGGCCAACGTCCCTGGCATTGTGGTTAAGTTGTACTGGTAGAAGGCTTACGATCATGTAGACTAGGACATCCTTGAAGAAACTTAAGTCAGGATGCGTTTTGAGACCAAATGAAGAGCATGGATGAAAGCATGCTACTCGCACCCACATTTCTCCATCCTCATTAATGGCAGCCCCAAAGGATACTTCCCTTCCACAAGAGGCCTCAGACAAGGAGACCCCCTATCTCCCTTCCTTTTCGCTATCGCAGCAGAGGTTTTCAATAGGTCTATTTCCAGAATGCATATTTCCAGAATGTATGCGGCTGGACGCATGCATGGTTTCTCGATAGGATCTCGGGCCCCTATGGTATCTCATCTGCAGTACGCAGACGATCCTCTGGTATTCTGCAATGCCACAACTGAAGAGATCCATAACCTTTTCCTGTTCCTCATATACTTCAAATTCACAACTGGCTTCAAAGTGAATTTCAACAAAACCAAGATGATGGGTGTTAAGGTTGATTCAACTACACTCTCTATCTTTGCGGAGAGATGGGTTGCCAGGCTGAAACATTGCCATCTAAATATCTTGGACTGCCACTTTGCCTTGGCAAACCAAAATCGAGACTGTGGTCTCATATCATAGACAAAGTAGACCGTAAACTCGTACGATGGAAGGTCGCTTCCTCTCACTAGGAGGAAGGCTAACACTGATCAAAGCCACTCTGGCTAACATCCCGGTCTACCAATGTCCATCTTCCACATGCCCATGGCAGTCAGTTCCATAATCGAACTCTTAATGAGAAGGTTTTTTTGGAGTGGAGATGGAACCAATAATATATTCCACTTACTTGCTTTCGATAAACTTTGCCAATCTAGGCAAAGGGGAGGGCTGAGGATCAAGAATCTTAGAACCTAGAATTTTGCTCTCCTGGGGAAATGGTGTTGGCGCGTGACGAACCTCAAGGATCAGTTGTGGATAGACATACTCAAACATAAGTACCACCTCTCCAATACACCATGGTTGCTGAATTGTAGGACAAACCAAAGATCCTCCGGCATGTGGAGGTCCATATGCTCTACCTTCCATGCTTTCAAATCTAGAATCAGATTCCATCCGAGATCGGGGAACCGCGTCCTATTTTGGCAAGACCTGTGGTTAGGTCACACACCTCTTAGGGACAGATTCCCCGACCTCTATTCTCTAGCTAGACATCAAGGGCCACCATAGAGGACGAAATGTTAAGGGCAGGTTCCAATCACTCGTGGAATCCAGTGTTTAGGAGGGCTCTCAATGACCATGAGATAGCGAGCTTCATAACTTTGGCAGCAGAACTTCAATCCACCTTCTTAGCACCCACAGGTCCGGATCGTATCATTTGGACACCTGCACCGTCAGGACTCTTCACGGTGTCATCCTTCCATAAAAGCCTCTATCTACCCCCAGCGCTCCCCTTAGAGCCTGCCACTACCGCTGCTCAAGCCTGGGACTCCTTCGCCCCCCCAAAAATCAAGATATTCACGTGGCTGGCTCTCTCCCAAAGAGTCCTCATAGTGGATCAATTGCAGAGAAGGGGCATCCCAATCCCTAATCGATGTGTCATGTGCCTAACTGCTGAGGAAACAAACAACAAACTACTGCTGCATTGTCCTTTTGCCTTCAACATATGGGGGGCAATTCTTAAACTCTTCAATGTCCAGTGGGTTTTACCGGCAGAGGTAACTTCCATCCTCCCAGCCATTAAACCTTATCCCTGGCCTAAGGAGGGGATACTTCTCTGAAGATCCTCGGTGGCAGCCACATTATGGGCCATATGGATCGAGCAATAGAACATTCCGGGGGGATTACTGCCCCTGGACCAAAGTCTTCAACAAGCTCAAGTCCTCCATTATCTTCTGGGCAACCAATCACCACTATTACAAAGGAATTCCAGCCTCGGTGTTCAGCCACAATTGGCACAATGTCCTTCAAACCCATCGAGTGCGTCTGCCAAGGACCACTAGGTGGAAACTCCCACCAATTAGACATCTCAAACTAAATTTCGATGGTCCATCAGGAGTAGGCGCCATCCTTAGAGACCACTTGTGCCTCCAAATTCGTCAGCCACGCCAGCTCCATAGACCATCCCCACTTTCACTCTCTAGTGATGGAGGGAGACTCCAAGAACATTATTTCTTGGGCTCAAAAAATCTCTCTTTCTCCTCCCCCCTGGTTCTTGGCACATGTGTTTGATGAATATGTCTGTCGAGTAGATGACATGGAGGGAAGGAAACCAGGACGCTGATACGCTCGCCAAACAAGCAATATAGACGGCGATCAACTGACGTTTTTTGGGTTTTTGTCTTTTTTGGACAGTTCTTAGTCTTCTTCGAATCAACCGGTTTTATTAGGTTGCTTTGTTCCATTGTAACCTCGTAAAAAGGATGTGATTCTTCTTTTTTGGTTCTCATTTCCCTTGAGCATCCTCCTCTGTGGATCGCCAAGGCCTTTTTGTACTTTCCCCTTTGATCTATTAAAGGTTAACACTATCCAAAAAAAAAATGGTGTCGGAGGTCTGGGAAGGCCCCGGATCAATTGTGGAAACAAGATGTTGTGAATAAATATGGGTTGAGAACTTGTAATGGTGAAACCAATACACAGAGCAGGGGGAGCCTATTGAGGCCTGAAATGGATACCAAATTCAATCTACCTTTGCAACTAAAATTAGATCCAACGTGGAAGATGATAGCAAAACCACGTTTCGGCAAAACTCATGGCTAGGTCCTGGTACCACTCCCCAAATAAAGTAATAATAATAATCCAGGTCTGCATGCTTAATTCACTAACCAGAAAATTACAGTGCAAAAGGTGGCACAATACAGGGTTTCAGAAGTTGTTCGGACCCCAAATCTTTGAGCTCTTAAAGAAGACAAAATGGAATGGCTCATCAACTTGATGGTTGGGTTGCATGACTTCTTTTCTACGTTAATAAGGTAAAATACATTGATTTGGAGTCCTAGCAGCAAAGGGACACTATTATATCATTCTACCAGATCCTCAATTGGAACCAGGAACAATTTTTCCTTCAGGATGGTATGTATCATGTACCATAACCCAGCCACCCAAGGTACATGCATTCGCAAGGCTTGTGAACTTGAATATGATCTTAACTCTAGGCATCTCAAGCATAGACGACATCATTATTCCTAACATATGCAGAACACATCCCTCCTGTTTGTGCATTGTAATATAGTGTGACATCTAGGGGTCTTCATGTTGAATATCTTCTGCTTCGACAGGGTCATGCAAGAATCAGCAAAGATCTTATTAACAGAGTGGTTCTCCCCAGAAATACCCAAAGAGGGTCTCACATTGTGGAGGTTGACGATGTTGTCAGTATTGTGGTATGTAGTAGAGGAATAACAAACGCTTCAATGATAAAGCAGATGATGAGGAAGGGGTAAAAGAAGAAGTTATTTTCATGAATATTGGATAGGATAGGGTGAATTAGGAAGTTGTCAGGTACTCGACAGTTGACTTTAAAAATCAATTGCTCAAGATAGCATTAAACATGGCACTTAGAAAAATCAGAGGAACGAGATGGGAAACACCTGTTACATTAAATTTCAATGGGTTTGCAAGGAAATCTTGGTCCAGTTGGTGTGAGAGTACTAAGGGACCATTAAGGTAGGAACCTAATGACCTACTATGGGGTATGCAATTCCAACAAGGGCATGCCTATGGTCTTGTGGACTAGCATGAGAAGTCTAGTCCTTAGATGGAGTCCAACAGTCATGAAGGGAGATTCAGCAAATGTTATTAAATGGGCTAGTTGTGAATTTGACTGTGCAGGTTGCCTTCACAATACGCCCGAGGAAATTTTTGAAAGAACTAACAGCCTTAGAGTCTTTTTCGAAAAATTGCTTAGAGGCCGATGAGGCAGCGGATTCCCCACCAAAGAACGGAGTTCACAAGTCATGAATGAAGGCAAAATACTTTGAGGCATAGAGTCATTCTTTGACTTAATTTTGAAGAGCTAATATACTTGTATATCCATTTATTGAATAAATGCTAATATACTTGTATATCCATTTAGAAGAATAAGAACTCAAACCGGTCTACTCAAGTCTATCCTCTAATAACAGTGGCTTGGATGCTTTTGCAGAATTTTGGACACCTAGATGTCTGTTGTGTTTTTCACTCAAAACTTTTTATTTTAATGTTAACTTTACTTCATTAAGGCAAAAAATGGATTTATTCAAAAAAGGTGTCATAGAATGAGTCTATAATTCAAATGGTTCATATTCTAGTGATAACTAGTAAACCTTCCCTTGCTAAGGAATCCTCCATCTCATTGGCCTCTCTCCACAATTTGTGGAAAGAGACCCTGAGAATGATAGTTCTCTCAAATTTTCCCTCAAATATATTGTAGAAATGGCATAGGTACTCTGGGTCATGGCTTGATTATGCATTAGCTGTAGTTAAATCTGCCTCTATGACTATTGACTTTCATAGAACCTAGATTTCTCACACCTGCTAGCAATGCCCTGATCATGAACTCATTGGAGTCACAAATACCAAATGCAACCGAGTAGGTCATGAGGATTCTAGGTGGTCCCTTATGACCCTTCCTCCTATAGCTGAAGGCTTGAATGGTTAGTTGTCGACAATTGCAAAATGTCCCAAGTCCAATACCCACTGCTGGACTATCTAAAATAAAGTATTGAGTATCCTACCCTGATGATCCCTCCTCCTACAGTGAAATGTGGATTTCAAAATGAAGCACCACCAAAGTTCAGCTTAACAAAGCTTTCTGTGGAAAAAGATATTCCAACCTCACTACTCTAATCTGTCTACACACCTTGCCTACTATATCCAGCCATTTATTCCCAATGTCAACCATCGAGCATTCCAGGAAACCCATCTTTGCTTTGCTCATGCAATGGTCATAGCCATCACTTTTGTCTTTCCCCGATTCCTCCTCATGCATTTATGGTTAAAACTCAAGCTATTCCTTTCACTCCATACACTACACCACAATAATGACAATATTGTCAACCTCCAAAGGGTAAGGCCCTTTTTTAGTAACTCCAAGGGTAAGTGGGTAACTACCATGCTGATAAGCCTTCAATTGCTTCTGACACCATCAACTGAAAGTAAAGGAGGTCCAGAAACCATCAGAAAAGTTCATAGCCGCCTCGCTGCAATACAATACACTGCAAAAATGATGCAGATTCAGCTTCCTCTTCACATAGAATGCATATGTTAGAAATAACGAGTCCTCTCCACCTGAGATTATCTATAGCTTGGATCATATTCAAGGATACCAACAATAAAAAGCTTGTACTCTGGGACATTCTGCTACACCCCACATCTCCCAAGAGATCAAGTTTTCTATTCGGGAC
This sequence comes from Amborella trichopoda, assembly GCF_054954075.1. Classification (NCBI taxonomy): domain Eukaryota; kingdom Viridiplantae; phylum Streptophyta; class Magnoliopsida; order Amborellales; family Amborellaceae; genus Amborella; species Amborella trichopoda. Next base: position 2,952,958 of record NC_142338.1, read on the forward strand.
CATCAAAGAGATTGGTGGAATGATTTGACAAAAAAGATCACTTTCTACTAGGACTCCAAATCAACATATCTCCTTTTTCGGCACACAAAATAAGCCCTGCAACTCAGCAAGAAAATTAACTAATCCTTCCATTTCTTCATCCATGAGAGTATGCCTACAGTTAGGTGTCCAAACGACATCTTATTCCTTGTGATCTACAACATGTACCATAATCTGTTGATTCATAACCAAGGCATATAAACGAAGAAATCTTTCCTCGAGTGAGTCAGGACTTACCGATGTGTCTTTCCATAATCGCATTTCACTACCAACATCCACATTGAATCTGATCATGCTCTTGAAAGGAATTCGAATTTGGTTTGATCCAATTTCAGGCTACTGAGGGTTGACCACTATTGTGTGATGGTTGATCATGAATCGGAACTCCTCAACACCATATTTTCAATTTTAAACAAATGCTTCCACATTTGATCCGAGATCTCCACATAGCTCCATCACCATTTGCCCAGGAAGGTGTGGTTCAATTCATTGATTTCTAGAATTCCAAAGCTCCCTCACTCTTCCACAAAGACAACTTTTCCCATTTCAGTAGATAGATCTTCTTCTTTGTCTGAGGATCCTCCCCAAAGGAAATATCTCATCAATTTTTTAAGTCTTGTGAAATACTGAGGCTAGCACTGGAAATAATGACATATTATAAAATGGAAATTTTGATAGGACCTACTTTATCAAAGTTCCGCGCCCTTCCAAAGAAAGGAATATCGATTCCTAGGAAGCCAATTTCTACTCAACTACCCTGTCCCACTGTGATTTCATGGGCTTTCCAACAGATAGTGGCAAGCCTATATACTTGGTCACCATGCAATAAACTCCATACCCTATAAATTTCACCAAGGCTTGCAACCTGTCCAAATTTGATCAGAAGCCCAATTAAGTTGTTCACTTCAAAGCACCATAAAAACAACCACAAATTGCGAATTTTGAATGGGGTGGCTCATAAAATAGCAAAGTGCCATTTGCATATTGCAAACAGGAAATTTCTCGACAACTACTTGATGTTTCCAATCCAGAGAGTAGGCCTGATTTGTGAACCCCTTCTCCCATGCAATTAACAGGTTCCCCTACTATTCCAAAAAAGGGGATAAGGGGTCCCCTTTCTCAACCACTGAAAGCTCGAAAATAGCTCTTTTGAGATCCATTTAGTAGTAAATTCACTATCAAAAGGCTCCCTCTAATCCAACACACACAACCACCCCCAAAAAACGAAATACCATACCAAATCTCATAAGGCTCATTGTCCCATCAAGAAACGGTCTGCCTCCATGGTCATAAGCTTTTTCAAAATCCAATTTACATATAATCCCCCTTTCTTTTCTCTGTGACATAAACTTATGCCCTCATTGGCTACTAATGCACCATCTAAGATCAGACAATTTTGTACAAAAGATTGGCAAAAAAAGATTTTCTAGCAGGGTACTTCCCTCAACAGAGAGCAAAAACATTTGCCAAAATATTATATACGCTACTAGGGGGACTAATGGGTTGAGTATTGTTAAATATTTGATCCCCTCGTTTTTAGGCTCTAAGGCAATAAATGAAGCATTCATTGCCTTGTTTACGCATCCTCTATTCTGGAAGTTCTCGAAACATATCTAGCAAATCTTCCTTGATGAAATGCCAAAACTCTTGGACAAAATGCCATGAGTCTCTACACATCCCAAAAACAGCTTGCCTGATCTCTGCCTCTTCAAATGGTCTCTCTAAACATTCCTTGCTTTTGTCGGAAGTTTAAAATGGTAGTTCTTATATCGACATTTTCGGCCTCTAGATCCTTGTCTACCAGCATTGAAAAATTCGACTATAGGCTTTTCCATCGCTAGGTACCACACTTCCAAATATTTAAATATCTCCAAGGCTAATGCCCACTCCTTCTGCAAGTTGCAGAGCCATTAAAAAATTTAGTATTATGATCACCCTCTTTGAGTCATTTTACCCTCAATTTTTTATGCAAAAAATCTCATCTTGTCTTATTAGACATTCTTCCACCAGCCATTTTTGTTCTCAACATATTGCTTTCTCTCCCCTTTTGGAAGGACCCTACTCTATTCCTGCCATCCCATTCTGCAATCTTTGCCAAATAGCAAGGCTTTCTTTGTTATGCTATTGAACTTCTTTTTAATCCAAAATTTGAGTCTCACCTTTAGCAGCTGCAACTTTTTGCATATCAGAAAGCCCAAGCCATCTATCTTAAGGGTTCCCTCCCAGATGAATTTCTGAAACACTATCTCATCTAACCACATCCAATTCTAACCAAAATGGTCTGGGTCCAGAACTTACTCGATTTGTATCTAGGAAGATTAGGAGATGATCAGAAATTGGATTTGGCATAACAAAGGAATTGGATCCAGAAAACTTGTTCTCCCACTGTTCAATCAAACTGGTATTTTTTCCTTTTGTATTCTAGAAAATCACCGGCACATAGTTTCCCAAAATTAGGCACATATCCGATTTCGGTAACAGAAATCATGTGCACTCCCACTCATTTTAGTATATAAACCAGGGGCAGGACCTATCAAGCAAAATATAAATATATATATATATATATATATATAGAGAGAGAGAGAGAGAGAGATTGGAGGGGGGGGACGGTGAACCCAAGAAGCCACAGACAATGAGGAAACCAAAACGGCCACAACTCCAGTGACAAGCTAAGCTGAAGTTACGTACACTGGATCCAAATCCCCATCACCCTTATCCAACTGGCCATAACAGAGAAGATACTTCCAGAACCTTCTCTCCCTAACTTCTAAACCCTCTTCTCCTTAAATGTTCTCCAGACATGACAGCTTCTTTAGTGGCCTAAGAAACTTGAAGAGATAGAGAAGTAAATCAACGATAGAGAGAGAGAACAGAGCCTAGAGGGAGAGAGGATTGGGGCCCATCAAACAAAGGGAGAGAAAAAATAGAGGGGTAAAATAGTCATTTTTCCTTGGTCACTTTAGGCATCCGATGTTGCTTAATTGTGCCCATTTCTGTAGAAACCAATAAGACAAGTTCTGACACAAATGTCAGATGAATTAGAATTTTTCACACATGCATACAAGTGCGCACATGCCCATGTCTGTGCGCACGCACACACACACAGAGTACTCACATTTTGATCAATTTAATTCCATTTTGCCACAATTCAATAGAAATAAGATATCTGTTCAATGGTTCTAACCTTGGGCTTTTAAAAAAAAGAAAAAAACAAAATGAATAGACCAAGGGATCACCACAAACTACAAACGAGAAACACACACAATAAGAATTAACAGAGGTTTCAAAATGTCACAAATTGACTACAGGCAAAGAACCAAAAGAGATATACCTAAGAAATCTCAGAAGAAAAAAAAAAAAAGAGCCAGATTTCTTAAGTAAATGGAACAGAGTATAAAGAAACACTATGTGAAGCCTCCCACTTGTCACCATTAGACCAAGCTAGTTCTTTTACTCCCTTCCTATACAAATGATGTCATCCAGAGCCTCCAAAGATAGCAATAATAAAAGCAATCATTTATGCGCAAACCTAGACATTGAAGTCCCATTAACAAAGACTGAAATCAAATTGAATCTATCAAATGACTGAAGTCGCATTAAGAAGGATCTTGGAAGCCCATTGTCATTTATGAGTCTTCCAAGTGTCACATTATCAGGAAATGATAACATACTAGAAGCCAAAGAAGATCCCAATCCCTACTCTTTAATTTCTGAAAGGATTTACAAAGAAACAGGTAAATGCCAAGAATTCATTTTGAGATGACCTTTTTTAGGTAATGATATCATCAATAATAGACCACTTCAACTTAAAAAAGAAGAGAGGACAAAGAACATAACAAAGTACATTGTTATTCAATGAAATCATGTTACTCCAAATCCAATTTAAGTTTCGCCTCAAATTATGCCTCCTGCATCAAGTTCATGTTAAGGTGCACAGAAAGTTGATAACCTTAAATTAACACTTGCAAATACTTGCATGATAACTCAGTTGGAATTCTGTTTTGGAACAGAGACATTGTATAGGTAGTCCCAACTCTCAAAGAAAGAATCAGTTGATGAGACAATCACCTTTAATGACAGCCACAAAATTTCCATATCAATTTGTGGGATTGTTAAGCATACAATCAAAGAGCATATTAAAGAAGGAAAAAAAATACTGGGATACCAATTTCCTAAAACAAAAAGCCTTGATAGCACTACAAGGTGCAAAAACTCGACAGCACAGCTTGCTGTTGGTACCAAAAAGAAGTTTGACAATGTGTTTGCAATAGGAACAATTTGATTGTACAATTCAAAATCAAGAAAGAACGAACCTCGCCTTTGCTTCGACCCTGGTAGTGGTTTCTGGGTAGTAAACCATTGGCTATCCAACTTCTCAATTCCTTTGATCTCGATCGCAAGATTTTCAACCAAAATTGGATGAGCATGATTAGCTACATGTTGTTCTATTATGTTCTCAGCTGCAATGTCTGGGTTTTGAATTTCGATGGTTGCAATTATCAGATCACCAGGCCTATATATTTCTTTTTCAATACTTAGCTTCAAGAAAGGACCAAGTTCACCACTAGAACCACCAGGGGACTGGTCATCATGGCCAAGCGATACTCCCCTTCTTGTAAAGGAAAAGCCCTGAAGAACCTTGGGTGGCATTTCCTTAATACCTACTGTCCATCCATAACAATATTTGTGTCTTCAAAATTTGGACAAAAAAGGGGACCATCAATAGGCAACAACCCATGCACTCAAATCATAGAATTGAGCATATCAGTACATCACCTGCACAAAACGGTGTAAGCCTTTAAAACTTTTGAAACCATCAGCTTTGAAATCTAATGAAACTAATACAACACACCAATATCCAAACTACAATTAAAGCAGGATAGCTTCTCAAACACATGCCCAGTGTTTTAAAATGTACGATGTGGCCAAAAGCGGTTGGGGGGGGGGGGATGCGGCCCGGATGCGGATGCATCGCGACGATGCGGTCAATAAATGTAAAAAAAATTCTAAAAAAACTAAAAAAATTAGGTTAATGCATAGAAAAAAAATATGGAGGTGATTTATGTGCGAGTAGGTATTTTAGTTTAATGATTAACTTCAAAATTATTAGTTGTCGGAGATTTTGTATCCAGTTATCCACTATCTCCTAAAAGAAACTAGAAACTTGAAACTAGCTTCATAAAACATTCAACAATCAACAACCATAAGCACAAATTTGCACCATAAGCACAAAAGCACAACCATCAACAACCATAAGCACAACCATAAACCATAAGCACAAAATAGTGATATTACAAACCAAAAGTCAAGCTCAAGAAGAGTTAATAGTTAATAACTTAATACAATCATCCATTTTAAGAGTCAATTTTGAAATTTGAAGTCAAATTTTGCCACCCAATTTCTTATCACAAATTCACCCTAACATCCCCAAATTAACAATCAAAAGCATCAAATCAATATCCAAGTATCAAACAACCACCAAATCAAAGATTTGAATGAAAAATAAATTTCTGCCAATTTTTTTTCCCTCCATTTGATGCAAAAAAAGCCACAAAAGTGGCTGGAAATCATCATTTAGGGGGGGGGGGTTTAATACCCCCCTAAACAATTTCCCTCATTTTTTGATGGTCAAAAAGACCATTTTGCCCCTCACCGAGGGGCAAAATAGAAAAAAATTTCGGTGGAAGGGGATGCGGTGTGATGCGGGATGCAGTGGGATGGGATGCGATGCGATGCGGGATGCGACTATGATGCGACGCATATGCGGCCGCATAGGTCAAAAGAGCATATGCGGCCAGTTCTGATGCGGAGTCCACCGCATACCGCATGATGCGGCGATACGGCCACATATGCGACGATGCAACCACATTTTAGAACACTGCACATGCCATATGATTTTTGCATCAATCGAAACTTGCCGGTCATTACTTAATTTTTAAACTATTCCAAAAATGCTGCAAAACTAGATTTATCTTTCTGCATGCCACATTGACTATAACTCTATGCACCATTCTTGAACATGAGTATGACAATAAGAGAGCAGTTGAGCCTGCGGACCACCTATGGGTACATTTGCGGGATTCTATCCTCCAACTGGGCCCATATGGTTGCTTCCTATGGCCTAAGTAGGTGTTCCGGCTTCAGTCAAAGATATGATCATTGGATAAAGCTCAATCCCATTTCCCAGTAAAGGTCAGTCAGTTTCAAAACAATGGCGTTGGGCATCATGTTGGGATTAAGAGAGAATGGAATTACTAAAGTGAATCAGTAGATTGTCACTTCTTGGGCTTTGGTTTTTATATATAAACTGGTGGCTTCTTCCTTTTTCTTTTCTTTTTTGTGTGGGGTGGGGTGGGGGGGTAGTAGTTCAATGGGGATGGAGTCCCCTACCCGGTAGGAATGGAACTCAAGACATCACGTTGTGGCGACCCACCACCCTGACCACCTAACCTTGTGCCCATTTCTAGAAAAACTAAAGTTACAGCAATTAGGGCAGACTCCAAAATGAAAAAGAGAAATAGGAAATAAAAACCAAGAAGAAGAAAGAGAGTCATGACAACAGAAAAATGACTTAATAAGCAAAACAACAAATAAGAGAACCCTTGCAAATACGTTTTTAAAAAAGAGAACCCTTGCAACAATAAGGGTTCCAACATTTGATGAATTACACAAAGATAACCAAAAAGTAATGCCTAACAGCTTATCAATTTCAAGATGCATGGAAATATACAACTGATAAGAAGTAAAATAGAAAACAGGCATATTGAAAGCACAAATACTTTTGGATTCTAATTCAAATCCCAATGTATGAAGGAAGCACCACAACTTAGCTCTTGTTTGGCTGCAAAGGAAAATGCATCAGCATTCCTTTTAAAACATAAATTAAAATTTGTTGATGAATTTGGGATATGAGGTCGTTTGGGTCCCTTCTAACAGCTCATGGTTTGAGGAGAGAATGCAGTTTGTGGCTGTTTGGCTGCATTTTGCATGTTGTAAACACCAGAGCAAATGTGTTCATAAGACTAACAAATGAAGTTTTGCTGTTCATCAAAACGAAAAATAAAAAGAAATATTTGCCGTTACTTTTGACCATGTTCCTTTTAATACTTTTTCAATGACATGGCCGTTGGGAAATTTAAGGATCTAGTGAACATGTGTGTGTGTCTGTGTGGAAAACCCTATAAAACATCCATCAGTGAATGCTACAGTAATCTTTCTTATGGACCTAAAGGCTATCCACCCTCCAATTTTGATCGGACAGTTGAAAGTATATTTTGGTGTACAAATTTTACTTTTTTCCTACAATTTTGTTCGATTTGAAATTTGAAGGGTAGATGCACCCTACCTTGCAACTCCACCATGGCTGGTCTCCAGCCGATCATGTCAATCCCAAGCCTGGAGAAAGGAGGAGGGTTGTACTAGATTGGCAGCCAGCATAAAACTTTTGCCGCATCTATTTCATGAATCATGATCCTATGTTATATGCTCAAGCTAGGTTGTCCCCTCTAAGCGAAGTAATGTCCTGGCATCCGGGTGCGATAAGAAATAAGCAACAATTGGCTAGGGGAATTCCCTCAAAGCGACATGCCGCAACGACGCCTAGTTGCGGTGATAAATAGTCAAGGGTTCCCCTGCCATTTTGAACAAACAAGGGTAAAAAAAGCTACTCCAATAGAATAGGATTTGACTAGCACATATAGTGATAAGGCTTTGATGATGATGATGATGCATCTCTATCTCGCGCACAAATAAAACAAACAAATATTTTATATAATTAAAAATGGCTAAACTGCCCTTGTAACATGGGATCATTTTGAAATATGCAAAAAATCAATAAATTATTATTGGGTGAGGGTTGATGTGATGTACACATGCTTCAAATTTCATGTTGATCTGATTTGTATAAAAATATTAAAATTAAAATACTATTACATGCTCTCAACCATCCAATCTTTTATCAGATGGTTGATAGCCTTTAGGCGCATGAGTGAAATTACTGTAGAATTTCATTCATGGCCATTTTGTAGAGTTTTCATGCGGGTATGTGTGTGTGTGTGTGTGTGTGTGTGTGTGTGAGAGAGAGAGAGAGAGAAATTGAATGGTGTAGATTAAATGGTGCCTATTCCTTTCCAATTGGTTTACAGACCTGATGCACAACACTGAATTTTGATATAAACTAGGGTTCAAAACCAACAATATTAACATGGCTGATGACCCAAGCAATTATCATACTTTGTTTTCAGTAGCCATTAACACGATAATTGTCAATATGGAACAAATTTGGTAGCAATATTCAGTTTCCTCACTTGATTTTGGATGGGCTCAGATGGTGAGATGGACTCAGAAGGGAAAGTGAGAACAAAGAACAAGGGAGCAATTCTTGTTCTTCCAGGATTTGTGTAATGAAAGCCCATACTCTTGTCTTTTATGTTACAAAATAAACAGTAAAAACTAAACACATCTCAATTTCTCCTCATAACATGAACACAATATATACTCTAAGGCGTAATTCATTGTCCAGCTACAAAAAATAACATCATGAATGCCAAAGGAAGTATAGTTGTTGCTCACAGATCCAATCAAACAAAAAAAGTGTACAAGATCGTTACCACATCATTCACTTATGATAGTTAACAAGTTGAACATTCTAAAAAGGCTCGTTGATATGACAAAAGATAGGTACAAGGACAACTTCAAAAATACGGGAAAGACATTCACGTCTTGGTACATCAAGAAAGCAGGTCCAGCAAATAGACAAGAAAGTCATACTAGACGAACTATAAGTCTAACTAAAATCACTCAAGAAAATAAAAGAAGTAGCTCATGCCACCAAGACCTGATACATCCCAAATTACCTTGAAGAGTACACTGCTCCTTCCACATGTCGATGGCAATGCCCCCTCTCAACATATTAGCTCAAACAAACAATTATTTAGTTTTTTAAGACCCAAGGGAATGTTATGATCTGTTTTTTGAAGCTATATTAAACAATAATAGATGCCACAAAACACAATCAAGAAAAAATATGCATCACTCTAAAAAGACCAAATGAGAGAACGAATGAACCAGATTCTCTCAAGCGTGTTTGGCCTCACGCGCTATGATCTAAAGACATTTGGCCTCTAACACTTAAAATTAAGGAACCAAGCTATGCTACATTCTAATCTTTATAATTCAGATGTTAGAAAACCATGCCATGCTTTGCTCTTCATTATTACCCGACAAAACTCCACAATGGAATAATAGAAGACACAATATTAGCTATGGGATAATGGAAGATAAATTTAAACTCAATGTCTCCACTAATGGTTCAAAAATTAACAAACGCAAAATATGCACCAATCAATTCAGAGAACTGGTTCTTTGCTCATAATGATTTTCAGAACGCACTTTCGGGTCAAATGAGAGAGACAGAGACAGAGACAGAGACAGAGAAAGAGAAAGAGAGGAGGGGGGGCTCGAATCATAGGAGCATGGCTTGTAGACTCAAGCTAGAGCAGTAGATTACTTTTACAACATAGGATTGGACATTTTGTAGAGAGTTTTTAGCTAAATCTTAGAATTCAATGATTAATTGATAAAAGAAGGAAAATATAAACTCAAATTTGGAAATTCCATGAGTGGTAGTCAGAATTTTTGTTGAAATAAATCAAACCTATCAACAATAATGATGAATGTTAAAAAACAAATTGGGCATCCAGGTCCAATTTTTATCCAAATTCAATGAATTCTTTAGCCATATTTAGCAAAAGGATTTCCTCGTTTTATCGAGGCCAAGAGATTGACCAAAACCGAAAACGATGTAGTGATCATTCGTTCATTTTGTAGTTTTTTTTTTTTCTTTATATATATATATATATATATATATATATATATATATATATATATATATATATATATATATATATATATATATATGGCATCTCAAGCCAGTATAATAGCATGTGGGAAAAAGAAGGCTACCTCAGCCAACATTGTGAGATTTTTGTTCTCATCTATTGTGATGGCTATCTGTTCTGCTACAATTGGCTTGAGGGGTATTGTAAAAACTGCTATAATACAGGTATGCAGACTATAAAATTTGCAAAAAAATCCCATACAATATGATAAATCAAGCAGGATCAACAAAGATCAAGCAATCACAGAATCAACAATCAAAAAAATTAAAAACAATATGAGCAGAATCAACACCCAAAATGACAAGTTCCCAACACATTCACCAAAACACAAAAAAATAAGAAGTATCTCACAAAGCCCTAACAAAATCAACCAATAAAATAGTAGTTCAAGCCTTGCAAATCCAGGCTCAAACCAGGGGTAGACAGCTAGAGGAGCCTAGAGAGAGAGGAGATAAGAAATGGTGAAACCCTAGAAACGGCACGGTTAAGTTACAAAGAAAGAGAGAGAACAAAAGAAGAATTAGAGAGAAAAAGAGATATAGAGGAGAGAGAAAGAGAGCTGAAAATAAAGAAATGTGAGATTAGCCAGAGAGAAAAAGAGAAGAAGAGAGGAACTTGTAATAGATGAGAGAAGGCTGGAAAACAAGGAACCTGAGAGAGAACACCTGCACAAGAGAGAGATCAGAGAGAAAGAGATAGGCATACCTTGAGGATTTTCGATGTTATGCATAAACTTCCGGATCTGATGCGGGAGAAAAAGAAAAAAAGAGGTTGAAATGTCTTTAATTTTGGTTTGTGGTATCGGGTATTTTTTTGCTAATGAACATTCATTTGAATAGGGCATATACACATGCCAAATCCCTAACAGATTTGTTTTCAGTTTCAGAAACTAAGTAAGCCTCAAAATGTTCCCAAACCATGGCCTCACGTGCATCAACTTTGCCTTTGTGCCTTTGCGAACTGTCAATACTGAATTATTCAACAGAGGAAAAGGATTTCCCCAAAAATAACTTTTCCTCTCTTCTGGATCTCCCCAAATAAACTATGAAACTGATTTGAAAAACCATCTAATACTTAGAATTATCATATTCAAGACAGAAGACTTAATAACATGAAAGTAAAATGTATTCAATTTGAAACGCTCACGATAAATAGGTGGGGAAAAAGGCCACAATATCCAAATTACAGCTTTCGTGCCCAAGTCTTGATTGTAGGGCACCAACACAAGCAAAATTATCCATTTCGACTTGTGTGAGATTAAGCAATCCGCAGATCGCTGCAATTTAACATTTGAAACAAAATGAATGGATGGAGCAAGCTTTCTAATAATGGATGAATATTCAAACACAGATACGTGAAAGTCTATAGATTTAGTTCGAAAACATATAGCAGTCGCAATCTCCCTGACCATGTCTTAACATAATGTTGCATGCCATATTTCTCTAGGTTATAAGGTGCATCGCATTGTTTCTCGAGGCTCCAAAATTGAAAGCTCAACAAAAGCAAAGAACGATAATTAGGGTTGAGAAGCACCTGAGAATCTGGATCTTAAGAGCCAATTCTGCAACTCCCGAATCAGTCTTCTAATGAAAATCACACCTCCTCTCTCTCTCCAAAAGAAATGGCAGGTAATTCGGAACAGAGAGGCAAGGGTTTCAGTTGGAGGAGTTGAATAAGACTTTTGTTTCAGAAAATGCTCTTCTACGTCACTTCTTCACTGAAATGTAAAATGTTGGTTCTTAAAGCCTTTGGAGTGAAACCACAGAATCCCAAAATGCTGGTAAAGTTTTTAGGAAAAAGTTCAAATATGGTAGTGTTATGAGACGTAAGGTGCGCCTCGAAAAATCACCCGGCAAAAGTATTGCGTCGTCAAAAAACAAAAAAGTTACAATTGATCATCTTGATCTCGACATGTATATAGATTTTGAAAAACAAATAAAGGAAAACGGTGAAAATAAGTATAGCCTCACCTCATAACTAGTTGTACATTGCAATTTAAGCATTTAAAAATCTTTAAATCGATTATCTTGGCTTCACAATTCTGAGTGAAACAAATTAGGATTTGAAGCTCTTAAAATTAGTGTATATTATGAGAAATAATCTAGACCGTCCATTTCACCTCATAACTAGTTGTATATTGCAATTTAAGCATTGAAAAATCTTTAAATCGATTATCTCGGCTTCAACATTATGATTGTGAAAAAAAATAAGATTTCAAGCTCTTAAACATAGTGTATATTGTAAGAAATAATCTAAACCATCCATTTCACCTTAAATATAAGTCCAATCTGTATTAATCTTTTAGTTTTAAGTGTTATTATCGGTGTTGGAAATTGATTTTAGAGCCATTATGGATATTTCCGATGCCAAAAGTGGGTTTTGGATTTGATGCGAGGCTTTATTTTGTTTTCATAAAGCCTAGGCCTCATAAAAATTTCATCCCAAATATATACAAATGACATACACCCCCTCTCTCAAAGTAGTATCCCAAATAACCATCGGTCTCATACATGGAATCCATTAAGGTAAACTAAAAATAATGTTTAACCCCTTTTTGACCTTTTTCATTATTCAAATTATGGAATGTATGTTTTTTATTTCTAATAACCTCATAATAATAAACAAATGTGTGATACATATTTTAACTTGCTTGTGGCAAGATGAGAGAGATACATAGGCATGCAGTGAAGGTGACTCGAGAGAGAGAGGAAAAAGTACATGGGTGAAGAAAAAAGAGAGAGATTGACAGATATTTCAGGATTTAGATAAGGACCCGGTTTCTATGCGCCCAAGCTCGCATATGTAGAAATGTGGGCCTATTGATAAATGTATTTTTTAGATGGAGTTTTGGACGTGATTTTTAAGGACATGTAATATCTAACACGAAAATCATGAATATGAAAAAATCAATAAAATTTTAAACCTAGAAATAATAATCTACTTGCATCCATCTTTAAGATGGACGCTTTACACTTTTTTTACCGTGTATGTAGTTATGCGATCTACCTCGTATTAGACAAATTTCCTTTAGGTAATTGGTTGAATAAGAAAAAAAATCGGTGAAATTATGTAATTTTGACAATAGAAAGGGTAAGGAGGTATTTAACTTGGAGGTTTCCATGGGATAATCATAGCATCAGGGGGTTATTTGGGATTAAACTTTTAGATGAGGGTTATATCTTTTTTTCAAAAAAAATAAAGACAAACCGAGTCTTAAAAATAATAGATATTATAATACAATATTTAGAATTTTAGAGAGTCTTTTTTAAAGAAAAAACATACAAATAGACTATTTACTTTTTGTACAATGAGGTCACAATCATTCATGTCCTTTTGATTTTAATTTGGGTGGTTGTATCAGTATTATTGAATATACTCAAAGTTAAAATAAAAATAAATTTTTTTTGGACTTTGCAACTCATCTTAAGCTATCCAAATTGATATCCAATGAATAGGAATAATTGTGACCTCTCGGTGTAAAAAGTAAATTGTATATTTGTATACAATCCATGTTTCAAGTATTTGGAATATTTTATAGATCTACTTGATCCACTTCTAGAGCTAGCAACAGGTTGGGCCAGCCCTAGCCCAACCCAATTCCCTTGATAGCTGATCCAAGCCTGGCCCTGACCATATCAGGGTCGGGCCAGGCCAGGTAAAATTAAACAAAAGCAATGCAAAAAAGATGAAAAAGTAATAGTCGACCGGGGCCACCATTGTTTTGGACTGCCCTAGGGCCTACTTTGTTATTGTCAGCCCGCCTAACCCATTGCCTCCCTTGTCTGCATCATTTTTTGAGCTTTAAACTATATTTTTAGGTGTAAAAGTAGCTTTTTAAGCATTGTAAATATTTTCAATTCTGAAGTTACATATTTTAGTAAGATTTGGAGGTGTGCCTTACTTTTTTGGAGCTTTGGATTTTATATTTAGGTGTGAATATATATTTGTTAGCCATCATAGTATTTTGAGCATTAAAAGTACATGTTTAGCAAGATTTAGATTTGTAACTTACTTTGATTGTTTAAGGTTGAGACTTTATACAAACCACACCATTTCCTAAAATAACAAAGTATCCCTTTGTTGTGTATAGTGTATATCGGCCATTTATGTTTGGAATATCTAGATTACCCTTATTGGTGTGTTGTAGAAAGTTTTTTGAAATTATTTAACAAAGGGTGTGGTTTATATAGGGTGTCAACCCTGAATAATCTAGAAAAAAATTATAAATACCCCAAAATCAACTACCTACACATTTTGGTATTAAAAGGGGTACTTTGGTCTCATTTTCATTGAAATTTTATTTATTGAAGGCAAATACAAAGAAAAAGTAGTGTTGGGGTTTAGGGTATAAGGGGGTTCGATGTGTAGAAAGTTGATTTTGGGGGGTATTAATAAATTTCCCAATAATCTAACTAAAGCACGCTACTAAATAGTGTCGAAAGATGTTGTTTTGATATCGAAAACCCTTGCTACAACCTAAAATTTTATATTCACCAAATTTATAATATTCAAATCTTCAAAAATAGTGAAGATCGAGTGAATCTATAAACCCTTTAAAATTTTGAAGATTGACGGTTCAAATAATGTGTTATATAATGTATTATTTTCATAAGTTGAAATCATATTATTTTCATAACTATGCATTCCAATATCAAGATGATCAATCGGAGGTTTTTCAACAAGTATCATAATTCCCAAATCTGTATGTGGATCAAGATTGAGGATAAGGAAAATAAGTCTTCGAATCACTAACAAGGAAAATAAGTCTTCGAATCATTGACTGAAGTGAAGATTCAAATGGAAACAAACTTCGTTTCCGGTATTAGCCTTTATAGAAGTTCAACCTAGTTCGAAAGAACCAGATATCAAATAACGTGTCCCTTTGAGAGATTCCTCACGTATACTCTTTTGACTGAAGAATAAAGCCCTCATCTGATTACTTCCTCCTCTTGCTTCGATATCTCTCCTCGTCCCATGCCTAATTCAGGTTTTTATCAACTGGTAATTGATGCTAATTGAATAATCTGATCCTCGGACTGGATACGAATATGCTCAATCTAGATTCACATATGCACTTGAACATAGAATTGTTGCTATATCTCAATCTGGCACCTGAATTTTCTGTTTATGCTTGAACTGCAGCTTAAACGGGTCAAGGGTAAAATACCACTTAGGCAACTGACATATCGGGGGTCTGTATCTTTTCACCCATGTTCGATCCGCAATGAGAGATTGTACATAGCAACCATGTCTACTTGGCTTTAAGGAGATGGGTCAGTTGTGGATAGAGATTAGGCCGAATGTAATTGCTATCGGGGAATGCACATGACTCACTGGATTACAAGACATCCATTGTTTCGAATTTTAATTTGATCTCCTTTCATACTTTACAAGCAGTAAGATTACAAGACATCCATTGCTTCGAATTTAAATTTGATCTCATTTCATACCTTACAAGCAGTAGGATTACAAGATATCCATTGCTTCGAATTCGAATTTGATCTCCTTTCCTACCTTACAAGCAGTTGTGGGCTCCACTTGCTAGCTTCACTGATAACTTCAACAACAAATAATCATTTTCTTGGTGTATCTCTTGGGTGCGTCTTACTTCTATAGTATAAGGTTGACGTCATATACAAATTTTTTCATTTAAAAAATGTAATTATAAGATAAAGAGGAACTGCAGCTCAAATTTACTCGAAATTATTCTCCTGGAACTGGAAAACCATCGCATTAATCATCTCGACTTTAATAATTAACAATTTTGGGTGTCAACAGATAGATTTTAAGCCTTGGAAACAATACATATTGTGACATATGGTTTGGATTGTCCCTTTATTTGTAAGTAAACGCATATGATATGCATTATTTTTCGAGAACCCTTACACTGCTTCCACCTCTCGCGGGATTTGCCTTCTTCTTCGAACCAGGTACATCCCAATTTCTCTCTCTCTCTCTCTCATCTGCTCTTCTCTCTCTGTCTCTCATCTGCTCTTCTCGCTCTTTCTCCCATGTTCTATCTGCTTTCTCTTTCATCTCTCGCTCTCGGTAATGGTTATGGAAATCGCTCCTCTCTCTCTCTCATAAAAAAGACCATTAACTCACCTTCCCCCAGTCCTTCTCTCTCCTCCATTCAATCCGTGGTGCAAAACCCCTTTGTGCAAAACCCCCATCATTCAATGCTCCAATATTCCTATTATTACCTCCATTGACTACGCCAAATTACACAAACTTTAATGAAGAGAACAAAAGCCCAGAATCTACTGTAACTCCGGTTTTTTTTCTCTCACTAAAAGCCCTGAGCTTAAGCTCTGAGAATTGGGTTTGAAGGGGGGTTCGTGGGTTTGAATTATTTGGGTTTTCTTGGTACTGTGTTTTAAGACATGTACAGGAGATTCAAGGGTTTTGTCTGTTGATTTTAAGAGGAGACCTTTAAGTGCAATTAGAGAGAGAAATGCTTAGTTCTTGTTTGAGGTTTTCAATATGAGGAATGGGAGCTCTTGAGCGCAACGTCAGTGTGGATCCTGAAATCAGATAAAATGTGTCCTTTTTTTTTTCTGAGCGAGAAAATTAGGTTAATATCTACTTTTTGGTAATGAGTTTACATTAGATACTTTTTTTTTTTTTTTTGAACTGTGAGACTGGTTTATTTTTCTTTCTCAAAAAATGTTATAGAAGTATTTTAATTTTCTTTTCTTGGTAGTGCTTGTATAATTATAAAGAGAAGAACCACTTCTATAATTTAAAACTAACAACTCTGAAAGTTTTGTTTGCATTACCTCTTTTGAGAGAACACATGCATGTTTTTGCTTGTCTGTTGGGGAAACAGGACTCTTAATATCCAAACTGAATTGCAGCTTTTCTTCCTTTTGGAAATCTCGTGAAGTGATTGTGGTAAATTTCCATTATTTTTAATGAATATATAATTAGTCAAGGCTCATGCTCCATGAAAAAGGGAAAATGATTTTACTTGTTATTCAAGAAAAAGTAGGAAAATTTAAGCAAGTTTGTGATTAATACTGTTATCCACCATACTGCTGCGATGTATTGCACTTGGGTTTTGAATCAACATCCATGTGTAGTTGTTATCAAGAACAAAGTTCAGCTCCCTACATGACTGGCCATTGTTTGTTTATGCTTTCTTCCAGGACTTCTCTCTAACAAGTTATTCTTTGAATTTCGCGAATCAATCAAGATGTTATAATTTATGAGAAGTACTCGTGAATCAACTAGAATTTTGGAAATCTCTCTGGCAGGTATGTTTCCATAGCTCCTTGATGCCTTCAATAGAATTTTGGAAATGTTATTTCATCTTTTTTTTGTGCTTTAGTTTTATTCAGTGAAATGAGTTGTTTGAGGGTATGTTTACTTATGTTCAAGCATTTCATAATTGTTGATGTACTTATGTTCAAGAATGCTACCGGTGGTTTCACCGTCTTATGATCATCCATGTAGGGCATTTCCAAAGAATTAAAAAAAGTGAGAAACAATGAGGAATCCAAGCTATCATGCAATGATAATATTTCTTAATTTGAATTACACAAGTTCTTCATTGTAAATGTTGTATGGCATTTGACCCTCATTTGCATGAATTTGTTCATGTGGTTCTAGTAATAAGTGACTAATGAGTATGCAATTCTTGTTCTTAACTTTTTTAATTAGACAACATAGTCTAAAGTCAGCTCTTGCTAGAATCATGGCTTCCAAAGGAGGAATGGGTTGGAATCAACCTGCTTCTGATCCGACTTCCAAAGAAGGAATTGGTTGTAATTAACCAAGATGGTTTTTGACAATTTAGTATTTTATTGCCTTCTATAGATTGGCTCAGTGCATGAAGGACCATAACTCCATAGATTGCAGGCTAATGAGAGGTACTTTTCAACCAATTTTTGTACTTTTAACCCTGTTTTTTTGAATTAAGTCTTAGTTGCTGCTTGTATCTTGCAAGCAACTTAAAAATATGGAAATGACTCATAAAAAAGCAAAATGTAGATAGTGAGCCCCACAGGTGTTTGGTTGTTCGTTGTCCAATATAGCACATAGGTATGCAACGCTGTAGTCCATTTGGAAATCATGTGTTTGGTTGTTTTTTGTCCAAACTACGCAATATAGGACATAGGTATGCAACACTGCTTTCCTTTTGGAAATCATGCGTACCCCTTCTCTTGTACATGTCTGAATACTCTCTCTCTCTCTCGCCCTTGCTCTCTCTCGCTCTTGCTCTCTCTCTCTTGCTCTCTATAAGCCGCACACATGGTCATACTTCTTCCTCTTTTTCATGGTAAATATAACTTCATACAACTATGCAAATACTAATCATGTATATACTTTACCCTTTTTCTTATAGTGAGGGTTGCTGCTATTCATAGGCCTAGTCATGCTTCTTGGAGGTGAGAAATACTCTAAAACCCACTATGAAATCCTCTCTTTAAAGGAAGATGCAACTCATGAAGAAATTCGCTCCAGCTACCGATCCTCTATCCTCATTTTCCACCCTGATAAATCAAATAATAATTGTGAAGGAGAGGAAAAATCAAGGGAAGATTTCCTTAAAATACGGAAAGCATGGGAAATCCTTGGGGACCCAAGATCTCGGGCCAACTATGATAGAGAGTTGCGGGCTTCTAGGCAGCTTTTAGCAGTTGCAGATGATGTAGAGTTAGAAGAAATGGGAATAGAACAAGATAGTGAAGGCGAAGCTTTTGAGCTTTATCATCCATGCAGATGTGGAGATTACTATTGGGTCAGTTCTAGTGAGCTTGGAGAGATGGGGGTTTCTCTAAATGGAAAGAGAATCGGAAAACATGGATTAGGCGCGGTGGAGAGGGAGTTGCTTCTTCCTTGTGGCTCATGCTCTCTGAAAATTCGGCTAAAAATTCCGGTGAATTGATTTAAGTTAATTCTATCTTGTGATTGTATTCTGGCATTGCTTTTGTGGATGGCTGCAAGGGCCATATTCTGCGATGGTTTTGATTTTTTTTGAGCTTAGTAAATCATTTAATCTATTCGGGTTTTATTTTCTTTGGTTTTGGATGTATCTTGTGTCCCTGAGCAGCATGGCTTCTGAAGAAAATGTTTTTCATCTCTCTCTCTCTCTCTCTCTCTCTCTCTCTCTCTCTTTCTCTCGATCCATCGCTAGAAAGTTGGGATTTATGATATTTTTATTTCCTTTATTGGTAACCATGAGAGTTGCTGTTTTCCCATGCTATTTATTTGCTTTCTTCTGGAGAAAACAGAGTTCATTGTATGAGAGGCCCTCCTTTTGGCTTAACCACTATTACAGCCTAATCGAGGTTTAAGGTAACCCTGGTATGGCTCATCTAGAGATTCAAATTTTGAAACAGCTGATGAACACCAAAAGTCTTCCTTCTCCATGATTTCTTTAACTGAGAAGACTTACCATCTGATTATGCATTATTTTGAAGGCTTTACACACAAAATCCATATTTATCTATGATTTCACTTCAAAATGTTGATAGGGAGGCAAAAGAAATGCTAAAATTTTTAGATCACGCATGTCAATGGAGGCGGCTAACATGGTTTCCAGCTGCCTGGATGTATAGATATGATTGATTTAATTTCTCTGTATCCCATTATTGGATGCTGTCCTGTTTCTCTTGGATGCTTAGACATGGTGCACACCATTTTTGGAGATGATAAACTTCATACCATTTATCAAAGCTGGAAGAAAGTTATATGTTAGAGAGAGAGAGAGAGAGAGAGAGAGATTTTCTTGGGTGTGGTTTGTAAAAAGCTGCCCCTCTATTTGCAGAAGTTGTGATGCTTTGCCTATTTTAGTTAGGTGGTATAAATTTGACGCATGTTTTAAAACAAAGTTTAAAAGTGGGCATGTCTTTTGAGATAGTTATCAATTCTATTCCTAGATTTTTGCAATCTTATTTTTACAAATAAAGTTTTATGGAGTTTTACCACTGTCTTATTTAACTTTACTTGCATTATTTTCCTTGGGCCAAAGGTTTGGCCATCTTCATGATCCTGTCTCAGATGACTCGCCATGGTTCTATGGCTACCTTGAGCACCCGAACTGCTCAGTTCGCATGATCGTTCCGGTAATGTATAACTTTCCCGTATTCTATGGAAAGTTATAGTCTAGTTCCTTTTTCTTTCTCCACTTGCATCAAGTTAGTTGCCTTAAAAAATTATGAAGTGAAAGGACCACCAAACTGATGAGGGGTTTTGTCCAATTCAAACCAGATTGACCATCAATTAAATTGGTTGGATCAAATTTTAAAAGATAGATACAAATAATAATAATAATTAAAATATATGAAATATATTATAAAAAAATCACCTTTGTTTTCTTGGGTTAATGATTAAAAGTGTCTGCCTGAAAGTTAGAATCAGTCAAGTATTGATTTTAATTATTTATCAACCAACATCAAGTTTTGGCTTTGAACCAGACCGACAAAGTTAACGATCACAATCTACCCATTGGACCGGCAAAGGTAACGATCACAATCTACCCATTGGACCGGCCAATCTAATGAAAGAAAAACCAAAAGAATACATGCTTTATTGGAAGGGCTTTATTCACTTGGTAGAACCCTGCCTAGAAGCATTTTTGGGATCCAAAATTTTGCAATCTGGAGACTAACTCCCAAAATGTGTTCTGTATGTGCCTAAAAGAATTATGTTCCAAGTGGACGCCAAATTTTTGATGGTATAAGTGCTAAAGAATTCAAATTAATTAAATTTTTTTTTCTCAATTCCCATGTGGTGATTCTAAAAGGAATGGAAAGATCTTTGATTAAACAAAAGATCCTTTCAGTCTCTAGAGACTTTTTTTTTTTAATTTAATGAGGAAGGCAACCCCCTACTGGTTTTTTCAAATCGATAAATGAGTTAGCTTTATTTATTTATTTATTTTTTAAATGTCAGTTGGTGGTGTCAGTAGGATTGAAAACCATAAGTGATAACTAGGTATGAGGTACTACCACCACAGCCCAACTCCTTTCCTAATGTACATACTACAGAGACTATAGACTCCAAAGAGGTAATCAATTAAATCATTTTGAAAATTATAAACTTTATACAAGTTTTGATGTCTTAAAAGACAATGAACTATCCAATTAATATAAGTAGTGAAGAACCCTGCAACCTTACGTTCAATACGTATTTATGCCTTGTATAAGCTTTTTTTCATTTGAAAAAGCAAGGTATTGTAGTCACTAAAGGGGCTCCTGAGATAAAATAATATCGAAAAATGACCGAAGATTGAGGTAGACAAATGACAAGATATTACCTGGAGAATAAAAATTTCCTGTTGAGTGTAGTTGGAAAGGATATGAATTTCCCAATGTACTAAAATCCGGAAAGGTGGGTGGATCCTTCATCCATAAATCCATATTGGATTTTAGTATAGCCATTCAAATCGGGTCTCGGTTCGAATGGATGATCTAAAAAATATTAAATATAGTAAATAAAAAAATAAGAGTTTATTGGGTAGAGCTTAAGGGATCTAAAAAAATCAGACAAAACTTAAAAATAATATAAAAATAAAACAAAATTGGTGGGTGGCTGATTCCCATACAAATCAACGATCCTAATTAAAAATCACCGGATTGTTACACTCCTAATTCCGTATGAAGTGGGGTGGAGGGGAAAAAATCGCAGAGAGTGAAGTCCTCCCCTCTCCTGTTTCCTGACAAAACAAAAGAAACAAGCAGCAGCAAAGGAATTGGAGAGGAGGAATGATTTTCGTTGGTGGGCTTGCTTTCTCTTCCTCTTCTGAGGTAACCATCTCTCTCTGTTTAGTTTTCCTCTTTGTACTCTGCAAAATTTGATATTTTCACTTGCCCAAAAAATTGGCGGTTTTCTTCTACATGGCAGCCAGAACTACTGCTAACCTTATTTTGTTATACTTCAATTTTAATGGACATATCCTGAATCAGTTCATTAGGAGAGATTTATCTGCAAGCCCCAGTTATCTGTTATCAATTTTTTGTCCTTATTCATGGATTTTATACTGTATAAAAGATGAATTTCTTGAAAAATACATGTTTTTTTTTATTAGAAACGCACTGTTTGATATCGAACTTTTGTTTAATTTGAAAAGACAAAGACAATGATCAAATGCTTGGGAGAAGATGTTATGGAATTTGTCACTGATAAACGAGGGAGAATTTCGTGAAAAATACATTTTTTTATTAGAAGCGCACTGTTTGATATCGAACTTTTGTATACCTTGAAAAGAGAAAGAAAATGATCAAATGCTTGGGAGAAGATGTTATGAATTTGTCGCTGATAAGCTAGGGAGGAATTTCTTGAAAAATGCATTTTTTTATTAGAAGCGCACTGTTTGATATCAAAATTTTGTTTAATATGAAAAGGGAAAGAAAATGATCAAATGCTTGGGAGAAGATGTTATGGAATTTGTCGCTGATAAACTAGGGAGGAATTATTTTGCCTCGGAATAATTGAATTTGTTGTTGATCATGGTCTCATTCAACTACAAGTTTGTTGATAAGATAATAGTGGCATCTATCATTTCATTTTTATTCTTTGTTGGTTATTTGGCTTGAATTCGAACCTTAGACTCCTGAGTTACTTATGGGCCTTATATCCGAATCACCAGGCCAAGAGCCTGCAACCAGTGTCTGTGGTATCTGTATCCGTAACCATATTACGAATAACATTTTGCTTTTATTGTAGATATGAGTGTTATTTTGGGGTATCATTGAAGTTTAAGTTTGGCTGGTCTTTGACACAAATAGATTTTGTAGACAAGCAAATAACCATGAATAAGTAAACCAAATTATAGTGGACG
The DNA here is from genome assembly GCF_054954075.1 of Amborella trichopoda. Classification (NCBI taxonomy): domain Eukaryota; kingdom Viridiplantae; phylum Streptophyta; class Magnoliopsida; order Amborellales; family Amborellaceae; genus Amborella; species Amborella trichopoda. The sequence continues at coordinate 2,975,683 of NC_142338.1, forward strand.
GAATCTCCAATGCGCACAATATAATTCATCTACTTCTAATTTTATCAATATCAACCCAAAATCACTGCATACCTAATTCATTAGGTGCCAAAATGGCTTTCAAAAACTCTTAAAAGACCAAGTACCTTAAACTCTGCCCATCAGATTCCCTGTTGTCTGAAGATTCATTTTTCCGGTGGATATCTCTATAAATTTTGCCATCTTAAACTATAATTGTACTCATATTGATTTCTAAGCCTACCCATTCCTTGAGAAGGCAGTGTAACTCATTCACTTCTGCACAATTAATTAGCAATGATATAATCCACCATTTGTAAAGTTTTGGCTCTCTGTTTTTGTTTTGGTGAAATTAGTGACTAATTTTAAAGGACTAGAGGCATCACCATGCACTAAATTATAAGGTGGGAAGAAACACAATGACCAATTGATTTGGTAGCTAGACCATGACTTGGACATTGGGTATTGAAATACTTTTTCACACAAAATATTTCCATGGTCTCTTGTTATGTCATAATGGGAAACATGATATACCCATCTTCATGATATTCTCAAAGGAGATTTTGCCTACATACACATTGATGCAACATGTTTACTTATGGCCTTTAGATCCTTATAACTTTGACCAAACCAAATCATCCATGAGTTTAGAATATTTGAGTTGTTTGTTGATCTATTGGCAGGGATATGAAGACTTGCTGATTTTATTGGAACACCCTACTTTGGTGTCTGCAACAAATTGTTTCAAATCAATTCCAGAAAGGAAAATCTCATTTTGTGCTTCCACTTCCGAACGCCATTCATCTCTTAGACATGTGTATGTATTCCAAAGAGAATATGCAACTGTTAATCCTTCACTTGTTGAGGTTGGTTGATTTTCTCAAATTCTGTGACATGTTCTTTTACAAGTTTGTATAAGTTGGGTTTCTTGAAAGAGAGTTATCTGTATGTTAAGATCTCTCTCTCTCTCTCTTTCTCTCTCTCTCTCTCTCTCTCTCACACACACACACACACACACTCGCACTCATACTATGTGGGGTGTGTGTATCATCCTCTATAGGAATGGGACCATAACATAACTTCGAGAACTTAAAAGTATTTTTGAGTTCAGAGGATTTAGATTTTATCTTATCAGATGATTGAATATTTTCTTCATCCCCTATGACGAAGTCTACAATCAATAGCTTTGTTATGCACATCTAGGAGCCTTATTATTATCTCATACATTATTCCTCTCTTTTTCCATTTCTTGTAGTTAGTTGGCACGGATGAAGCAACCACATGTGTGGGCCTTGTAGTTCGAAACCGGAAGTCTGGTTTGTAAGTTATTGGTTTGTAAGTTTTTGGCTATTTATGCATATGATAATTCAGTAAAGAGTCTTGTTCGGTTTGCTTTCTAACTTATTTGAAATTTTTATTGTTCTTGTGACTACAGTACCTCAGTCGGTCATCTCGATTCTCCGGGGCTTGTTGATTCAGGCCTGAGCCAGATGTTGTCATCTGTCACACATGAAGATGTCAAAGCTGAATTAGATGTCTGTCTTCCCTATTATCTTATTCTCCCATGCCTCTAAAATTCTATTCTCTTGCATATATTTTGTTAATGTTTTAGCATTTTGTTTTTCCTTTCCTCTGCCATAGTTGGGTTCTTTTCTGAGAATATTTGTCATGTCACTTCTTTAGGTGCATCTTATTGGTGGATATGAAGATGCACCATATGAGGTTTGGACCTGGGATGCATTGCCTACTAGTCCATACAGAGGACCCTTTGTTTGTTTTTATTTTTTTATTTTTTTATTTTTTTGAGTGGTATATATTGAGTATTTCATTTAAAATTTTATTGCAGCATTCTGGAACAAACTCAGAAAGATCTGATGGATATTCTTGGGGTTTGTGTCCCAAAATAATCGAAGCCCTACAGGATAGTGCAACCATTTTTCATCTCCAAACTTTATGCCTCCTCAGACATAATACACAATATTCAGATGGAGTTGCCCTTCCCATTATTCGCGGGTTTGTGGTGAGTTCATATTTTGCCTTTCTCAAGTATTCTATATTTTTATGTTTATTTCTAGTTTAAATCTGTTTCACTTACCTCTCTGTGCACATGTTGACAAGATTATGGAAGATCATTTAGTTTATAGATGACCCTTTAGATTCTTTTAAATCCATAAAATTTTTAATGGGTAAAATTTTCTGTAAAACTAGACAATGTCTACGTATGTTCAGTTTGACTCTCAAAAGTTAAATGTAATGTCTGGATCTCTGGATGTGCAATTGCCTTGTAGGCATACATTTATGCCAAGATACATCATTGAATGCCTTTACCTCATTTACACCCCTTTCTACTTAACTGGTTAAGAAATGGTGATTGGTTATCTTGGACTTTCAAATGTTTACTTGGCATATTTGTCATGAAATTCTATCATTGCCTTAATGCTTGATGGATCTAGTACTTATAGGCCCAGAGTTGGCTTACTTGTCAACCTCGGACACATTGTTTAATGGTTGACATGTGTTATTATTAGTTGATGCCATGATATAATAGATTCTCTTGCTTCAGCTGAATAGGCTGAATTCTTCTGTTTTAGGCCCGAAACTGAAGTGAAGAGAATCACCCCCATTAATTTGAATATGTTGTTAGAAATTTCAACACTCCCGATACCTTTAAATTTTGAACAAGATACCATAATTTATTGAAAATTTTACAGAAATGCCTTCTATATTACACAAATTTTCCGAAAAATATGTCAATAATATTCGAAACCTTAAAAAAATTTAACCTTGTGTATTTAATATGTTTAGAGAGTGAGTAGATGTAAATATATTTTTTAGAATTTTTTATTTTTTATTTTAGAATAGACAGCGAACAGCCCATATGCTTCTCTTTCCCGACCACAATTTTTTATTTTTGATATCATAGGTTTGATGCTTTACAAGTTTGCACCGATGCCTAAAGTTGAATAATTACTTTCTTCGCTCTTTCTATCTATCTATCTCTCTCTCTCTCTCTCTCTCTCTCTCTCTCTCTCTCTCTTCCTCTCTCCATTATCTTATATTTGAAATACTTTATATGGGTGAATTAGCTGCAGTTGTATCCTTTTACTTGTTGTTGATGATTGTATTCCGTTGACATGTATCCATATTATTTGTTGCTCCGTTTTGAAAATTTATTATGTAAAACATTTTCCATTGTGGTTAACTGGTAATCACAATCCCAAGAAATGATGAACTGTGAATTGTGATGGCGAGAGAGTGGGATCTGCTAGAAGAAGACATGAGCTCCATCTATTAGAAGAAGACATGAGCTCCGTCTGATATCCTTCTTTGGATTATGATACACTTCATGGGAGTAATCTGGTTTGCATACCTGGTTTGTATTGAAAATTAAGGATGTCCGTTGGTTTCTTCCTCAGGTTGAACCAGCGACTGGCACTATGGCACCTGCTATCTTTGATTCAAGTTCTAGGTGCCCTGATGAAGTTCTTAGGAGAGTTAGAATTACTGTTTCCTCTGAAGACGTGTATTGGACAGGAAAATTGTTGGAGACATATGACACTGACCATGACAGATTTCAAATTGCCCCTGTCTCATGGTATGTCACATAATGAAATCGGAAAATGCATATGTTATATTAGTGATAGGAGCGAAGTATACTGTAAGCTGATGGACTATAGAAAACCATAGCCCATTGGGGTAATCACCATCTGATAACTGATGGACGATGATGGAGAAACAATGGAACCCACCAGAACAGGACAAAGGTGGGTTTTGAACTTCTTTGGTCATCATCCATCTTTTTATTCAATGGTGATAGCTTCAATGCGCACCATGGCTTTCCACCATCAATTGAACTATCGTTACAATTTCCCTTACCGATATGACTTCAAAGATGCTGGGCTTGTTCTATTCCTCTTGTGAATGCAGGCATCAAGAATGGAAGTTTACTGCTTCTCTGCTTCTTCAACATTCTGATTCCCAAATGCTAATTCGATGTTCAACTTCCCCATATGCAGAGGCTCCTGACTTTGTCAAGTCTATGAGAATGTATGCAGTTGCTGGTTATAAACTTTGGGATAGTATACAAAGTTCTGATGGACCTTACAAAACCTTTGGCCATTGGGGTCATCACCATCCAATGAAATAGTGGACAGTGTTGAAGATGGAGTGAGACCCATGACGAAGAGTTTTGACCCATGGTTCCCACTTTGTCTTTCACCATTGAGTGGCGCTGACCCAATGGACTATGGTTCTTTCATAGTTCATTGGGTTATGGTCAGCTTTTCCATAAAAGTTTAGGTACTTGAGTGAACCAATGTGAATGACAGCTCATTCATCTATTTTCTGAAGTTCAACTCGCATGGATTTCCAAACCAGATTCTAAGTGATTCTAGCGCTGGCTTTCATGCTCTTGACTCTTAACACTTGGAATTTGCATGCAAATGAGCTGACTTCCTGCTTCCATCATCTTATTGTGGTGATAAGAGAGGGAATAGAATGGAAATGTCATGCCCAAAATGGGCCGATCTCTTTGCACCATGGATTTCATTGAGCCATTTTTATATGCTTGTTGAAAGTTGAAACCATGTCATTACCAAACGAAAAACGAATAAATTTATTCCATCTTCCCTTGTTTAAATTGTTTGTATATGTTAAATTTAATTCTTAAGACCCAAAACATATTTGGATAAGATGGAAGTAGCAAAATGAACAGTAAAATGATGAAAATGGTGAAAGCCTTTCTAGCTTTGATATGCATCTGCAGTTTTATCCAAGAAACAGGTTGAACTATATTTGGTACTGGATACAAAAAACTTAGATGTGATGGGAGAGCACAAATTCCATCATTCTACACTAGTTTGAAAGCATTTGGTGGTTAACTTGCATGTATAGAGGGAAAGTCAACATAGAAATGGAAATTACGTGAAACTTTCTTGCCCATCCATGTTTGTCACAACACCAGATGATGTTTGTCACAACACCTACATCTGATCACACCGAGAAATGGAAATCACATGGAATTTACATGTCCATCAATGTTGTCCTGACACCTACATCTGAATACACAATTTATTCACCTGGTAACTGATCATGACAAGCTTTTCCATGAATTGCCAAGGTGACACTAAATTGGCTTGGGTTCTGAACCCTAGCGATTCAGAGGGAGCCTCCCAAAAATTGAGGGAGTCTCCTGAGCCTAGGTTCCCTGTATTAAGCCGCCCAAAAATCAGCTCAGATTTTGAGCTCATAGTTCTATATCCCTTTCACACAAACACAACTGTGCTCATGTCGTGCTTACGGGCCTTACTACATATTTTGCGTTTCTGCATCATGTGTATATTCAAACACATAGTGAATGAATCTTGAGAACTTGCTAATTTCTTCGAACATTTATTTCGTTTGTAAACTTGTGAATTTTTCTGCAAACCGAAGCATGTATTTATTTACTTGGTGATTTTCAGGACATTTAGTTATCTAGTTAGATATCCAGACTGGCAGACATCATTCCCAAACAGACAACCTCGTGTTTTTAAGAGAATCGACAATGGAGGATGGGAGCAATGCCAATAGGTCATGTTGTTTACTAAGCCCCTGTATGAATCCAAGCAGAAGAGCCATATAAAGCGAGCTTGTATGCCCATGCTGTTTGATGATATTGGTGCTTTGATCCTCTCTGCCTATATACATAAATGTCAGTCAATTTTTGTGCGAAATGAGGTAATTCTTCACAATAGATGCATTTTGGAAAACACATGTGTCCATAACTGGTAAGAACGCCTTATTTGATAGGCTTTTTGGCGCATCTAGAGAGGGCCTAAATATCTTATTTAAGGCCATTGTTAGATTATTCTTGTGTGACTGTTTTTTTTTTTTTGTGTGTGTGTATGATGCAGGATATGATGCCTCTCATTTTAAAAATTTTATTATGATTTTAGGGATACTTTTTTGGGGATTTTAGGGTTTTGTACTTTTTTAAGCTGTAAAGGCATTTTAGGGTGTTTTAAGCTTTTTAGGTTCCTTAGGGTTTATTTTTAGGGTTTAGGTTTTCTAGTTTTTTTTTTTGGTTCTTATGAATTTAGGATTGTTTGGACAAGTAATTAGAGTCCTTTTGGAATGAGGATTTCTTGGCTTCTAAGTAAGGTATTTTATTAGACATAGGTATTGCATTAGGGTTTTTCTTTCAAAGTTGAATATTAGTTGTTTTGAAAGACCTAGTTAAAGTAGAGAGCTAAGAAGCCTGGCATGTAAGCTTCCACTATTATTTTCAATCAAAATTTCAACTATGCCATTTCATTATGTAAATTCTCTATTGCATTAGTGGACAAATTTTTAAAGGTCCACTACAAGTTTATACAATGGTTGCTAGAGGAGGTCTGGTCATGGTGGTGATTGTTACATGCAGGATAGGGAAACTTACATTCGGTTATAGTACCCGTATTGAACCTCCACACGATGGCTTTGTATATGTTGCTTACAAATTTGCAACAAATAAAGAGGTGGTCATGACTTTCATCATCGTCTTTACACAAGTCTCAAAAATTAACCAGTTGGAGTCCCTATCTTTGTCCTTTATCTGTTGTAACTAGCTTCTTTGAGTAGGCTAATTATGAAAACCACGAGCCCTTCGGGTGAATCGGTTTTTTCCACATGGCCAATAGGGAATTGTTCTTCACCCATTTATCCCTTATCATTTCTTGAGCACTTTGGGATGTGAAGTATCCATTATTATTTGGAATCAAATGAGTGTTTTTATCACCTAAGGTCCGCAGTTTATGTCTCCTTATAAGTGGGAGGGTTTCATGCATGCCTTTCCAGGCCCAAGAGTCTTATTTAGTAATCCAAAGGTACTATTTTTATCAGATCCGACCACGTGGAGTTTGTTTCACTTGTCAATTCCCATCTAAGTTTAGCTAGAAGATGCATGTTAATGTCCTTAATAATATTGATACCAAGCCCACCTTCGCTCTTAGGTTTACAAGTAGTTAACAAGGGTTGGGTGTCTTTGATTTTTTTTAGTTCCCGAAAGGAGGTTCCTTTGTACCTTTTCTAAGATGTTTATGGTGGTTGAGGTTAGTTTGAAAGTCAAGCACAAATGATTTGTGATTTAAGTAAGACATGAGCACAAATGGTGGCTGAGGTTAGTTTGAAAGTTTTCTTGGAAGGGGTAGGGCTTTTGGTTCCAATCGCTAGTTTTGGATATGGTTTTCTCGATTAGGGGCTAACAAAGGTTAGGGGTGAGTTTTCCTTTGAATAATAGCATATCTGGACGGAAGTTCTGATAGGTTGCAGTTTGGAATTGACAATTTGAACTTCGTCAACATTGGAGGAGTTGAAGAAGAATACATTTGTTTTATTGGAGTCCTTTTGTAGGCTGGTGAGATATTGGTAGTTGAATGGAGTGCGTTTAAGGGAATTATAGGATTGATGGTTAGGGTGCCCAAAAACGAGAAGGTCATCAACATATGATAGATAGAAAGGAGTGGAGTGGAACTGTAGGAAATCTTGGTAGTTGGAATCTCCCTTCTAGCGTCTCTTTTTTATTATAATGTTGAAGCATGCGACAGGGAAAAGGAATAGGGATCTCCTTACCTAAGACCATTGTTATCTTCAAAATATCGAAAAGTGGTACCATTGAGAACCACAGAATATCCGGAGATAGTCATACGTATTTTTATTTATCCAATTAATAAATTTCTCCTCGAACCCAAACTTTTGTAAGTTCATTTATCGAGATTGTTGTTTAACCCTATCAGAAGCCTTGTGGAGGTCAATTTTTAGGCAAAAGGTGCTCTCTCTTTTCTTTAAGCCATGCTATGGATGAGTTTGTAAGTAATTAACGCTTGCTCAAAGATACTTCTATTTTTACGGAAAGTAGCTTGATTAGGGACTGATGATCAGACTAAGAACCAATGTTAGTCTATTAACATCAGTTTTGTTTGAACCCTAAACATTTCATAGCGTTTTATTGTTTCACCACAACAATTTTCAGTCATTGTGGTCAAACCATATGTTGAAGAATCTAAAAGGTTTTGGACCCCAATCTATAATTTGGTTGATATGAAGCTGTAAGGGGTTGTGGTCTCAGGTGGGGTTATGTCCTAGGTATCCTCTAGGAATGGCTCAAGTTATTTCATATCATAATGGAATTTTTACAATTCCTCAAGGCTATTGGGTTAAAATTGATATAATATGACTTTGATAATGAAAATCAGGTTTTAGTCCATGATTTTGTGCTGAGATCGTTTTAGTTTCAAACTTTATATTTGGCTGTGGTTTGTATAAGGCGTCAGCCTTTAACAACAACGTGAGACGCATCTCAACCTTTTCCGAAGGATGCAGTTTTGGTGTTGAAAACCATTGCGAAGGTTTAAAAATTTGTCTTTACCCCTAATTGTGAAATCTAAAGCACAAAAAATGATATGGATTGAACAAATTTATAAACATTTAAAAATCTTGAAAATGGACGGTTTAGATAGTAAGTTACAAGATGCACTATTTTCAATGTTTGAAATCTTTTATTTATTTATTTAAAGAGACGGTTTTATAGCATCAAAACAACCTCTTTTAATGGATTTTTGAGGTGTGCCCTACTTCAATGTTACATGGTTGACACCTTATATAAACTTTTTACTTTCGATTTGGAACATCTTCAAATTTAACTATTTGCAAAGTAAATAATACCAAATATGTGTGCATTAGAAAGAGGTTAGAACTTTCTACTCAAGAGTGCTTGCATTGTATTTGGATCAAGTCATGGAGCACTGTCTATTTTGTACTGTGTATAAGGTTTATTAATGTGTGGATTTGCATGATTTCATCTCTGAGAGTGTGTTTTGATGACTAAAAATGGGAAATTGTTTGGGAAGCAGAACTTTTGAACATTTGGAAGCTGGATATTTTGATGTTTGGAAGCGATAACTAGTGTGTTTGATAACCTGTTGGGAGATCTGAAAATTAGTCAGTTTTAATTGTTTATTCACTTTTTTTTTCACGAAGGGATGGTAGTTGTTTATGAAAGGGATTTTAAAATCATAAGTCACCGACGAGACATCTAACAAAATGTACAGCCTAGACCTAAAAGAGAATAATGTGATGGTAGGTCACCATAAAATAGATAATTGAGGGTATGTTTGATTATCGCAATTTTATTTTTTCTCTACAATAGATTGAGCCAAAAATTTAGGCATGCATATTTCTCGCCCTCATGCCCATGTAAAAAGTATTTCATAAAAATAAAAGATCTAAAACACTTCTTAAGCTTTGAGGAACATTTTGGCTGAGAGGCACGCACACTCTAAATTTCATCTCGATTTAATATTGGGAAAGAAATAAAAATGGATGAATACCAGGCTAACATCATCAAAATGACCAAATAATATTGATCTTGATCAGACAATTGATTGCATATGTTAGTATTTAAATTTTGTCCTCTTTACATGATAAAGAGATGAAATTTGGCCCGTCCAAAACTTCTAGCTCTCACACACCTCTAAAAAAATATAAAATAAATAGTTTAAAAAGATATAAATGACAGAAAATATCATTTTGATTTACTCGAATCATTTTTTTTTTAGGAAAAATATCTTTGTACACCTTATTTTTCAACTTTCATTTTCCAATAGACCTTGGGTTTTGAAAAGATTTATGATGGCATAGAAATCCCACATAATATATTTTTGGGAAAAAATCTTCATACTTTCTATTTTTAAGTTTTATATCTCAATAGACCTAAAGTTTCAAAACATATCTTGGGTCATAAAAATACTAAGTTTTATATCTTTTAACTCCTTAAGTTAATTTTATTCCTTTTAAATCTATTTTTTTGCCCCAAACAAATATAAAAAAGACATTCTTTCTAAACATCATCATTTCTCTCTCTTCACGTGATTTTCTCTTAAATATATCTTTACGTATTTTTTCGCTCTCTCTCCTCCCATGTCTCTCTCTCTCTCCTATTAGATAGACAAAGAGGGTGAATGTTAGAGAAATTTGAGGAGAATATATCAGATGAAGGGTTTAGAATGAGCATATCTTTTTTATATTTGTTAGGGTTAACAAAATAGTTAAAAATGATTAAAGTTAGTCAAGGGGTTAGGAGATGTATTTTGAATATTTGAGTCTATTGAGATATGAAAACCAAAAATAAGAGGTACAAGGATATTTCTCTTTTTTTAACCCGTAGACGAATTTTAACCTTTTGAATACCTCTTTTTAATCCAAACAAAAGTAAGAAAAGCACATGTCTATTCCTTTCTAAAACCCTCTATCTCTATAACGAGTTTATCTCTTTTCCTGTGTTTTTCCCTAAACCTCTATCTCTTTCTCTCACCTATCTCTCCTTACCGTCAATGTCTATGAATCCCTCTCTCTATAACGAGTTTATATCTGTCCATGTGTTTCTCTCCAAACCTCTGTCTCTCTCTCACCCATCTCTCCTTAATGTGAGAAACTAGTTATAGAAAAGAGTAGATACGGATGGCTTTCTTACATTTGTTTGGGCTAAAAAGGGGCAGTCAAAAGGACCATGGTTGGTCCAAGGGCTTAGAAGTTATATCATGTGGTATTTCTATGCCACCATAAATGTTTTCAAACTTTGAGTCAGATGGGATATGAAATTTTAAAATAGGGTGACAGAGATATTTTTTCATATTTTATAAATTTTTAAAGATATGCACTAAACTAATAATGCACACAGACCCTCCAAAATTAATTTAGATTTGAGTTTTATAAAAAAATAAGAGATAAAAATGTGCATAAGTGAATTTTCATGATGCTACTGTCCATTAACCATTTCCAAACTTCAGTCTTCCATTAGGGCATGGCACTGGCCGTATTCACTCTTTCTAGAAATCAAATGCTACAAGAACCTCGAACTTATAAAGCCAAAAATTCAGAAATCAAACGCACTGGGGGAGAGTGAAATGCATTGGAGAGAGAGGAACTGGGGGGGAGAGAGTGAAATGCATTGGAGAGAGAGGGCTGGGGCTTAGAAGTATGTCTTTGCATGAATTCATGTATGAGAGAGAAGGATATACTCAATTCATGTTTGGGTGCAGTTGGCATACGAACGCATCTGTAGCTGTAGAGGTAAGGTACTCCTCCAAATTTTATCATGGTATATAATTTTGACATAAAATGCTCTTAGGATTATCTCAAAATCTATTTTTATATCTAATTATGAAATTTAAATTTTAAAAATGGTTAAAATCAAGTAGATCTATAAACATATGAAAATCTTGAAAATGGACAGTGTAGATAATATGTTGTAAAATGCACATTTATGAGACTTAAGATCTTTTTATTTTTCATAGTCATACATCTCGATGTCAAGATGATCAATCAAAAGGTTTTCAACATTAAAACTACTTTTTCCGATGGATTTTTGAGGTGCATCCGTAATTCTACATTATAAGGTTGCATCCTTATATAAACTTTTTCCTTCATGTTTTAGAGAGAGGGTCTTTGAGTTTGTTACTTAATCTAGTGGAAAGAATAAGAAAGGAGAAGCCAAGGGTACTTTCCCCAATGCGTCCAAAAGGTACACATGAGAGTAGGGCTAGCAAGAGGCCGGCAAGCCCTAACCCCAGCCTAGCCTTCATCCTCATAGGATGGCTAAGCCGGGCTGGGCTTTACAGGGCCTAAGAGACCCAAGCCCCAAGCCCGTGCTGGCCGTATTAGTGTCGGGCCAGATAGAAATAATGAAAAAATAAAAGGAAAATATAAAGAACAAAATAGCCGGACCAAGCTGAACTCGCTAAGCCCCGTCTTGGCCTAGGTCCCAGGCCTAGCCCTCGAGCCAAATGTTGTGCCCAAGTTCTATGTTGGAAAAATTAAACGTACAAATTTACCCAAAAATAAAAGAATGTTCTCGATTGAATTTGGTGAGACATGAATTGTCAACAATAAAAAAAAAAAAAAAAGAAGTAAAAAGTGGTAGATTGAAAGTAAGGAAACCTAGAGCCTTCAATATTAAAACTTGGTTCCTCTCATTTAATGACTATCTGAAAAATGATGTTGCTAAACTCTATAAAAGGGGGGAGTGAGAGCCATACGAGTGTGTAGTGAGTGCGCAGAGAAAGTGTGTAAGAGAGGTGTATAGAGAAAGTGTGGAGGAGTGCGAAGTAAGAGAGAAAGACTGACTGTAATGTTTTACCGTTAATAAAAAAGAAGAAAGAGATAATAGAGTGTATAGAATGAAAAACAAAAAGTGTTGAAGTGATAAACAAGTGAGATTCAACGATAAGTAATTTTCTTTCTCTTTCTATTTATTGCTATTTGAGTTTATTTTTAGTTTTATATTAATCAAACTCACCTCATTTGGTATCAGAGTAGTTCCATATTTGCTTTAACAGTTTTTCTTGATACTCTGTTATGATGTCTTCTATGATTCAACTTTAATTTACTAAGTTAAACAAAAAACATTATGATAATTGGAGTATTCAAATGGAAGTTCTTTTGAGCTCTCAAGACTTATGGGAAATTGTAGAATTGTTTTTCAAAAAACAGGATCAAAACGGTTTGAACAAAAGGCAAAGAGATGATGGAAGTTTGATTAATATAAGAGAAAAATAAATTCAAATAACATTAAATAGAAAGAGAGCGAGAGAAAAATAATTATCTTTGAATCTCACTTGCTTATTACTTAAAAAAAAAAATGAGCTTTACACCAAAGAAAATGTTGTTGCCTTCTCTACGCTATTTTCTTTCTCACTTTACACCCTATTTCTCGATCTCTTTCTCTCTCTCTCTCTAACTTCTCACTTTCTCTACATTCTTTGTACGGACTCATTACACACGCTCATATAGCTTTCATTCCCCACTTTTATAGAGTTAGCAACACCTTTTTCCAGCCATTAAATGAGAGAAACCTATTTTTCAAAGTAGAAGGTTCTAGGTTTCTTTATTTTCAATCCACCATTTTTTACTTCATTTTTTTTATTCCCACCATTGTTGAATTCAATCTAGAACATTCTTTTGTTTTTGGGTAAATTTGTAAGTTTATTTTTCGGACACTCCCCCTTAAACTTAACAAATTTACATATATACCATCCCTAAAAGGTGTTTCAACGTATTAAAACTCTCACGTCTCATTAGCTTGGTAAAGATATCGGAAACCTGATCTTCAGTATTACAATACTTGAACTTGATTTTATTCTTCTCTATGTGATCTCGCATAAAGTGATAATGTTTGTCTGTTTGTTTTTTTGATGCTAGGCTAGATACTTTGCTAATCTTATTACTGACATGTTATCCATGTGGATTTCAGTAGAGCTTTTTTAAACAAATCTTAATTATTTTATTAAATTTCTTAACCATAGTGCATGTCCCATGCATGAGGCAGCTGCCAGGTATTCTTCTTCACAACTTGATAATGCCACCACTTTCTGTTTCATGTAATTGTTCTAATGTTGAATGCAAATTCAGAGGTGCTCTTATTGTCATCTAAGTCTACTCTAATATCTTTACCAAGCCATTACGGCCTAAGAGATTCAATAAGTTGAAGTATCTATATAAATTTGTTAAGTTTAAAGGGGAGTGTTGAAAAATTAAACTTACAAATTTACTTAGAAATAAAAGAATGTTCTAGATTGAATTTGGTGAGACATGAATTGTCAACAATGGTGGGAATAAATTTTTAAAAAAAATGAAGTAAAAAATGGTGGATGTAAAATAAGGGAACATAGAACCTTCTATGAAAAATAGGTTCCTCTCATTTAATGGCCCTTTGAAAAGTGGTGTTGCTAGACTCTATAAAAGGGGGGAGTGAGAGCCATACGTGTGTGTACAGAGGTGTATAGAGAGAGTGGAGGAGTGAGAACTAAGAGAGAGAAAGAGATAAAGAAGGAGAAAGAGATAAAGAGTGAGAAAAAAAAAACGTAGTGTACTTCATGATGTTGCGCCTCATGGAAAGGTTGCGAATTTATGAGCTATATATATTTTTTATTTAATAAAAAATAGGTAGGGGCCTTCTCCCCATTGATTTACCTAAAAAAAGAAAAAAAAGAATGTGGAGTGGTTATACAGGGCATCAGCCTTTCCTGTGGTGTAAAGCTCAATTTTGGAAGTAAAAAGCAAGTGAAATTCAAATATACATATTTTTTCTCTCTTTTTATTTAAGATGGTCACAATTAATCTTGACCATTGGATATAAAATTGGGTGGTTGTATTTATTCCGTTGATCCAGCTCAAAGTTTTAAAAAAAAATTATATCAAACTTTACACCCAAGCTATGAGATTTCACATCGGATGATCATAAATAATTGTGACCTCCTTGTACTAAAAATAAATGGTCATGTTGTATACAATCTTTTTAATTTTTATTTGAGTTTATTTTTAGTCCTATATTAATCATACTCCCATCACTCTAGTCTTTCTAGGGTGAGGCCAAAAAAAATAGAAAATTTTTATATAGAGTCGATGCTCTAAATAATCAAATTAGAGCCCACCTCAAAAATTTCACTAGAAGAGGTTGTTTTGACGCCCAAATATCCTTAAATTGATCATCTCGACATCAAGATGCATGGACGTAAGAAAAAAATGGATTTCAAGGTTTGAAAATATTGCATCTTGTAGCACATTTTTAGACCGTCAATTTTCAAGATTTCATAGATCTGCTCGATCTATACTATATTTGAAGCTTTAAATTTTATAATTAAAGATGAAAATATATCTTAAAGCTATCATAAATATTTTTAGTATTGAAACTATATTTCTTGATACTATTTGAAAGTGTGCTTTACTTTAATTGTTTAGAGCTTCGGCTCTATCCAAACCACACCCAAAAAAGATTAGGGTTGGGCCACCACCCCTAGGTGGGAGAAAAGTCCAAGCATGCATGCATTTGTGCATGCGCTCCACTTTGAGAAAGACGAGGTAACGGCTAGCTACGGATTAGGGCTTCATCTTTGTATCAGGTGTCAACCCCATACTATTAAAGTGAGGTGTATTTTAAAACTGTGCCAAAAAATGTAGTTTTGGTGCTGCAAAGCTTTGTGGTGAAATGAAAATCTATCGTTTTTTTCTAATTATCAAAGTTAAAATTCAAGAAATGGTGATAATCAAATAGATCTATAAACACTTGCAAATTGAAAAGTCAAGATAATGTGTTAAAAAATGAACTATTTTTAGGTTTTTTTTCATGTCTATGAATTTTGAGGTCTGGCCACCCAATTGAGGGCTTTCCAACATAAAGGTGCACCTTACTCGTATTGTCATACAATATAAGATTCACACCTTATATATTAATCTTTTTCCATTAAAAAATCGCACCTTTTTTTCTTAAAGAAAAAATATATATATAAAAAAAAGAAGAAGGGGAAACAGATTCTATTGATCCAAGAATCAAAAGTTTGGATCCTATTAAGTGAGCTGGACTCAATCAATCAATAATCACTCACTAAATCCAGAAAAAAATCCATGAATGAACACTCACATGCATTTCGCCACCCTTTGCACATGGAAAGGTACAATGAACTCTTAACAAGAAAAATAACGGGGGCCATTAATGATACGAATTAATCCTCAACATTTCTCTAAATCCTCAAAATACCCTCCTTGATCTTAACGAACACTGGCTCACTATAATTGATAGACAAACTCGCAAGTGTCCTTATGATCTTCCTAATTATCAATTTGGTCCTTTTTCAGTTCCCATTAGGGTTGGACTGGAGAGAGCTAGAGGGAGACTGCATATGTTAAACATTTAAATTAGAGTAATTATGAAAAATGCAAAACAAATTAAAACTAGATGACTTAATACATATATTTTCCTTTTTTTTTTTTTTTTTTAATAGTTGACTGCTATTTTATTGATTTACATGTGTGTATCATTGTACAAAAATTATACAAAGATTCATTCCATTGATTTTGATTGTAGAATGCTGTCGAGGGGGGGGGAACCATGCCACGTCTCGACATTCAAATTTAGCCCGGACGTGACGTGTTTGAAAAATCATGTCGGGAATTAATGAAAAACAATGTCCTGCCAAATCCGTGTCAGAATTAATGCCGGAACATTGTTTCTGCCAAGTCGTTGTTGGGAAATGTCAATGCCCCAAGATTAGAGATAGTGAGAGAAACAAGACCTACATATCGTGTATGCATCCGTTCGAGTGGACAAATGGGTCATCTCAGCCTTCCAATGTCGACAATCGACGATCGAGAATATGTGTAGGATACCAATATTGTTGGTATGATGAATGTATCATGATACTTTCTCCTCCAGAAATTTTATTCCTATTATGCATGAGAGGTAAAAGAGAGTTTACAGAGAGAGAGAAGGGATAGAGAGAGGTAGGACTATATATATGCAGTGTGAGCTGCAATTTCTTATTTTGATATGACTCCAAAAACTGGTTTATTTGGAGTCATTCGTCCTCTCTAAAAATATATTGAGGGTATTTTCGTCATATGTGGAAATGAAAACAGAAACGCCTGATCTAGTGGCTTGTACTTTCAAACCCAGGTTTAGAGAGAGAGATGTGGCCACTCCTGAATCCTGATCAGCTCCAGCCTCGGTCGGAAAAACCGAGAGAGATATAGAGAGAGAAAGGGAGGAGAGAGAGAGAGGGAAAAACGGTGGTAAATTTAGAGAGAATGGGAAAAACGGTGGCAAATCTAGAGAGAGAGAGAGAGAGAGAGAGAGAGGAGCGTTAAGGGGGAGGGACGATTTAGGGGGCTTGGGGAGATGGATCTCTCTCTCTCTCTCTCCATTAATGGCCTCTCATCGCCGAGATCGATTCATGTAAGATTTCCACGTGTCACTATCTCATTAGTTTTACCCCTGCTCTTTGACTCCTCCCCTGCCCTTCCAGGGATTAGCGAATCAGCGCCTCCAGCGTTATTTTTAGTCTTCTTTTCCTGCATGGAAATCTATTTTCCACCACTCTCTCTCTAACTTTTTACCATCTTCGCCTTCATTGTAAATTGTTCTCTCTCTCTCTTCCATTTGGCATGAGATGGTTTTCCTTTTGTGGGTTTTCTCTCTCTAGACCATTATTTATATGGAAAGTTTTAGGTTTTGATTACAGGGTTCTTTCAGCTTTCTTGCTAAACTCACCAGTAGTGGGCTTTCTCTCTCTAAAAATTTGGGTTTTGGGATTTCATAATTGGCTCTTTTGACTGGCTTGAGTTCCTCTAAATCCATTCTGGTGTAGGAGGCCTTGGATTGGTTTACAGGGTTTTCTTGGGTTTGTAGATTGCTTCAGTTTTTAAGGATTGCTTATTTCTTCTTTATCTGTGCTGATCATTTTATCTTCTGTCTTAGTAGTTTGACTCTGTTTTTCTGCTATTTAATAGGGTTTTTTGTTGTAGCCCTTTTAGTTTGACTCTATCACTCTCAGTTGTGTTGATTTTGTTTGACTCTGGTTATTTTTTTAATCTGTTCCATTACTCTCACCTCTAGTTTCTTTTAGCTTTTCTATTCTCTTCTCTCTTTACTCGCTAGTTTCTTTTTGCTTTTCTATTCCATCTCTCTCTACTCTCTGTCTAGTTGTTTTTTACTCTGTTTCAGTACTCTTTAGTTTCTTTTTGCTTTTCTATTCTCTCTCTACTCTTAACTCTTGTTTCTTTTGCTTTTCTATTCTCTCTCTAGTTTCATTTTGCTTTTCTATTTTCTCTCTCTAGTTTCATTTTGCTTTCCTATTTGTACTCTCTCTCTCTCTTGTTTGTGTATTTCACTATCAACTGTTTTCCTGTTATCCCTTTCTTCTTCAAAAATTGCATGCACTTGTGCAAGAGTGCAGTTTCTTTCTATTAAGTAGATTTTCTTCTTAGAATAAGCAATAATGGAGTTTTACCCTTTGGACTCAAATTCAAACTCTCATGAAACACCGTCATCAAACTCCACATTGTTGGAAATCGGCCAAACATGGGAAAATTCCGGTCCTTTTTTCCAGCGAGAACTAAAGGAGCAAGACCTCCTCCAAAAAGTCGGACAATATTCTGGCGAAAATGTGGACTCTGATTATGTGGACTGCACTCTCTCACTTGGATCGTCTCCTTCAATGAATTTTAGCCAGAATCCAGTTGCCGGAGGACCTCCTAATCACACTTTTCCAGCAACAATGGATCCAAAACGGATTAATGTGCCGGCCATTAATGTGGCTAACTATTATTATCGCATGCAGGTAAATCTTTTTTTTTTTTTCTTTGGGTGGTTAAAAGTTGGATATAAGAAGCTTTAGCAATGGAAAATGATCAAAGAGATGTTTTTTTTGGGTAATTAAACAAAGAGATCTTTCTCATTCTTTTTATTATCACATAAAAAAATTGCTTGTAAGGAGTTTCCAATTATGGAAATATGGAGATATTTGCACCATTTTTTATATGGTCCCTTGCCATTATTTCAACTTCAACCGCAGGTAATTTTTTTTGGGTACTTCAGTGAGGAAGATAGGCCCTGTCCGTTTTTTCAAGTAAATTAAAAGTTAACCTTTTTTTTTTATATATAAAAGTTGGATTTTATAGAAAAATCATTGCTCCACTTTTTTCTCTTTGTCAAGGGAACATGCAATCTTTCTCTTTACCAGTTTCCTTTCATAGAAACCACCACACCAAACCAGTGTAAATAAAGTAATAACCATATCCAATGCCAAGCCCTTATCACCAATTCTTTTAGTAAATTTTCTTCTTGGATCTTAGAAAAACAACAGAATACCTCCCCATAACCAATTTCCAATTATAGATGGAAAATTGTTTCTTGGGGCGAGGACTGCATTTCTACATTTGGGGGCAGTCCATCTTAAAAGTATTGAAACCAACCGTCCAAATATTTTGTTAATAAAATTTTTATTTTTAATTTTTAAAATTTATTTATTTTTCATTTTCATGATTTTCATGTTAGAGATTATGTGTCTTTAAAAATTAACTCCAAAAATTTATCTCAAAAATAAAATTTTAATAAGTGACTCATTTCTACATGAACTCATAGAAACCCTGTCCATTACAGAAACCCATGATACTACTTGTTAATTGTTGTGCAGCATGCTAAAAACCATTCTTTCAATTTTACAGGTGTCTCAAAATTATGGGGTGGCTCCATATTTCAACAGGTGGGGCTCGGTGCCGGGAAATGGGAATTTTGTGAGCTGGTTGCCTGGTTTGATGAGCATGGAAGGGAGGAGAGGGAGCTTCAGTGGATATGGAGCTCCATTAATGGTGGATTCAGGGAGCCCAAGCATTTGTAGAGGGCTTGGAAACAACATGGAGAATAAGCAGCAGGGGATGGAAGCTCTTAGCACCATTTTATTGGGTGGAAGCAGGAAAGGTGGTGGCGATGGCAATTTGGTTAGGAAGTGTACAACTTGTGAAACAACGAGCACTCCATTGTGGAGAAATGGACCCAAGGGTCCTAAGGTATATACTCTCTCTCTCTATGCTTTCTCTGTCTAAGCTATAGGACTCTCTCTTTCTCCAAGCTTTTAGGATCTTTTATGATAAGTCTTTCAAGCTTTTGGAATGTCTTTTGTGACTCCCTCTCTCTCCTGAGCTTTTAGGGTACCCTCTCTCTCTCTAGCTTTTAGGGTACCCTATATCTCTCTCTCTCCTGAGCTTTTAGGGTACCCTCTCTCCCTCTAGCTTTGAGGGTACCCTATCTTTCTCTCTCCTCTTTTTTTGCTGCCACCCTTACCCAGACGACAAAAATACTATGATTTTGGAGAGTGACAGTACGTTTATATTCTTGTGCTGGGGAGGCAGAGGAAGACGGAGCTCGCCCCCAAATCAAGAAAGATTTGGGGGTCCGGCAGGACTATTTTCTAGTGGTGGTCCAGCGCCTAAAACACTCTCTGCCCATTTTGGTTGGGGGTAAATTCTACTAAAGAGAGGCATTTCCATTGAGTGAGCAATTTCTTTATGTTTATTTTAGAGAAATTTATTAAATTACCCTATAGATGAATAATTTAATACCTTACCTATGATTTTTATATAATTTAAAAATACCTTCATAAAATATAGTTATAAATAGATAGAATGTTTAACATATTATAGGATCCTATATAATAGGATCATTTACCTTTGATACAATGATGTTACAATTACTTACAACCATCCGATATGAAATTTGATCGGTTGGATGCATCCCAAAATTCAAAAAAAATTCTTTTGAAGTTTGAGCCTTGTCAATAGAATAAATGCAGCCATCTAATTTCACATCTAATGGTCACGATTAATTGTGACCACTTTGTACCAAAGATAAATGATCTCATTGAATGTTTTTTCATATATTATCTCTTGTAGGTATTTTGATAAATGTTCTTTTGTAATAGACAATGCTCAGGAGAGTGGAAATGTTCGCGTTGTTGTGCGAAGCCGTGTTCTATAAGAAAATGACTTGATATCTCACAAGAGATGTAAAGCCAATTTCTTATAAGTCTCTCTCCTGATGGTAGGTTTCACATGCACCAAATGTGCCTTTAGAACTTTTTTTTTGGATTGTCTACTAAGAGACTATTTATCTTTTGTATTTGGAGGTCACAATCATTTTTGTCCCTTAAATTTCAAAATGGATAGTTGTAAGAATATCATCGAATAGATTTAAAATTCCAAAAAAATAATTTCGCACTTTATAATTCACCCTAAGCCATCCAATATGACATCTAGCTAGTGGAAATGATTGTGACCTCTATGCGCAAGAGATAAATGGTTTTTTTTTTGTGTAGGCAATCTCTTCTTTTTTATGGTGTGAATGTTAATATCATATATATACCCACCCGTAAAGACCATATGGAAAAAAAACAAAACGAAATTTAAACTTTAAAATGCCTGTAATCTGCTGTCCTTAATAGTAAATTTGGGCCTTCTAGTGGAGAAACTATCAGATCGAGGATAGAAGTTAAAAATAAATAATCTTTTGATTTTCAAAAACTATATTGCCTTTTGATGGTGAATCAAATATGAGAATTTATCATGGGAACAAATGCCCCATGACTACTATATTACCATGTGTAAGAAGTGATCTGGCGAGACCACCGTGGCAATGCCTACTTTTGGTGCACGCGGCTTTATCTCGTGGGGATTGACAATAACGCTAGCTGATTCTCCAAAGCCAATGGTGCCTATAGTTAGCCAGGTCAAAATAGGCAGAGACTGATAGGTTGGTTGGACGCGAGTGGGAGTGCAAATGGATCGGGTCGGGTCGAAATGTATAGGTATAAATTAGACCGAGCCCAAATTAGGTCCAAGTTAATTGGATCCACAGGGTCCGGTCGAGACCGGGTCCACGAATAAAAATATATAAAAAAATTATTTATTAAAAGAATTTTTTTAATTTATACAAAAAATATTTACAATTTGAATACTACGGATTGAATTTCCAACGAGATAATAATTTCAAAGCAAGAGTATGCTACTGAATTTTGATAAAGATAAGGTATTTATTAAAAGAATTTTTTTTAAATAAATTTTGTTAGGAAAATATCATGCAGTCAGTGAAAACCCCATACCAAATCATTAAGGGATTAAATCATCCCAATTAACACTATATTTTGAAAAAATTTATAGGTACTTCCTAAAAAACTATCTTAAAACTCCAGTTGCCTTTAGAGTCAAAATGCTAACTAAACAGGGGTGTTTTGATAATTTGATATGCCATAATATACAAGTGCCCAAGTGGGTCAAATTACTAAAATACCCTTCTTAGTTAAAGATTTCCAACCTTAAATAATAGCAATTTAAGTATTTTGAAAATATTTTTTAAAAATGCATAAATAAAATAAAAATGAAAAAAAAAATATACGTGTAATTTAGGGTATTTTAGCCACTTTAAATTTTGTGTTAGAGGTTATGAGCCTTTAAATGATATTTTGCCAATTTTCTACTTTATACTTCTAAGCATATTCTTTTTCATAGGGTGAGATAGAAATTGAACTGGAAGCTGCTCTTATGTCCCACTTTACAAGGTCCTATTGAAGTTCTCTCTGGGAAGGGGGGGGGTGTGTGTTAACAGGTCAGGCCATGTTTGGGTCAAACCCGACCCAATTGGGTCCTAGCTGGACCTACACTTGTCCCAATTTGTGTTGGATCAGTTCTGGGTCTAGATAAAAATAAATAAATTTATTGTAAACATTTCATAATATAATGGGTTCCATAATAAATAAATAGTGCTGCATATATAAATATGGTGAGGTTTGTATAAGGTGTCAACCTTATACTATTGAAGTTAGGTGTACAAAATACATTTTGGGTGTCTCAAAACCCTGCGATGATATGAAAATCTATTGTTGCCCCCAATTATGAAATTTAAAGTTTTATAAATGGTGATGATGAAGCAGATCTATAAAGACTTGAAAAATCTAGAAAGTGGACGGTCCAGATAATGTGTTAGAAAATAAATTATTTTCCATTTTTTTTGTGTATATGAATATCGAGGTGAAGATGATTGATATGAGATTTTCCAACATAAAATAACCTTCTCTAGTAGTTTTTTAGGTGCACCTTACTAGTACAGTATAAGGTTGACAAACTTTTCCTATAAATATATATGATGTGTAAAATTCGGGTAGATTCGACCCTGACTTCGACCCCGAGAAGATCCGGAATGGACCTAAACCTAGAGCAGACCCAGGATGGGTCTAGTTCATTTGGACCCCAACCAACCTA
Organism: Amborella trichopoda; assembly: GCF_054954075.1. NCBI lineage: Eukaryota > Viridiplantae > Streptophyta > Magnoliopsida > Amborellales > Amborellaceae > Amborella > Amborella trichopoda. The sequence goes on from NC_142338.1 coordinate 2,998,279, forward strand.
CTCGGTCCAATACTTAGATCTAGAATTGGACCCATGTCAGGTCCACTTGTCAAGTCAGTGGCGTCAACTCGACCCAATTGCCAACCCTACTCTCCAAAGGGCTTCCCCCACTCCAGTTAATTGTACAAGCCACTACATTTAACTGGAACTTAATGCAGGTAAAGTATGTGGAAAATATAGAAACCTGCTGCGCTGATGTTTAAGAACAATACTTTCCACAAAGTAGACATGTGCAATCATCTCTCTAGTATTCTCTCTTCTTACTGCTGCATTTTTCTTTCTATGTTTTCTTTCAACGGTGTATTTCATATGTTAAAATTTCAGTCCTTGTGTAACGCTTGTGGGATTCGATTCAAGAAAGAAGAGAGAAAAGCAGTGGCAGCGAAAATTGGGTCTGAGCAGCTCAATTCCAAATCTGGTGGTCCGGCACATGGGATGGACGTGGACCCTCCCAAGAAACAAACAACCTAGGATTTCTCCCTTTTATCATCCCCCTCCATTTCTTATCCTCATAGGCTTGTCATTCCCCCCCTTGCACCTTCTTTTTATTTATTTGTTTATTTATTTTTCTCTCTTTCCTGAAGTCATTTAGTAGAATCCTGAAACTTATATGCCTCTACAGAACCACATATATTTATATGCCTCTATCGAACTACATATATTTCTGTGTTGCTTGAATAATACTTTCTTTGTTGTAGAAAAGAAATGGAGTGTCTTTTCCATTTTCAGTGGAAAGAATTATGTAGTTTTATAAAGTTGCATCTCAAATTTTATCAGAGAATTTATTTGACATCTGAGAAGCTGCGAATCAATCATCTAAACCTCTCTAATCATGGATTCAAAAAAATGGGTTTAACTCATAAAAAAGGTCTTAGTTGTAAATAGTTTTGGAAATAATTATGCAGATTTATAAAGTTGCACTTCAAATTTTATTAGAGAATTTATTTAACATCTGAAAACCTGCATATCAATCATCTCAACCTCTCTAATCATGGATCCAAAAAAAATAGGTTCAAGTCCAAAAAATGGTCTTGGTTGTAAATACTTTTTGGATTGTCTAATTCATGCGTCATTTCAGCGCCATTTTTGAAGTTTCAATTCCACACTGAAGGGCAAAAATAGATTTGACAGTCATATCTAAGGTCTATAACACTAAAACTGCTTTTTCCAGTACAGTTTTGAAGTGTGCTTTTACCAAATAAAGGAAAGTTGTGGCTGACAAAACTGAACTTGTTCCTATTTATTGAAGTGCCCACTTTTTCCACTGCATGGAGGAAAGCAAGGCAAAATGGCTAGCTTTACGATATTCAGTATAGCCACACCCCAAAACCTTGCTAAAAAAATGCAGCTCAAGCATCGAAAACCTTTGTGATGATCTACAAAGGCATTGCTATCTCTGACTACTAATTTTAACGCTCCACATGGTGTAAAATCTAACATATTTTTGAACTCTTGAAATGTATGGTCCAAAAAACATGCCACAAGGATTAGGGCATGAGATTCTTTTTCTTTCCTTGATCCATGGTAGATGATCTACTTGATGTTTAAATGCTAGAACTGCATTTTCCAGAAAAATTTCAAGTGTAGCTTTATAAAGCTGCAATCCAACACGTTCCCCCTCCGTCGTCCATTACACATTAGGAACCATATAACATGGTCCGCCAAAAGATTATATGCTCCTGGGGAAGCATATCCTCCACTTTGGCTAATATTATGTAAGAACAATTTTAGGACTCCAAATTTTAGAGATGTGATTCACTTAACCTAACACCTAGTGACCCACCTGCAAAAGTTCCATACACGCTCCTAATTATTATCTACATTAGAGATGGCCCAATTTAAGTGGAAAAAAATCTAAAATCCACTTTTTCGTCTTTTGTTTTTGTTTTTATTTGGACAAATGTTATAGATTTTATTGATAGAAGAATTACACGAACGAAATTACATCATTGCAGACTGAAAATAAAGGTAGTGAAGCTCCACCACCCTTAGCAAGAAGATCGGCCAAAAAGTTTGCCTCCCCATATACATGGACAAAAGAAACCGCCATGGGTTCCACCATACTTAGGATCTGCAACCAAACTGATTTGAGCTCCCAATGAACTCTTTTCTTCTTTTTACACCATCTGATAACATTCATCGAATCTCCTTCAATCATACAATATTTTTCAAGATTTCTACTAACAAAAATCTTCAGACCCTAGAGTAAAGTTCGCATTTCAGTATTATTGGCAGTGGCTATACCTATGGGCCCAGCATAAATGAAGATAATGTCACCATTGCAATTCCTCACAACTCCACTAATTCCAGCCACCCTTGGATTACCCAAAAGAACTTCTATCAAAGTTCAGTTTGAATCTACCTTGGGAAGGTGCAACCCAAATACTTCGCGGACTGGTGATTCTACAGTGACGCTCAAATTTCAAATGGAAAAAATCCTTTTGAGTAGGGCTCTCTTGCTTGGGGAAGTACGTATATAGCATTCTCCAGCAGAAATACAAAACTAACGAAAAAGTATATATTGTGCTCCCCTGGAAATACAAAACAAATGGAAAAGTATATAGGCAGTTACTAGTGTTAATAAGAGTCAATATTGATTATATAAGGATATGGTAACTACGGGGCAGCGCATATTGTACTATGGGGGTAGGGGTCGTTAAGAAAATCTATGAAATATTTTCATAAAATAATTATAATAATAATATTTCAATTTGTTAGGATTTTTTTGAGTAAAACTTGTTGGATTTATGTGACCTTTAAAGACCTTATGAGTGCTTGTAAAATAAAATGATATAGTGGAACATGAACTCAGAGGGAGTGTGGTCCATCGTAGATCATACTAAGCAAACGATGCTTGCTGATACCGAACTGTGCTTGACAGTCTACGTCAGTTGGTTGGGAAAAAACCATGTTACCTGGGCATAGAATGCAAACCGATGAGGGTTCTAGTGGGTTATCCCTTGATAAGGTCGGAATATGTCCGGATGAGTGAGCTGAGGGACTTTGTGACCCTTGTGTGTGATGGTGGCTTACAGAGACAGGGCCAAAGCTTTATCCATGTACCATCACACATCATGCATATTGATAGACCGTTTTGGGAAAGCAATCCACCTTTTAGGGTGAAGCGTATGCATGTGTGAGAGATTCCCATATGCGTTATAGCAACTGTGGTCGTCTAGGTGACATTGGCTCGTCTCTAGGGAAGGACCTGAAATCCACAGACAGTGATTGTGACCACTTGGCTGATTTGCCAGACTTTAATGACCCACTAATAAGCCCCTGCTTGGACTGTGGGTCATGAAAAATACTAGGTCGGTCTGATAAAACAAGTGTAGTATGTGGCCATAATTGTTGATTCCTAAGCCATATGGATCTTGTTCCCATCATATTAGTTTAATGACGTTTGTTTTATGATAAATGTTATTTTAGAAATTATTATTTGAATTTTTGTAAATCTCTGGATATTTTATTTATAACATTTGAGCTTATAAAAATCAAGATATTGATTTTATAATATTTTAAATATTTAAATAATATTCTAAAATTATTTCTTATTTTTATATAAAAATTTTATGGGAGCCCATTGTGCACATGGGCCTACCATATTGTTGGAGATGGGGCCATGAAGGCCCCTCTAGGGTGGTACGTCCCACCCCTTTATTCTCTTTCCTTATTTTATGGGATATGACATGTGGTCATATGGTTGGAATATATTGACTAAATATTTACTTGATATATCTTTCAAAAAAAATTTAGAAAGATTGAGTAGACTTGTGATATTTTATGGATAAGGTTAATGCACATTCGAAATGGATTGCTCAAATCTCTTACCCACAAGTTACCCAAGATCAATGGTTAATACTCAATCTCACAAAAGTGGCAAGCCAAGGAAAGTTATCTTTTTTACAACTAGAAACTAGGTTGCTAAGGAATTCACCTAGGGTTTGAGATCCCATGCCATCAGATGATGACAACTCGGTGTGGAGTGTAATAAACCCGGTTGAGGTAATCTATGACAACTCTCTATTTTATTTCTTTCAATTTAATCTTTATATTCTCACGCATAAAGAGTGGCATCAAGGTTTTTTAAGATCTTGGATTTGTTAATTTTATTTTATGTGAAGTGAGAATTATTGTAGAAAGACTATTTATTGTGATCTTTGTCAAAAAAAAATTCTTCGACAAGATCGCATTAGTCTTTTTTTTCAAACTTTCATCATTCTTACCTAAATTCATATATCCACTAGTACGTCCACTCGACACACGGGATTCTAAATAACATAAATTTAAACTGAATATAGCACTTCTCAAATGGGAACATTTCATCTTGGCAAGGCGTATATCTAAATTTTTTCAGATGGTATTAGAAACCTTACGATGGTTTGAAATTTCATATTCAGCTTTAATCATAAGGTTTAGAATTAAAAAAAAAAGTGATAATCGAGTTAATCTATAGGGGTATGTTTGACAACCGGGCAATAACCTAATATTTCAGGATATTACAAGATTTATAATGATTTTAATTTTAGAATATTGGACGCGTGACTTGTTTGATTGAACAAAACCAAACTCTTTAAAATCTAAAAAACCATGAATCCTACAAAATTCTACTCTGAATTGAATTTTAAGGGGTTCAATTCCTTCTGTTAGTTTTTTTATTTCTTACTTGCGCAAACCCACGAAACTCTTCTCATCTTAATATATCTCTCTTGGCGAGCTCTGTGAGACCCATTCCACTCCTCCCAAACCGCCGCGTTTCTCTCTAATACTTTTTCCCATCTTCCCAAACCACCACATATCTCTCTGATTCTTTCCCCCATCTCTCTAAACAACCACGTCTCTCTCTAAAACAGAGGCTTGGGCCTTCCGTGAGCAGAGAGATATGAGTAGAGCATGAGAAAACAAAGGAAAGAGAAAGAGAGAAATTAATAGTGGATTATGAAGGTCAGAGACATGGAGCTTGCATCAGTTAGAGGGAGAGAAGGAAAGGACACAGAGCACAAGAGAGAGGTTGGCGAGAGAGAATAGTGGATCTGGGACACACAGCTGTAGGAGAGGGAAGTATGGAAAGACGAAACATAGAAAGAGATGAACACAGTTTTTTGGCTGTCTTGGTGGTTTTTGAGCTGGTTTTTTGGGATATTGGGTGGTTTGCATGGCAGAGAAAAAGGTGTTTACGGTGGCTTAGTATTGGAAAGAGGATGGGTTGTGTGGGTTGGGTACTAGTTTTTTTATAGACAAAGAGGTGGAGAGAGACAGAGAGAGATGAAACACAGGAGAGAATCCACTGGCTGCAAATCGAGCAATGGAGATGAAACACGGACGAAATCCACCCGTTGCAAATCGAGCGATGGGGATGAGCTGCAGAGAGAGAGAGAGAGAGAACCTGGAAATCTAGAGAGAGAGAGGTGTTTCTTTTCATCGACTGTTTTATCAAACCAGGGTAAAAGAAATATTTTTTAACATGTGTTCCAGCAAAGGGGGTTCAGAGATAAATTCGAAACCCTAGCCGGACTGCTGGTATCCATTCAATAGAATGGATATTAAAAATCAAGTTTCAGAAACAGCCATGATTGTTGTTGTTCATGCTTTAGTAATATTGTCATCGCTTGAGAAGCATTCAATTATAAAAATTCTGAAGTACTGATAAACAGCGACACACATAAAACATCCCGGAAGATGCTAAGCTACGTTCAACGGTTCAAATTGAATTTGAACTGATATGATAGTTAGGATTGTATTTCAGTAATATAATTTTAATATTTTTTATACAAATTTAAATAACATGAGGGCATTTGATCAATTTATTTTTTGTGATTTATTTTTTTGATATTTTTATTAGATTTTATTATTTTTTAAAAATAAAAGTTTCAAATTTCAAATCATTTAGATTTGTAAAAAAAAAGTATTAAAATTCAATTACAAAACACAATTGTGATTATTGGATCGGCTCAGATTCAATTTTGAACCGTTGGAGTTTACACTATTCCATCAACCCATGGATTGATGGTAACTTTTTCCTAAAATACATATTAAGATATTATGTAAGCTAGAAATATGGAAACACAACAAAGCTTTTATTCAAATTTCAAAATTTTTGAATATTTTAAATCCTATTTTATCAAACATATCTTAAACAGTTGAAAATATTATTAAAATATATGATCCATATGACTTATTATAAGATATATTTTTTTAAAGGACTTGAAATTTTCTCTCAAACATCCATACATCGTAAAATCCGAGATAATCAAATGAAAGGTTTTCCAACTTTGGAACTCTCCTCTACTAGACTTCTAAAGGACAACTTACATTTATAATGCAAGGTTACTTTCTGATGTAAACTTTTTCCTTCCATTTTGGGTACGTCTAGAGTCAATACAAGAAGATTTTAAAAGGAACTTTTTCCTTCCATTTTGGATACGTCTAGAGTCCATACAAGAAGATTTTAAAAGGAATTTTATACAGAGACACAATTTACCAAATATGATGGATTCAGTGTTACAAAATTTTTAAAAAAAAAATTGAACTTTGAACTTTATAACCACCAAATTTCACATTCATTAACTAAGATTAATTGTGACCACCTTGTATCAAAATAAATAATTCCATTGTATATTTTTTTATTTAAATAACTACATAAAAAAGGGAAAAGTAGATAAACTTGTTGGGAAAAACTACATGAATTCCGACCTCTAAACAACTCCCCTCTATATAAAAACAAGGAAAAGTATAAAAACTTGTATGGATATTTGGGAAAAACTACATGAATTCAAAGTGACTACCTTTGAACAACTCCCTCCCAAATCAAGAGCACCTGGCCAAAGCTCGAGGGACAACGAAATTCTCAAAACGTTTTTCAATAATCCACACCCATCCAACTCTCATTACAATTCGACGGGCCAAATCATTCTTTATTTAAGAAAGAAATTGACTAAAAAAGAAAAACAAATCATTGTTCCACAAATCATGTATAAAACATCCATCGATGCGAACAAGTTCAAACTAACGGTCCAAATATTTCCTTCAGGACTCCCGAAAACCGTGTCCCAAAATAAAACCCAATATACAGCCACAATCTAAAGAGAGAGACCATGTCCAAGATAATGAGCCACAATCTAAGAGAGAGAGAGGAGTGGGGTGGGGTTGGAGGGCAGACATCCAGGATAATGAACCACAATATAATATAGAGGGAGGGAAAGAGAAGACCATGTCCAGGACAATGTACCACAATCTAGCTAAAACATGTTAAGAAAGCTTACAGTTGCTACAGTTCCCTTAAGTTAAAATGAGGCCCAAGATACCCTCCAGGCCCAGTTAATACCTCTTCTCCAAAACGGAAATGAAACAAATTAAAAAACCAGACAACACAGGAAAATGCATGAGATAAAAGTGAGGAACCCAACATCGGCCATTACATACCGCAACTCACTCCTCACCCAATCCCCATAAAGCAACAAAGAAAACTAAAACGTCTCCAGCCCAAGGAGTGAGAGAGGTAGGTTCAAGCCCAAAATTCCGAAGATGCTTCATGGCTCAAACCCAGCATACCCAGGGAGAGGGAGAGGTTCCCCTCATACCTGCTTTCGCAGCTCTGATGCACCATGTGCAAAGTGGCACCGATCACCAAAGGTGCATGAACCCTTGGCAAAATTCTCGCAAAGCTTGGTCTTATAATTGTTTCCACCCCCACCCCCACCTCCACCTCCACCTCCACCTCCACCTCCACCTCCACCTCCACCTCCAAACCCCTTCGCCATAGCCCCAGCAGGAGCACCACCACCACCAGGTCCTCCAACACTAGCAATCAACTCTCTAACCATCACACTAGCCTGATTAATCTGATCAAAGCTCCCTTCCAATTCAATATTTCTAAGGTTAGGGTCACTCTCATGCTCCCTAATGGCAAGCTTAGCACCAGTAACCCGACATATGTGTTTCGAGTTAACGCCGCCTTTCCCAATAATGGCACCGGCAAGGGACGCATCTACACTGATCTTGGCATTGGCAGAGGCACCGAACCCTAGACCTGAGGGCTCAAACCTACGGCCCGTTGGGCTTGCTCCAAGGGGAGGTCGGTTGAGCTCACGTTCACTGTGAGCAAAATGGCATTTTTCACCAAAGCGACAACCTTCAGGGGTGTTGAAATTAGCACACATTCGTGACTTAATCGGGCCTAGGGCTTGTGGGTCAGGAGGCCCAGTGCCAAAGCGAGAGGGGGCGAGTGGGCCCCCTAGGGTTTGGCGAAGCTGGGCTACCACATTCACACCGGGTACATAGTGGAGGAAATGACACGACTCGCCGAAGGGGCAACCAGTTGTGCTGCAAAAAGTAACAGAGACGAATCGATGTTAACTCACATTTTATGGCAAAAACAATGTAGGATCAGTGGGTGCACATCTCTCTCTCTCTCTCTCTCTCTCTCTCTCTCTCTCTCTCTCTCTCAGTGTGTGTGTGCAGGCACGGGGAGGAAAGGGGGTAGAGGGGTGCGGAGTGGTTGGGTGGGCACAGCGGGGGAAAGGGGGTAGAGGGGTGCGGGGTGGTTGGGTGGGCACAGCCACATATGTGTGTTTAGACACTTGCAAATGTGGGTGTGTGTTTTACGAGGATGGGTGTGTCCTCAACATTAGAACCAACAAGATATCAACAAGGACTCAAATCAATCAGTTCAACAGAAAGCACAAAAAAGATATGGTGTCGTAAATGTGTAAGTGTTTGGAAAGGGAAGAACTAGGTTTCAGGGTTCCTACTTCCTAGCACTGACTGTTTACTGTCTATGCATTTTAACATTACATTTAGAAGACGAGAATTCCATGGATACAACGTCATAAAGACCACTTATGCCATTCATCGTTGTAAGATCCCAGAAATATCTAATGATTCAAATAAGAATAAAATATACTAGACACCAGAAATATTGGAGGACTACTAAATTTCATAACCATTACCATGCACACAAATAAGACACAAGAGATAACACAAAATTTGTTGCGTAAGAAACGTTTTCTTTATTCTTCTTCTTCTTCTTCTTCTTTTTAATTTAAAAAAAAAAGCAATACGGTGAGAGTTGCTGGAGGAATCATTTTGAGGCATGGCAATTGAATACATCTATTACCCATCAAAATGACGTGCTAGAAATTCCCCATTTGCAAAAATCTTTGATTGACCTTTAGGATTCCCAAGCGACAAAGATGCACTTCCATTACAAGATTTTACAGCAAATGAAACATCTGCCCTGACAAATATCTATTTTCAGCTTTCCTTAATTCATTATGTTTTTTCCTAAATATGCTAATTCTGGTTAACCTTATTGCAGGTTGGAACTTTAAAGATATATTTCAGACATGAATCATCCCACAAGGCAGCAACTTCAAACCTTTTGCTCCATTTTTTCTTTTTTCCATATGCAAAAGATCCTCAGGTCGATCATCACATATTCTCAATTTGCTCCATCCAATATGAACTGTTGACTTTTTTGAGACTCCTAAATTACATCCCAACACAATCCTTTATTAATTCAAAACAGAGATTAATTCCATTCAATAGCTTCATAAGATGATTAGGCTTTCAAACGCGCACAAATTTAATAGGCCATGTAGAAACCTTCTCTATGTTACATTTCTCAGAATAACTGTACAACATTACTCTTTTCCATTTTGAGTTCTTCTATAACATCAACATTTTGGCACGCCATTAGTTCTTTCACCAAAATAGTAAATGTGAATCCTCCACTGAAAGTTGGTACCCATAAAGTCAAGATATGAACAACACGGTATGATCAACTTAGGTGGTTGGGGGCAGCATAAAGAAGCACATCACATAATCACTCTGAAATACCGAAACATTCATTTGGCCATCCTCATTCCTCCACCTTAATTGAAATACTAAGCCCTCAAATCATAACACTTGTTCTAAATGGTAACCTAACTAGGCTGCAATGCCATCTCATGATTCACTGCTGTGAAACTTCAATCATTTGGATACTCAACAGTTTAGATCATGTTTCAATCTTATTTAGAGAGCTTGAAACCCACACATGGCTTTCTCAGTAAATTGATAGATGGTAAAAAGTCTGTTCTGGGCTTCACATGCTAGTGTATGACAAATTGACATAATCCCAAATAAACAATTGCAGCCAAGACAAATTGACCAAATAACAAGATCAACCAGCATAACCAAATAAATCGTGATTATAGCTAAATAGAAAGACTGCCTAAGTTTTGTTGAGAAAATAGTAAGCAAACCAGAGGTACGACCAAAATTACACCTACAAGATCCATGAGATATTGTTAGCATCTAAATTAACGATGACTAGTAAACAAAATACAATATGGGGAAATCTCAGTTTGATATTATCATGACAAGGTAAGATGGATGAAGGACAACCGTACTACAAAACAGTGAGACCCTAAAGTAATTCATGTCAATGGTAAGACACATAAACCCATGATGAGCAACAAGAATTTTGGCAGATTATACACGATTCAAAGTATCTGTATTTGCCAAAGTGCTCTAACAACTTACCTCTCGACTGCACAATCACCTCTTACAGACTAACATTGGATAATCTTAGTAGATCACAAGAAAGTAATGGGGCAAAAATGTCCTAGTTAGTCCCTAACACTTCAGCTTGGTGGTAGACGTATCAGGTTTGGAGGGGGAATCAAGTGCTCAAACCCTTGGAGTTTGTACCAAAAAAAGCCAAACCTGACTGAGCTTTTTCTTAAATTAATGTCCTAGTTACTCCATTGTATATCTCAGTACTTAGGAACTCACATCGGCCAAGGGCTACAGGACCAAAACCCCTAGATAAATTTTTAAAAATAAGAAATTTAAAAAAAAAAAAAAAAAAAAAGAGAAAATAAGAAGGTCGTAAAAATGAAAATGAAATAAAACCAACAACTACCTTAGAAAGTCCAAATATCTTTAAAGACGTTAGAAAAAATAGATTTAAAAATAACAACTGATTTATAATTGGGGGCATTTTAAAAGATCCAAAAAAGAGGGGATATATAAAAACAGGGATTACAACCAAAACACTCACCAATGTTTGCCAAAGACATCCAAATCATATACAAAATTTATAGAACAATCCCAAATTTTTCACAATTTTTTGAATTTTTTGAATTTTTTGAAATTTTCTTACATACCCCAAGTTGTACACACAACATGGGTTAGTCGGCCTCGCCCATAGGGCGACTCCCACATAGTGGCATATCTAATGCATGCAAACAAACTAGTAAAGAAGAACTGGACCATGGCATAGATGAACTGAATCAATATTACTGGTGTTATTAAGCCTAAACAACATTAAAATACTATAAATAATATAGCAAAAATCAAGCTCAGGTGCATTCACAATGGCCATTGTGCGCAACTAAGTTTCTTACCATTTTTTATAATTTGCTATATCATACTATCATAGACCAAAACGTCGGCTAAATACGGAGTTTCCAATTTATTATAACATTTATCATGGGTTTTTCTTTGAAAGTGTATAACATTTATCATGGGTTGGACAGGCATAACAGACCAATCTCTAAATGTATAAATTTCTGAAGGAAAATGGATCTGACATTCACCAGGTGGACAATGGTACGTATAAGAGGTTGAAGGTAGGTCCATAGCAAGGGCAACACATGAAAGCAAACATGTATTTATGAAGACCCACGAATCCCCAACCAGCTTTCCTTTTTTTCATGACAATAATCACTGCCAACATTTTCTATTTATGCAGCACCCTTCAGCACAGTAAACCAGAGGGGAAGGATTGCAACCTTATACTGTAGAAAAAGGCATGTCTCAAAAATCCATTTAAAAAGGTTGTTCTGATGCTAGAAAACCCTCTAATTGATCATCTCGACCTCTAGATGTACAGATGAGGGGACGAAAAAAGATTTTAAAGTCCCATAAAGCGCACATCTAGTAAATATCGCGATCAACCATTCTCAAGATTTTTATGTCTGTAGGTCTGCTCGATCTATATACCATTTTTTGAGTTTTAAATTTCATATTTAGATGTGAAGTAGATTTTTCAGGTAATCACTGAAATTTCTGACACCAAAGTTACATCTTTCGATGAACTTTAGAGGTGTGCCTTACTTGGAATGTTTATGGTTATTACCTATACAAATCACACCCCAGTTTTTAAGGTGATGTGTTCTATATTGTGCTTAATTAAAATTCAAATTCACATCAAATTACAAGGCTCAAATTCATTTCTAATTTTCCACTATAAAATTTGTCTCAAGTGCAACTTTGAAACAAATCATATGTTATGCTCTGGATGTAGTGCTTCACATGACTAGAACACAAATCAGAAACAAATGAAGGCATGGAAAAAGGAGAAGAAAAAAGTGGGGAAAAGTTTAACACCTTTCACTGAGTGGACAAACGGTATGTCCAAGACGTGAAAGATAGGTTAGTAAAAGGGTAACAAACAAAGGCAACCATGTATTTATAAAGACCCGATGAGGAATGGGGTTGAGGTCAAGGTGGTAGCACCAATTGTAACTCAGCTACCAGTCTCAGTTTCCATTCCTCCAGTGCTAATCCTTCTTGAAAACTACTAACACTTAACGTTCAAAAAAACGAAAATAACTACCAATGGTTTTTTGAACAATAATCACTACCAATTTTTTTCATCTAGGCAGCACTCAGCAGAGCAATACAGGGTTTATCCGAAGTTAAAATTCAAATTCACAAAATTTAATGGGCAAATTCCTTTTTTTAATTTCCACCAGAAAATTCGTCTCGCTTCCAACTTTGAGCCATATGCTAATGGCATGCTCTGGACGTAATGGTTCACATGACTAGAACACGAATCGAAAGCAAAGGAAGGTATAGAGAGTGAATATGAGAAAAATGGTGAATAAGACAACATAGGGAAGGTTATACGAATGATGAAGTTGAAGAAAAGCACAAAAAAATATGAAACATAAAATAAAAATAGAATTGAGAAATAGAAAAAAAAAAAGAAGAAATTATTCTTGGTTTCCTTTTGTAAATAAATTTACTTCTTTTTTTTTGAGAATGTTAAAATTTTATGTTTGTTAAACCTTTTTTTCCTTTTTTTTTTGAAGAAAAAATGGGAGTTAAAAAAATACTCAAGAAGTAAATAAATTCACGTCATAAAGGATAACTTTCCTCGCAAGAATATCTCTTCAGCACTTGTTTTGGGGGGAGGGGGCAATCCCTTATTTGAATTGCTTCCCTGATTTGGGGCAAGGTTCACGTATATCAACAGGCATACGGAGGAAGAATGACACATACAGGAGCAGAAGTTATTTCTAAGCAATCACTGGGAGTAGATATAAGACTTTGAGGTAAAATAGGCTAGAACGAAGTCTGGTCCTAAAATGCCCCCAAAAAAAAACATACACACACACATGTCAAAGTGCATACACAATGCCAAACTGGAGGGACCTATGATAGATCAAGAAGCAATTGCAAGTTCATATGGCAGGATACCCAGCAGAAGAGGAGACAAAACGCATCACAGATTCTTTTCTTAATAATCACAGATACGTAAGACAGACACCTAGCGAAGGAGAAGGGCTCCTTAGACAGAATTGTCTAAGGAGAAGAGACGCAAGTTGGTCAGAGTAGCGAATGCTATTAGGCAGGAGGATATTGGGTTGGAAACAGAAGTATATGGACTAATGAAAAATGTAGGCCAAACCGAGCAAGAGAGAGAGAGAGATCGAGAGAGATCGAGAGAGAGAGAGAGAGAGAGAGAGTAGGTTCCCCTGCCAGGTTCCTTTGTCAGAGGAGCAATTCTTGGATTGGGCCATGACATAGAAACATTTCAAATAAAGACAGTGGAGGCCACATATCTACGTGAGGTTAACAGGTAGAAAGCTTATGACAATGTGGGCAAAGCTTCTTTTAGACAACATGCTGGCACGGGAGAGGGTTTGGAACTAGACAGAGATGGTGACCATGTACCTGGTTTTTGTCGGACTACTACTCTATTTTGAGCAACCAGTTTGCTAAATGGCCTTTTCAATGGCTCAAGAGGATAGAGAGGAGAATCTAACTACTTTGTGATTAGTTATTATAGTAGTTAGTTATTATGATTGACATTATTGTACAATGACATAGACAACAAAAAGGGAGGTCATTGAGCAGCACGTGGTGATAATAGTATTAAAATTTCTTTCACACAAATTTCTTTCTTTCCCATTTATTAATCCCCAAGTACCTCAATAAGAACTGGTACTTGTGAAATGAGTTAATTTAAAAAGATTGAGGTTATTAGGGGTGGGAGATGAGTCATCTTGAGATTTGGAGTGCAATCGTTATCGAACCACTATCAGCTTAACTTCGAATATTCCTTATCTAACAAACTCTAATTAATAGTCATGCACCACTTCCCCAAAAGGAGGCTCTGCAAGCTATTACGAAAGAAGAAGGGGAAATTACTAAATCCTCCCCAGGTTGAATGTTCTCCATGTAACGCCTGTTGTTGAAAAGTCCCTCGCACCCATTACCCTGAAATACTTCTTTTTTTCACCGACCCTAGGGTACTTTTCAGCCTAACTTGTTTTACTAAAATACCCTTATTAAGGGCTTTTACAAAGTCAAAATAAATATTGCTATTTCTCTCTCTCTCTTTCCCACTTTTCTCTCTCTAAGCCTACCTTCCCATTCATATTCATATTTCTCGCTCTCTCTTTCCCCTTTCCCCCTAATCCATTGCACCCAAACCACCAGAGGTCAGCCATTCACTTGGCCTTTAATACTCATACAATTGTGCATACCACATTTGGTGTTGACCAGAGGTTAACCATTTTTTCAGTCACTCGATCATCAATCTAAATCCAAAAGACAATAACCAATCATCTTTATCAACAGCATAACATACATAAACAGTAGTTACATACCATGCATACTAATATATGCAAGCTGAGATCATCTGAACATGAATACGATCCCAAACACAATTAAGTACTAGCAACTGGTATCTGATATCCCAGTTAGCTCAATAAACCTCATCAACTCCTCACTAGCATTCAAACAGCCACCCCACAACATAAAAAACAGGCCCTTTCGATCCCAAAATCAATTGTCAAACGTATTCAAGCTTTGAAATCTTAGGATTTTTCGATAATCAATTGATATACCCATGAAATTTCATGGGTTAATACCAATTAGCCACCAACGTTTGTTGTCAAACATCTTTACGCACATCAATTAACAAAGGGTCAGGTCGACCTGATGAAGCTAGAAAGAAAGCTTCTCCAACAACCTAGGAATATCATCGATATTAAGAACAAGATAATTGTGTTCCAATCACTCTTCGAAGAACCTAGGAATATCATCAATATTAAGAACAAGATATAGACCTGGACTCTTGTCACCTCAACAATGGGTGTTTCTTGAAAAGCATTAGTTTCTATCCTTGGAGGAAACTGACCAGTAACGACAAGTAATGGAACATCATCTAGTGCTGCATCAACTTACCCATTAACAAGATTGGGGGAACATAGACCCCGAGAGAATAAAAGGAAGAAGAGGTTGGGTGGGGGTAAGGAGGGGAGAGAAGAGAGGGAAAACAACAGAAATGGGGAGATATAAATATTTATTTTAACTTTGTAAGAGCCATTAATAAGGGTATGTTCAAAAACATGGGGCCAGTTGAAAAACAATATTTTAGGATAATGGGTGTGTGGGACTTCTAAACGGGGGGTGTTATATGGAGAACATTCAACTCGTGGGATTTAGTAATTTTGCAAGAATAAAACGCCTTAAGGCACTTTGGCAGCACTCAAGTGTCCCAAAAATAGACCCAGATATGCCCCATGAGGCCTATGAGGATCAAATAACAAGGGAATCCTAGCCTCTTTCATGTCCTTGCACATGACACAGATTGGATGCTAAAAATCCATGTTTAGAAGGTGAATGCTTGTCACTATTTTATGCTCAATTGTGGTCACCAAAATTTGCCACTTCTAGGAAAGAAAGAAACTATCACATCAAGGTCCATGGTCACCAAAGTAAGGCATTCTATAGAAGTACTTTACCGAAAAGATAACAAAGTTCCTAAATTTAAATCCTTCTATCAATACCTTATTGTTTTGAACAAAAATTTCCTCCCACCTTCCCAAAGACTGACTAATTCCAAAATTACACAACCCCCCCCTCCCTTCGTCCTCCCTCTTCTCTTTTCTCAAGTCCCTCCTAAGCCTTGCAAACCATGCCGGACGACCACTTAAAAACATATCACTCACTTCCTCCTAGAACCTCCTATACCACTCAACCATATCTTTAATCTTGCTTTGCTTGAACCTCATATCTGACTTACTGCGGTGCACCATCTTCAATGCTACTTTGGCCACAAGATTGCTTCCATTAATCGTCAATTTGTCACATATCATAAGATACTCCTCCACCTTACATTAACACTCCTCATGAACCACCAAATGAAATTAAAATTATTGACTGGAATCTCAGTTGTAATCTCTTTAGTTGCTCTATAACTGATACCGGCATCTAACCTAGGTTGTTTCTGTGATTATCATCATCCAAGCCACTCATCCACCTTAAATTTTATACTCCTCCCATACCAACAAATGAACTTGAAAGTGGTTTTCTTGGTAAGAATAAAATTAAATTATTGACTGTGAATTACATTGCAGCCCCTCAAGTTACAGCTATGTACAGTAGAGTCCACCTAATTTCTCATGCACTCAATAAAAGGTGAGTAAAGAGGTCAAAGTGAACAAGGAGGACCTCCTGATAGAGTAAGGAACCATTATAAAAAGAGGGATGCATCATATAGGGTTTTGGAGATTTAAGAAAACCTTGAAAGAGGCTCTTGAGCTTAAGAAAGGAATCCATGCTACAGAAATATTAGAGAGTTAGGAAGGAATGTGGAAAGATGGCACATGTAAAAACAAATATTAAAGAATAAGAAAGCATATGAATGCACAGCAAGTATTCACTTGGTGGTTTTCTAAAAGGTTAGTTCATCTCAAGATGCCACCTATCTTATTCAAGGAATCAGCAACTGGTTCACATATCTAAGGATGTGAACAAAGGAAACAACGATTATAGACCGAAATCCCATATATCTCATCCAAGTAATGCAATCTGATTTTTCCACTAAGACTACTAGTGACCCTTAGCCAGTAGAAACCAGCCAAAACTGAGTCAAAGCCTCATCAAGAAGCCATGCTAAAGTACTAGTTCAAAGGCGTAGCCCAATATATCATTAATAGATTCTAAAATCTGTAAAACTAAATCTGTGCTATAAAAACCAAAATACATTAAAAAGAAGAAGACGCATATAGGTTTACCTACTTTCTTTTGAAAGACCTGAACTCAGAGCGATGACATCTCCTTGACATAATTAACTAATAGGAGTGTTTAATTTAAGGAAAAAGTTCATATAAGGATGCAACCTTATAATGCAGAACTACAGATGCACCTCAAAAATTCATCGGAAAAGGTAGTTTTAATGTTGAAAAACCCTTTGATTGATCATCTCGACATCGAGATGTATGACCATGAAAAATAAAAAGATTTTAAGTCTCAGAAATAGTGCATTTTACGATATATTATCTACACCGTCCATTTTCAAGATTTACATATGTTAATAGATCTACTTGATTTTAACCAATTTTGAAATTTAAAATTTTATAATTAGATATAAAAATAGATTTTGAGATAATCCTAAGAACATTTTACATCAAAATTATATACCATGATAAAATTTGAAGGTGCACCTTACCTCTACAGCTGCGGATGCATCCGTATGCCAACTGCACCCTTAATTTAATTATGGTGTAGAAACATTCATATGTCTCTAATTTCAGAAAGACTTGATTAACATTAAATAAATGAACAAGAGATATTTTAAATGTAGGATAAATGGAAGAACAAGTAATACCATTCCATTAAAATTGCAAAATCTAAAAAAAAAAAAAAATCTAAATGTGACATTCA
This sequence comes from Amborella trichopoda, assembly GCF_054954075.1. Taxonomy (NCBI): domain Eukaryota; kingdom Viridiplantae; phylum Streptophyta; class Magnoliopsida; order Amborellales; family Amborellaceae; genus Amborella; species Amborella trichopoda. Next base: position 3,016,228 of record NC_142338.1, read on the forward strand.
AAACCTGCTCCTTACCTTATAAAAGAAAATCACTATGGATTTTAAAAAACATAGAACCAGGAATTCACTATTGTGAAGGGCATCGACAGATGTTGCGATTATCATTCAACAGACTCCACGAATAATTTAAGGAATATAATTTTATAAAATAAACAACTACAATATATACCAAGTTCTAATGATTAAGCCATTCCTTACCAATTTTATGACTGGTATTTCCAGTTGATTACTTGAATCAAGAAAAAAATTCAGTAAAAAAATCACCAAGCATTTTCAAAAACATAGAACCAAGAATTCACTATTGTGTAGGACATTGACAGATGTTGCAATTTTCATTCAATAGACTCCACGAATAAGATAAGGAATCAAATTTTATAAAATAAACAACTACAATATATACCAAGTCCTAATGATTAAGCCAATCTTTACCAATATTATGACTGGTATTTCTAGTTAATTACTTGAATCAAGAAAAAAATTCAGTTAAAAAAAAAAGAACTAAGTCAAGACAGAACATAGATAATGCAACCCTCATTTACAGGAGATCCTGCAAGCTCCTGAACATCTTCTTTCAAGTTATGTATGGATGGCAATGGAAGTGTTTATATCCATGTGTATACTGGAAACTCAACCCTGTTCTTTATTATCTTGATTATAGGAACACGCAGCTCAACCTGTATCACAACTTATACGACCAATTCATTAGATTTGATAGTAGGGTCTTCGCTTGTAAAACTTGTGAATGAAAATGCCTTAATAAATTCACAAATATTTATGCATGAAATGAGATTGGCATTTACAGTATTTATCAGTTCAGATTACAACCTGAAAAACTTGGTGCATGGCTTTGATTTGCTTCCTAAACCAGTCTCCTTTTCTGTTACATAACATTAATTATTTCTGTTCAGTTAAATTCAAATGAACTTCTCGAGTTTTTATAATTAAAACGAACAGAAAGTGCATTAATGGCATTTATCTTTTGAGTAAATAGTGAAAATTAACAACCATATACAGATTTAATGTCTTTGCGTCGTCCACATCAAGGAAATCAAAGGAGGTTTGTTTGACAAAACCATAGACCGAAAGAAAAAAAATTGTCTCTTTATAAAAATGAAAAACCAGTTATCAACAACATGTTCCGATTTTGCACAACATGCTGCCGATGAGTCACTAGAGAAAATAACAAAACAATCTCACTCAACATACATAATGCATAAACCAAATAACACAGCAGATTCCTAAAATATTTCTATCACATAGTGTGACCGAGAAAATTTCATCAATTCATTACCCCAAGGCACAAAGAATATTACATAAGAGTGCACTATTTTCAGTTATTTTGCGATTTGCATGACACAGCACTGATGTATTTCTTCAAGCTATACACGCTAATGTAATTAGAGACACGTTTTTTATTTGGAGTTTTATAAATTCAGGTTGCCAAGCATATGTTCCAAAACTCAAGACTCAGTTACCGACTCAGTCATGGTAAAATCTCGGTGAGCTTTTCAAAAATTGTCTGTGGTATCAAAAAGGGAGAAAAAAAAAAAAAAAACATAAAGTGCTTGTAATGGCATTCAGAGTTTCAGACCCTAATGTTTACATGTTACAACAATCTTACTGCATTGGAAAGCACCACATATATGCCAAAATAACACTAAAAAACATGTATAAGCAAAAACCCAGATATATTGCTCAGTTATAAACTAGCCCATTAAGAGAGTATAAGGCAAGTTTTTCCTACTTGGAGTGAGTTTGTATTCACCAGTCAAAAACTTACAACCTTATTGGGAACTTCCTTGTTGATAGACTTTGTTGAAAAAAAACTTCCTAGTATATAGCTTGATGCTAATAATTTTCTGTCTATATAAAACGTATTCGTCTTTCTATGAGTTATTTCCTTCTTACATCCTCCCACTTCCTACATTCACTACCTAAGGTAACTTTTCAGATGATTTTTATGCATTTCAATATTTTTGTTGATTGTCACATCATTCTAGTATTTAAACACTCATACTTAAAAACTTGTGCTTATGCACAACTTGATACATTACTCAGGTAAGCCCCAAGTCTGGAAAGCATGTCAACATATTCAGGACATTGAACTTAAAGTTCAATTGCACTTATGTATGTCATAGAATTAAATAAACCTCTCTAGCTGGTAAGGGAACAACAAAGTAAACTAAATATCCCCTTCAAGGGAAAATGAAACGAACCTAAAACTTGGGTTGCGGTATATTAGAGTCAAATGGCCCCTATCAATATTTTATAAAGCATTTCATAAGTCAGTTAATTTTGTTTGATTGATAATGACTGACATATAAAAAACATGATTTACTCAAATTTATGGAACACTCCAAACAAAGAGCACAAAGACATGGGGAGGGGGGGGGAGGGAAAGAGAGAGAGAGTAGAAAATTGAGGGAAAATTTTTTAAATAATAATAACTACTTCTAAACAAAGAACACAAAGGCAGAGAGAGAATCAGAGAGAGAGAGAGAATAGAAAATTGAGAGGAAAACTTTTAAATAACAATACCTACTCGTCTATATATTTACAAAGCTCTAAAGTTCCCCATACTTCCAACATTAATGTTATGAATATTCATGCAACAATCAAATCACAACCATCCTGACTATATGAGCCCAAACACATAAACATGACCCTACCGAAGAAATAAAAAAATAAATAAAAGAAAAGAGCCAATTTCATATGAGTTCTATGAAGAACTCGGATCTCAAGAATCATGCTTAAATCGTCTGGTATGTTTCTCCACTAATAAATGCAAACAAGGAAATAGAAGAAAGACAGAAAAAATACAAAAAAAGAACCACCAAGAAAAGGAGCAAATCTAATAACCAAAGAACAAATAAATAGAACTTAATTCAGGGACTGGCTCAAGCAAAATGTACCAGTATAAGCTCCAAAATGTTGATTAGACCGCTTAAATCCTCCATTGCCATTGCTTGAAGCATCACCTCTGGGCTTCTTGCGAGGTGGCTCTACTGGATCCATGGCACTTAAAGATCAAAACCTGGTTTAAAAAGAAACCCTAAAAGACCAGAGGCCACGAAGCCTAGAACCCAAAGAAGCTAAACCAAACCCTAGAAAGAAGCCCTGATACTGAAACCCTAAAAAACCGAAGGAGAAAGAGTTCAGAACCCTAGGGTTTAGCTGAAAAGATGGATCAAAAGAAACCCTAGAAAAACCCTAGGAGAACATGTAAAAGATTTTTTAGGGTCCCGAGAAAGAAAAAGGGAGCAGGGACTTCGTCGACTATAAATCGATCACAAGGAAGAAACTGTATTGCCTCTAACTTTTACGTGTTTGACAAACAAGTCCCAAGTTTTCTGAAATGACAGAAAAGCCCCTGACTTGGAATTTGGTGGTTTTGAATTTTGGACTACAAAATGTCCCGTGGTGAATTTGAACCCCCCTAAGCCATATTTTTTTTGTTGATGACAAAAAGCCACCTAATATGCGTTGTGGTATGGATCTGAATTATTTTCGAACCACCAAAGTGACAAAAGTGCCTCTTTGCTCATAGCAATGGTATCACAATCTGTCTAGCTCTAGGCGAGGGGTCGACCGGTCAAAATCTATCCAACTATTAGTTGAATTAATTGGACTAATTTTTTAAAAAAGTAAAAAAAAAAAAAGTTAAAAATATAAAATATAATAATTATCTATTTTTATTTAGCCAATCAAACCAATCAATGCCGGCTAATTTGATTAGCCAAAACTAATCAAATACTTCTTTGTCGTGTTTTCTATCAAACACGATTTTTACTTTTTGTCAAAATAGTCAAGGCATTGGTTAGCGGCGCGGCCTATCAGTCTTGCCAATCCGGTCCAGTCTTGATAAGTATAATTTAGAGTACATCTCAACAAACATTGTTAAAATAAATTCTAACTTGCCTAGTCCTCAGGTTGGACTGGCACATGAAAAATAAATAAATAAATAAATAAAACTAAACTAAAAAAACCAGGATGATACCGAGGTTCCTTGATACAGAATCTTCCACTTCCCAATCCTGATCAGACTTGGGTGATTTCAAAACATATTGATAACTTCCTTGTCATTGGTATCAATTTTTTGAATATTAAAGTTTTGAAATAGTAAAATAACTAAAAAACTACTCAATTTCTATACCAACGCCATGAAAATTTTCTCGCCTAGGGAAACAAAATTTAATGTTCCAAAGTTCAAACCTACAGCATGACCTGGAGGACCCTTTTTGGCGATAGAAATGAGTAACTCTATTCTTTCGCCTAAGTGGCAAATGGATGGTAGAAAAGTTCATAATATTTTACTTTAATAGCGTAGAATGATAAACCAGAATTCATGTAGTCAACCTCAATTAGTTGAGAAAAGGCTTTGACGATAATGATGAATCGCTAGGTTTCGATTTCGATTCATCTAGTCCCTAAATCGGATTAGCACATGGATAACAAAGAAGAAATAAAATAAAACTAAAAAAACCATGGTGGCTCCAAGGTTCCTTGAGTGAGAATCACCACATCCCATTCTTGATTTGACTCAGGTGATTTCAATTCATATTAGTGATTTTTTATGATTGGTATCAATTATTTCATAAGTTCAAATTTTTTAAATAATAACACAACCAAAATACCACTAGAGGTCTATAGTAAGAGTTATGAAAACTTTCTAGTGTAGGGAATACATTTTAGTATGCAGCATATAACTTTTCATGTACTTTCTTATTTGAAAATTTAACAAAATTTATTGAAATAGCCATAAGGGATGAAATATCTAGTAATTTACCTTTTTTGCAACTATTCCAACTTAAGACCGTATATTATTTTATGGGTATTTTGAAATTGAAACAAAAGATACGAGCAAAACCGTGTAATTTGATATATTTTCCTAAAATTTTTATTTGAAACTTAGTAGGAGTAGAACTCAAGACCTTATATTGTGGTACCTCGCCATTTTAACAATGCATTCCTGTATTGTGTGCATGAAATAAATTGCGGCACTTATCTTCAGTGATTTTACATATGTGCATGCATGGGCAGCATGTGCATCGCCATTCATCTTTCAACAGGTATTCCTGCAAGTTGAGTTGGTCTTCTTCCTCTCTATTTATGCATCACCAAGCATCCCTCTTCTACACACTCACTAATTGTCCAAGTTACTTTTTTGAATATGTTGACGTTGGGAAATGGGGTTTGGACAGCTCTATTACTCCAAGTTCATGGCATTAAGAGCCAAGGTCTACATGAACATTCATACGAAGTCCAGTGACCCACTCTGCAATCTTAATGAATAAGGCAGGGGGCCATACTAGTCGCCTCATTCAATGCTAAAAAGACATCTCCAGAGGGTTGGTTGTCTCTTTCAACCAGAATGAAAAGTGCAGATAGCTTAGCCAATAAGAGTGGGAACGGTCCAGGTCTGGATCTTGGACCTAACCCAAAAACCCACCTTTGGGACGGCGACCCTAACCCTGATCCAACTGGATCTAGAATTTTCCCAACCTGGACCCCTTCCGAATTGATTTGGGAGGACTTGGACCCAATCTGCAAATATATCTAGGTGGGGTCTAGGCTGAGTCTACTTCGACCCCGATCGACCCGAATGCTAATTGTGCCCAAGCTAATCGACCTGAACCCGCCTGCAGGGTCCACACCTTAACCAAGTTTGGATCGGCAGGTCAACCCAACCCGATTGTTAGTTCTATTAGCCGATGAGGGGGTCTCTAATGCTTACCTCTACAATGTTTTAAATTTTGGAAAATATCCCCATATCTCTTATTTTTAAGTTTCATTTATCGATAAACCTAAGGTTTCAAAAGATATCTTCTTACCACTTTAAACCTATTTTTCAACCTAAACAAATGTGAAAAATACATGCTCTTTATAAACCCAATCATTCAATCTCTTCACTTATATACTCCAAACTTATCTATTTCTCTCTCCTCCTGTGTTTCTCCAAACACCCATCTCTTTCCCTCCAGTAACCTCTCATTTTTATGAAACCCTTCTCTCTCTCTAGAAGTTTGGGATGATGGCTTTTAGAAAAAGCATGTATTTTTAGATTTGTTTGGTCTAAAAAAATGGGTTTAAATTAGCTCATAGGGTTAGAATAAATAAAATCTACAATTTTTATATTTTAAGAGATCTTTTAAAACCTCGGGTCTATTGTGAAATAAAACCTAAAAATATGAGGTATAAAAATATTTTTCCTTTTACATTTAGGTGCAGCTTTTCTTATATAATTAAGTCGTATAAGGACATGTGGAGTACCCAATAATTTGGTACAAAAATATCACTATTTACCGTTGGTACACAAAGGCCACTATTATTCCAAGTTGTCAAATGGATAATCCAGCTGCTAGACGCACACCATTGATTGCAATTAATGTCCGAGAAAAAATTTCTCACAATTTTTGTAGAGAAATGATGGACCTCAACTCGTATATGACAGTAGTAGGGGTGATTATGACCTTTTTACGAAAGGCCCTATCAGTGTAGGAAAGCACGACACTACCCTATGATCGGGCCCTGGGCCAGGCCGAGTAACTCGAGCCAAGTCCGAGTAATTCAACCCGAGTTGGGTAGATCTCGGCCAGATCAAAAAGTGTTAAAAAAATCTCAAAAAAAAATGAAAATTATGTTTAAATTAAAATAAACAAAACAAAAAAAGTAGTGGAAAAATGGATTTTTTTAAAAAAAGTTAATTTGTGATTGGGCGTATTATAGAACTATCCAAAAAAAAGAAAAAATATAAAAATAAGTTTTTATGGCTAACACACTTCCTAATCTTTGTCAACATGATAAATAATATATAAAAATATTACAAATAATTTTTTAATTTTTTAGATTTGTTTTAAATCACGAGCTTGACCACCAAATTCACCCAGGCGAGCCTGAGTTACTCAGGCGAGTCCTTGTTGGCGCGCTTTAAGTTGTCGAAAACCGGTTCCTATATTGTGCAATCCTTAATTACATTGCTAACATGCACTCCTCCTGTGATTTTCAAGAGAAAAGTCTTCTACCGTCCTATAATATGTATCATACTCGATGTTCATCCCTCTAAAACTACATAACCGACCTATATTCCATTTATGCAGAGAAATGAAAAGAAGGAAAAAAAAAAAAAAAGTAGAAGAAGAAGAAAGAATATAAGGATAAGGTTGGGGTAAACTGGGTTAGGCTGGCCCTCTGGACACATTTAAGGGGAGGGCCCTAAATAATCAAATTAAGGCACATCTAAAAAATTCACCAAAAGAGGTTGTTTCGAATCTTTCAATACTTAAAAAACTTCAAATCGAACGTCTCAATCTCAAGATGTATGGACATGAGAAAAAATGGATTTCAAGTATTGAAAATAGTGCATATTGAAATACATTTACTAGACTGTCAATTTTCAAGATTTTGTAGTGTTTATATATTTGTTCGATCTACACTATTTTTTAGGCTTTAACTTTATAATTAGAGATAAAGATTTTCATTCTAATACATTTATCATACTTTTATGGTTTAGGTTGTTAGGGCGTCAACCTTATACAAACTACACCCCTTACTGGAAAAAGTTTACGTAGCGCTGAGGTTTTAAACAATCAAATTAAAGTCCACCTAAAAAATTTTACTAGAAGAGGCTGTTTTGATGCTCAAATATCCTCAAATTGATCATCTTGACATCAAGATGCATGGACATTAAAAAAAATGGATTTCAAGTTTTGAAAATAATGCATCTTGTAATGCATTTTTGGACCGTCAATTTTAAAGATTTTCAAATTTTCATTGATTTTCTCGATCTACACTATTTTTGAAGCTCTATAATTAAAGATGAAAATATATTTTAAAGTTATTACTAAAATTTATAACATTGAAACTACATTTCTCGACACTATTTGAAGTTGTGCTTTATTTTAATTGTTTAGAGCCTCGACACTGTACAAACCGCAACCTTAATTATTTGAGTATGTATATATTGTCTATTCCGAAAGCATTTCATGCGTGGCTATTGAACATGACTCTACTCTGCACTGATTGTCCTCCTCCGCCATGTATCGAGATCAATAAGGTAATGAAGAGGATTTGCTTGATTTGAAAAATTGAATTTCTACATAAGTGTTTTTCTAGAAAGAAATAGATTCCATGTACTTCGACACTCAGATCTATCTAAAAATTGGACAGTACGACATGAATTTTTTTCATATTTCAAAATACATAAATTTCTTTCTTTCTTTTTTATAGATTGGATGCGAGGTGTCACATCCCCCCAATGGTCTTAAAAGGACTCTTATCAAGAATTTTACACCAAGCTTCAAATGCACAGTTTGTTCTGCGGGAGCAAGTAATCATTTCATACAGAATATAACACCAATATGGCAAGCTTTGTATGCTTCTTCTACAGCATAAAACTTATATACACAACCGTCCATTATGAATGGAGGGTTAAAATTACCCCAATCACAATGTCACATCTCTTTACTATTTTATTTTAAAGTTTTTTTCTATAAATTATTTGAACACCAAAATTTTGGACAACTCGCAATAGCGAAAAATATTAAAAATATATTTTCAATAAAATAAAATGACCAAAACACCACCTTTCAAAGTTTCAAAGGGTATTTTGATAATTATATTTTATCGAAAAATTATTTTTAATATTTTTTATAAGTACGTCCCAATGAGAAGATGGCACGTACCAAATTTCATATTCGTACAATTTGTATTAAAAAAAAACTAAAAATAAAATACTTTAAGATGTCGGATCTAAGATCAAATGGTGAGTCCCTATCTTGATCAAAATTAGATGGCTGGATAGTAGGGGAAGCATAGAACTTATATGCCAATAAGAAAAGCATAGATTTTCTATGCTGTATGAGAAGTATAGGAACCTTTCCCTTATATTTTTTATCCGGAGAGAGAGATTTCTCAAATACGAATTAGAAATTCAAACATCATGCAAGAAATTCATGAGCCCATTTCTTGTATTTTGTATATTTTTATGAAAGAGAGAGAATTCTCAAATTCCAACTAGAAACTCGCACATTACATACATGCATTACGACTCAATTGGATATTCCTACACAAGAGAGAGAGAGAGAGAGAGAGAGAGAGAGAGAGAGGGGCACTGAAATCTCTGAATGCATCAAACTCCGGACACGTTGAGAAATCAAGTGAAATATAAATGAAATTAAGAAGAAGAAAACACAATAAAAAAGACCTCGACAAACATTTGCAAAACTCATCCTTTCCGTATGCCCTCTTCATCTCCTTCCTTCTTCTTTCCAATGCCTTTTGCCTTCTTCCATCCTTGCATTAACATGCCCTTTATGCTCTTAAAACCAACCTGAAAGAAGTGTTTCAGCTCCTCTCTCTTCTCCTTTAGAGTCCCCATGGCATTGAAGACAGACAGACTGAGAGAGACCACCCAAGCCAAAGATGCAATTCAAGTGCAAGGGGCTGAGGGATTTTAACCTACAAAGAAGCCAAAAGGTCGATACCCTACCTGCCCTTACTTTTAACACAAATATCTGATTGCCCTTATTCTATATCTACCCTTGCAATTATATTTTGCAAAAACCAGTATAACGTCTTCCCGCAGGAGCATATTGTATGCTTGCCGTTGAAATTTTTATATCCATTTTAAAAGAACATGAAATTGAATTTTGTGTTTCTAAATGCTTGGATTTCACACTCCCTGTTCAATCGTAAGACCTTTCTTTTAAAGAAAAGTTTATATAAGGTGCCAACTTTATATTATAGGAGTAAGGTACGCGTCAAAAAATCTTATCTGAAAAGGTTGTAAAAACCCTACAATTGATTTTCTCGACCTTGACATATATGGTTATAGAAAAAAGGATTTCAAGTCTCAAAAACAACACATCTTATAAAACATTATATAGACTGTCCATTTTCAAAAAATTTAAGAGTTTATAGATCTACTCAATCTACATTGTTTTTTTAGCTTTGAATTTCATAATTTGGGGTAGAAAAATATTTTTATATGTTTTCGACATTGAAATTACATCTTTTAACATTGATCTAGCGGTGCGCCTTACTTTTATTGTTTAAGGCTAATGCTTTATACAAACCACACCCTTTTTTAAAGCACATTTATTCTCTACTCCCTTTTTCTTTTGAGGTTAACGGTATTACATCATCCCCACATTTTGAAGTCCTAAAAGCACACGTAGGAGAGGTTTTAACTGAGGGAGTAAATGGACAATATGCTCCTTAACGAGCATTTTGAAAAATAAGTAGTACTTTTACAGCGTAAGGGATATGGGTACTCTTGTAATTTCCTGAGTTGGATGGGCATTTCATCAAAACAGTTGTAAAGTTGTGAGAGCACTTGTAAAAAGGATCAGGGTTTTACAGGTAAGAAGAGCCGAAAGAGCAAACCTTAAAGTCTAAGATTAGCTTTTCATGTGTTCATTTTCTTTTATGATGCTGGCTTTCCTTCATCAACGGCTGGTTTCATCAATTTTGGGCCCTACTTTGTTTGAATAATGGTTATCACCCCATAGCCATAGGATTCCATTCATAAAAAAATTTCCATTGAACAAGTGGACCTCCAAGCTCTAATTAAAACGTTAGGGCATCTTTTAAAATGTATCCAATTGATGCACTTGCATAATTCATTGATACCATGCTGTTGCAGGAGTATACTGTCTAACAACTCCATTGGGCAAACAACTACTTGGAAGATTTTTCTATTCTAAATTTTGTGATCCATCTTCGATAGAACAAATTTGGATTTTGAGTTCTTGAACATCTACATCTTTCCCTTCGAGAATTGAGCGGTTATTGTGCATAGTTGGGATGTCATTTTTTTTATGCATTTTGAGAGTGCAAGTAACATATGTTTTTCTTTGAGGTTGGTCATTGTGTTTTAGAGACTACGTCCTCAAATTTTGAGATAAAAAAATTAAAATGCTTTACAAAGACACCATTTATTTTTTATATATAAAGGTCACCAACATTCTTATCCATTAAATTTCAAAATGGGTGGAGTGTCATTGAATAGACATAAAGTTTAAAAAAGAATAATCTCGGATTTCATGACTTACCCTAAGCCATCCAATTTGATATCTAATGAGTGTGAATGATTGTAACCTCTATGTACATATGATAAATGGTCTCTTTGTAGACAATCCCAAAAAAAAATATTCCTAACAGTAGATTTGCTTGAGGTAGTCGATCGACGGTATACTCGTACTCCTGTGGGAGCTTCTTGCATATGCTAAATATAATAAATACTTTTTGGTAAGAAAGATTATATGTTTCCACGAGCACATCGTCCATTCATCCCCTTGGATAGAACCCTCTTGGACCATGTTTAGGATCTTAGATATGGGGGACGTGACCTCTAAATGTAGCGAACCCTTTGAAATATAATTAAAAGAGACAATTAATTGCATTTGGTAAGTTCTTAGAATGTACTAGATGATAAGTATTAAAAGGACATTTTTGAATTTTAGGTTTTATGACATTTAAATCTAGCTTTTAAAAAATTAGATGGTCTCTATTCAATATTGAGACATGTTTTTTCTAGTACATTGAGAATTTATTTCGAATTCTTTTTTTTTACCGATATTATTCTATGCGTTGTAAAGATTACATCCCCAAATTATGAGATTAAAAAAGTATTCGTAGCATGTGTGGCCAGAGGATATGGGTAGTTTCCTCCCTAGAGAGGAGAATGATGCCAAGTCACAGTGTCATTATAATATAATGAAACCACATTTTCAGAAAATTATGTTTTTAACATTTTTGACCTCAAAATTTTCGCACTCTCTCTCTTCATCTTAATAATCAATCTCAAAAAAAATAAATTTCAATTTGCACCCTAAATATAGTCAAAATGAGTTCCCTCCAATAATGAATCTAGAGCATCAATTTCATAAATTTCAAGATCTAGGCCTTTACACATTAAAAATCTATTTTTTCTTTTTTTTTATAATATTAATCTATTTATAAAAAAACTATATGAAAAATTTAAAAAGGAAAAAAGTCCTTGTAGGGTATAGATTTAATCATCTCATTAAAATGGATGGTGTATATTAATTGGGCTAAAAAAAGACTTTCTAGGGTGTTTTTTCAAATTTTGTTTTTTTTGTAATTGTTCATTAGAATTAAAAGAATGTATATTTAAAAATTGAAGTCAAATAATAGCCCTAGCATATTTTTAGATATCGTTTCATTATATTACTATATAACCCTTTCATGAAATTACTCCTCCATATATAGAGTGATTTCATATAAGGAAAATGTTTATATAAGGTTGCAACCTTACCTCTACAGCTACGGATGCACCTCAAAAATCTATAGGAAAAGATAGTTTTAATGTTGAATAACCCTTTGATTGATCATCTCGACATCGAAATGTATGACCGTGAAATATAAAAAGATTTTAAGCCTAAAAAATAGTGCATTTTACAACATATTATCTACACCGTCCATTTTCAAGATTTTCATATGTTTATAGATCTACTTGATTTTAACCATTTTTAAAATTTAAAATTTTATAATTAAATATAAAAATAGATTTTGAGATAATCCTAAGAACATTATACATCAAAATTATATACCATGACAAAAATTTTGGTGCACCTTACCTCTACAACTACGGATGCATCCGTATGCCAACTGCACCCTTCATGTAATGGTTGTATTGTAATATAATGAAACAATCTTTAAAAATCATATTAGTACCATTTATTTGATCCAAACTTTTAAATATACATTCTTCTCATTTTAATGAACAATAACATAAAAGCCAAAATTAATATAAAAGCAAAATTTGAAAACACATCCCACAAAGTGTTTTTTAGTCCAATTAATATAGGTCGTCTATTTTAATGTGATGCTTGGTTCTAGGCCTTAGACGAATTTTTTTTCCTTTTCAATTTTTTTGGATAACTTTATTATCATTAGAATAACAATATTAAAAGAGGAAAATTTGATTTTGAATTCATAAATGGCCAGATATTGAAATTCACTAAATGGATGTTCTAAATTCATTGTTGGAGGGGACTTATTTTGACCATACATATGGTACAAATTGAATTTTATTTTTTTCAGATTGATTATTGGGATGAAAAAAGCGTATGTGTCCTACAAATGCCACAAACATGGCTTTCAAGAAGTGTTGGTTTCATTATACTACAATGACAAGGTGGCATGAAATCATTCCCTGTGTGTGTGTGACATAACTGAACATGTAGAGAACAAAAACAATCTAGTGAAAATGGGTGGTAGTTTTTTTTTTTTTTTTTGTTAATTTTAGTGAGGTATAGATTCTTCGTTTTTTACAAACGCAAACTCGTATAAGTAGGTATGATTTTTCCACCTTTATAGAGATCATTTCTACAACTCACTGCGAATTGGGTTGGTTTGAACTGATTCTCCATCCAGATTGGTGATTCATGATCTAGAAAGCCACTGTTTAAATTGGTGATAAAAAAAAAAAATTAAAATTTTTGAGGCTTTCATTTTTAAACATGGAATTTTTTAAGTCGGTGTGACCTATCGAGTCGCGCATTCAAAAAAATGTAGGTATGAAAATACACACAAACGTGACATGAGATCATTCCCTGTGTGTGTGACATAACTGAACATGTAGAGAACAAAAACAATATAGTGAAAGTGGGTGGTGGGTTTTTGTTTTTTTTCTTAATTTTAGTTAGGTATAGATTCTTCGTTTTTTAGAAACCCAAACTCGTATAACTAGGTATGATTTTTCCACCTTTATAGAGATCATTTATAGAGAACTCACAGCAAATTGGGTTGGCCTGAACCGATTCTCCATCCAGATTGGTGATTCATGATCTAGAAAGCCACTATTTAAATTGGTGATAAAAAAAAAAAAAAAAAATTGAAATTTTTGAGGCTTTCATTTTTAAACATGGAATTTTTTAAGTCGGTGTGACCTATCGAGTCTCGCATTCAGAAAAATGTAGGTATGAAAATACACACACACATTTAAGCTTAGACGGACACATGTATCAAGATCGGGTCAAGTTCGAATAGCAAATAACTAAAGTATCGAGAATTAAAGATGTATTGTTTAACTAAACTAAAGTATCGAGAATTAATGAAACTTATTGAAATACCTATGAAAGATGTATTGTTTAACTAATGAAACTTATTGAAATACCTACGAAAGATGTATTGTTTAACTAATGAAACTTATTGAAATACCTATGAAAGATGTATTGTTTAACATTTTAATATTTGCAACTATTCTAACTCATAATCATGCAGGATTTTTATAGGTACTCAAAAATCAAATCAAACAATATGAGTAAAATATTAAGTAATTTATTTTGATAAGTTCCCTCAGATTTTTAGAGTGAATATAAACCCTTGGGGCCAAGAATCTTCAATGTAGCTAGTCTTCACGAGGTCGTATTTGAGACGCGTCATGGCTTTGTATGAATGGTAGTTGTATTGCGTGATTGTGACCGTGACTGTGAGAGCCTCTGTGACCTGCCTCAATAACCACAAAGAACATTCATGTGGAAAGAGAATGAATTTTTTATTTTTTTAAAAAGGTTGAATTTTTAATTTTTTTTAAAAGGTTGAATTTTTTATTTTTTTAAAAAGGTGAATTTGTAATCGGAGAGGCTGGTCTGGTAATAGGAATTTTGATTACTTGGAGATACAAAAATCTCTGGCCCTAGGATTTCGGTTTGGGTTCGGACACATTCAATGGTAGTGGACCGGGCCAAGCTTGGTACCCAAGGCCACTTTTAAATGGTTGGGTTCGAGCCAACCATCGGCTAGTCCTCACCCACATGCATGTGTATATATATAGTATGTAGACTATATATTTTGTAGTAAAGTATACAATGAGACTACTTATCTTTGGCACAAGATGGTCACAATTAATCTTGACTATTGGATATGAAATTAGATGAACTGTATTTATTCCATTGAATAAGCTCAAACTTCAAAATAAATTTTTTCGAATTTTGTGACATACCCAAGTTATCAATTTTACATCGAATGGTTGTAAGTAATTATGACATTTAGGTAAATGGTCTCATTGTATTATATATGTCTATGGACTAATATACTGATATAGGGCTGTGATTTCATCTCTATAGAATAGCTCCTTTTTTTAATTAAGCTTCATTATTTTAAAATTAAAATTTAAAATTGATAATTAAAGATGACATTAACATGGACAGAATAATTCAACAAAAATTATCCTAAGTTAAACTCCTACAATAATACATCAATGTTTTTTTGGGCAATTTGTTTGTTTTTTATTTTAAGATTTTGATATCCAAAATATAATTTACACTCCTACAATAATACAGCAATGCTTTTTTAGGCATTTTGTTTGGTTTTTATTTTAAGATTTTGATGCCTAAATTTTAGATTGCCATGGGGTCTGAGAACCTAGATTCACATTACATCTTCATGAAACCTCGCTTTCCCTTCTCTTCTCCTCCAGTTTCTTGTGTGACTCCTATTTCATTAGTGCCTCCTCTCAATCGAGCTCCTCCTCCTCCAAGCTTGAATGCCATCCCTCTACAAAACCCACAATTTATTTCTCCATTTTCAGGCCTCAATAGACTTTAAAAAATGGTTACTCCAATTTCCACCTCATTTGCAGTTTAGTTCTCCATTTTGTTTTAAGAAAGCTATTCAAAACATATATCAACGATAAAATAATGGAAAAAAAGAAGAAGAAGAGTATGCATTATTTTTGGGCTGGGCTAGGCCTTGAAGGGATTTTCTTGCCTGTCCTCAAGCCTGGCCTTGAAGGGATTTTCTTGCCTGTCCTCAAGCCTAGCAAATCCCGTGACATGTGTCTACTTCGTTTAATATTTTAGTATAGATATATATATATATATAAAGATTTAGATATATGAAATGTGTATATATAAACAAAATGGATGTATTAATTATTATTTTAAAAATAATATAATTGAAAATGCAAATAATAATGGAAAAAATTTATATAGAGCCGAGGTTCTAAACAATCAAACAAGAGCCTACCTCAAAAACTTCACTAGAAGGGATTGTTTTGATGCCCAAATATCCTCAAATGTGTAATCTCAACATCAAGATGCATAGACATGAGAAAAAAAACAGATATCAAGTTTTGAAACCATTGCATCTTATAACGCATTTTTTTACCATCAATTTTCAAGATTTTAAAGTGTTCATAGATCTGCTCGATCTACACTATTTTTTAAGCTTTCAATTTTATAATTAAATATTAAAATATATTTTAAGGCTATCACAAAGACTTATAGTATTGAAACCACATTTCTCGACACTATTTGAAGGTGTGTTTTACTTTGATTGTTTAGAGCCTCAGCTCTATACAAATCACACCCAATAATTATTTCATACAAAAGTTATTATATTAGCAACAAAAGTTACTTTTGGATACATAATTATTAGAAAATACAAAATATATTAGTAATGTAACTAAAATTATAATATTTCTCATAGTAAATGAAAAAAAAAAGACCCTAAAAGTTACTTATAATTTATTGATTTTATACTTTATCTCTATTCTTTTGATTACACTTTAAAAAAAAAAAAACAAACAATACAAATTGACTATATATATTCTTTTTTATATATTTTCAAAAATTTTATTTTTATTACAAATTTATATTTCAAAAATCAAGGGTTAACTTTATATTTTCTTGATCGATTAGTTATTTTTGACGTAAGGTCTATTTCGGGAACAGGAGTTACATTTGCTTAATCTTTTCATTTAAATAGTCTATCTACTTTAATTCATTTAGATTTTTAATTAAATCTGATATTTTAAAATCCAAATTTTAAGTATTTAAAAAATTTTAATGCGCATTT
Source organism: Amborella trichopoda (assembly GCF_054954075.1). NCBI lineage: Eukaryota > Viridiplantae > Streptophyta > Magnoliopsida > Amborellales > Amborellaceae > Amborella > Amborella trichopoda. The sequence goes on from NC_142338.1 coordinate 3,033,052, forward strand.
TTATATTTAAGAACTTTAATATTAAAAATATATTTTAACCTAATAGCATTTTTCTATTTTTTTTAAAATGCAAGTATTTTCTTTTTTTATCTCGCCAGTATTAAATTATTTGTATGTCGTAAAAATTGCTTCTCATCCCTATATGCGTCTCTTGCTTATGATAATACTATCTCTTGATATAAAGAGATTTTATTAACTATCCGTATTAGTTTAGTTTGATAATATAGACATTATATATGATATATAATAATTAGACATGTATTATGATTAGTAATTACATTGTTTAAATTATAATGTGTTATTAATATTATAGTTATATAACAACTTTAATGAAATAATAATAAGCTACTTATAAGATCGTTGTTAATATTATAACCACCACCATCATTATCGTCATAGCTTTTTCTCAACTATTTTGAGTCGGCCATACAAATTGTAGTCCGTTATTCTGCTCTATCAATGGCCATACCCTCAATGAGGCCATAAGTCATTATATATTTTTTCACTACTTCCAACTATGTCCTTTTGGGTCTACCTCTTGTATTTTTTAAGCTTTCCACTTCAACTAACTCATACCTCTTAACAGCTGTTGTATTGGGTATGTGCTTCACATGGCTAGCCCACTTGTCGACTTTCTATCATCTTGTTGGCTTTTGGAGTCAGATTTAAGTTATCTCAAATATATTCATTTCAAATTATTCCATTTGTTTGTCAAAATATTTCATTAATCCTTTGGAGCATATTACCCATTTACTTTCCCTATTGAACTCACTCTAAAAGCAATTTTGGAACCTGAATAGGCACCTTGGAACCATGTGATTGTTGGGTAACCCATTGCATGTCGGTTGCAATTGATGAATTGGTATTGAATCTTACAATTGAGAATCGAAGAATCATAACTCTTCATCCAAGTATAATAAAAACAAAGGCTGAAGGTAAAATGATACTTTCTCTCTCTATAAATTGGGTTCGAACTTCACTTTTTAAATGCAAATTTTAAACTAAATTTTGTACTTTGTTTGAGCTTTCTCTTTTTGGAAACGAAGAACTCTGGTGTTGCTGTACTTGTGCACTTGTACATGTAAGATATTGTTTTAATCTTCTGTTTCCTTGTATACACGATAAATGTATTTGGAGAATTTAGATGCATATTGATTATTAGTAGTAAGGGCTAAATACTGTATGTGATAATGAAGTTTTTGCGCCTGAAAATTGGAAGATTGTTAGTACTTGGTGTTACTCTAAAATTATTTTTATGGAAACTTCAAATATTTTACCTTCTTTTACCCTTCAATTTGAAAGAAATACCTATATGATCTTTTGTCGGAAAAATACAATATTTTTTTTTAATAATAATCATCCTTTATACTTTTAGCAACAAGATCACTCACAGATAGCCTTATTACAAATAATAGAAATTCCAAAAATAAATATCTCAACTATTTGATGTCATTCATACAACCTAATATTGCGCTTGAGAATATAAAATAAAAGAACTAACAAACAAAAGAAACGATGCCGGAGATTATCTCAACCAGGCTTTTTACACCCAACACGGAGTCACCACATCCAATGGCACGGGATCAGCGGTCTAGCTTCAATCTCGAACCGAGAAAGCTAATTTCTGCCAAACTAGGTAACCATCCTTAAATCACTACAAAACCCTAACCCCCAAAAAATAATTATAGACTTCCCTCTAATTTCTTACCCTAGTTACTTCTTAGGTCTAGAGCGGTGAGAGAAGGTTAGAGAGAGAAAGCATGAGAGGAGAGAGAAGGGCATGGCTCCTAGGGAGGAGAGAGAGATGTTATGGGAGAGAGAGAGGTGTGTAGAGATGGGAAAGAGCACCCCTATTTATAGTGAAATTTAGGTTTAGGGTTTCTCATAGTTTGTTTTTTTCTTGAGATTGAATATAGACCGTTGATCAAGGTGACTTGTGAGGTAAGTGATCTGAGGCATCTATTCCATAGATGAGCCATCAACATTATGGAAGATGCATAAACCATTATCCCCCTTTCTTTAAATCATTTTCCCATCAATATATTTAAATAAATTAAATACATTAAAGATATAGTGCATACCAGTGTTTTAAAAAACGTCGAGTCGAACCGGACTCGCCCGGTTCGACTCGAAAATCGCAAAAAGTGGATCGTATCGGCTAAAAATCGGAAATCGTCCGGTTCTAGAGAGAACCGGACGATTCTGTACAGTGACTCGCTGATTCACTGTACGGAATCGGTGAGTCCGAACAGTGAATCGACGAGTCTTGTACGGATTTTTTTTTTTTTTTTTTTTTTTTGTAATCCATGATAGATTTTTTTGTAATACTTGATCGATTTTTTTATAATCCATGATCGAATTGTTTTTGTTTTTTTGTAATCCATGATCGAATTTTTTGTTTTTTTGTAACCCATGATAGAATTTTTTGTAATCCATGATCGAATTTTTTGTAATCCATGATCGAAATATTTGTTTTTTTTTCTTGTAATCCATGATCGAATTTTTTTTTTTTTTTTTTTTTTTGTAACCCATGATAGAATTTTTTGTAATCCATGATCGAATGTTTTGTAATACATGATCGAAATGTTTGTTTTTTTTTTGTAATCCATGATCGAAATGTTTGTTTTTTTTTTTGTAATCCATGATTGAATTTTTTGTTTTTTGCTTTTTTTTGTAACCCATGATAGAGTTTTTTGTAATCCATGATTGAATTTTTTGTAATCCATGATCGAATTGTTTTTTTCTTTTTTTGTAATCCACGATTGAATTTTTTGTTTTTTTTTGTTTGTTTTTTTTTGTAATCCATGATCGAATTTTATGTAATCCATGATCGAATTTTTTGTAATCCATGATTGAATTTTTTGAAAATTTGTGATTTTTTTTTTTTAATCCATGATCGAATTTTTTTTTGTAATCCATGATAGAATTTTTGGAAAATTTGTGATTTTTTTTTTTTAATCCATGATCAAATTTTTTTTTGTAATCCATGATAGAATTTTTTGAAAATTTGTGATTTTTTTTTTTAATCCATGATCGATTTTTTTTGAAAATTTGTTTTTTTTTTTTTTTAATCCATATTATTCAAAGAGAAAATGAGAGAGATGATGATTCTGAGGCCACCCTATCCCAGCCATATTATTCACATATCGAGTCCCAACAACAACATTGTAGGGAAGAGCACGACAGTGCAGGTGAGCATGAAGGATGGACAATCTTCGAGGATTTCAGATTGGGAACACAACAAAACACTAACACTCAAAGATTTGAGAATAGTCAGACGCCTGCTAATACCGATGATTCGTTTTTAGATCGAATCAATGAATTGTTAAACGAATTCAATCAATGGCACCAGCGTGACCAAGAAGAACAATAACGTCGTCTATCATTTTATTTTTAGATCATATGTTACTAATTTTATGCTTTATTGTAGTCCATGTATGTTGACATACTTATTCCATGATAATTATATGTTTATCCTTTTGTGTGATGTAAATTAAATGCTGAATGACGGTTCATGCAGGGAAAGAACCTATCAATATTCGCATATTCATTCAAAAACATGAAAATTCTTAATGGAGTACCCTCATTTCTTATTGAATTCCTAAAAACAATATTTATAATGAATTTTAATAATTTTTTTGGATTTTTTTTAAGCTTTATTCTGACCGATTCACCTGATTCTCGATCCAGATCGCCGATTCGTCGATCCGGATCGGTTTTTTTGAAGCCCGAACCGGGTCACCGATCCGTTTTTTAAACCATTGGTGCATACTATAAATTACATATTCCATCTCATATTTTCCATAAGAATATTTCAATAATATCAAGTCAAGATATTCCTTCAATAATCAAGATAAGATATGGTCAATATTTCCTAATCAATATTTGACAATATGCTATAAGATATAGTTACCATATTTAATAAACTTGAAGACAAAACAACAAGAGAAGGTATCCAAGGGTGGGGCGTGCCACCCATGTATGGTATGTGGGGCCCCACCTAATACCCACATGGTGGGCCTATGTGCACTATAAGCCCCCATGTATTTTTTTTAATAAATATTTTAAAATTAAACAAAATAAAATTTAAAACATTATAACTTTATAAATCAATAACTTCATTTTGTATAAGTCCAAAAATAAGAAATAAAATATCAAATGACTTATAAAAAAATCAAATAATAAATCTAAAATAATTTAATAATAAAATGAACACAATTAAATTAATATGATGGGAAGTGGATCCATATGGTTCAATAATTCTATCAACGATCAACGGTTACTCTACCTTCAATTGTGGACTACAGACCATACTTGCTTTATCAAACTGATCCAGTGTTTCCCATGACCTATAGTCCCAGCAGGAGTTCATTACCGGGTCACCAAAGTCTAGCTGATAAGCCAAAGGGTCGCAATCCCAGTTTGTGAATTACAAGTCCTCCCCTAGAGACGATTCAAGGTCACCACGACCTGATGTGACCACAACTCTATGACGCATAAGGATATCTCTTGCACATGCATACGCTTCACCCAGAGGTGGATATTTGGCTTTCCCGAACGATATATCAATATACATGTCGTGTGATGGAACATGGATGAGGTTTTGACCCCCGTCTCAGTAGGCTTATTATCACACACATGGATCACACAGTCCTTCGGCTCTCTCATTTAGGTATGAGCTTCGACATCATCAATGGCTAACCTAAACTCATCGGTTAATTCTTTATGCCCAGGTACTTTAGGTTTTTCAACCGTCTAGCCTAGATCGATAAGCACAGTCCGGTATAAACAAACATCATTTGTTTAGTATGGTCCTCGAGAGACCACACTCTCATTGAGTTTATATTTCACTATAATGAAAATATTTAAGTACACACTCATAAGGCATTTAAAAGCCACATAAACCCAACACAATTTTCGATAGAGACGACATAAATTAATATTACATTGTTCCATTTACAATATGGTAAACCGCGTGCAATACACGAGCCGGCCTAGTTTATGTATGACATATACTCTATTCAAACTGTTTTAGTTTTTTCCAACTTTAATACAACAAATAACGAATTGGGGGATTCTTACATACAATGGTTTAAAAACCGGATCGGTGACCCGGATCGGGCTTTTCAAAAACCGATCCGGATCGGCGAATCGGCGATCCGGATCGGAATCGGGTGAATCGGTCAGAATAAAGCTTCAAAAAAATCCGAAAAAATTATTAAAATTCATTATAAATATTGGTTTTTAGGAATTCAATAAAAAATGAGGGTACTCCATTAAGAATTTTCATGTTTTTGAATGAATATGCAAATATTGATATGTTCTTTCCCTGCATGAACCGCCATTCAGCATTTAATTTACAGTATTTCGTGCTCATCCCTACACTGTTGCTGTTGGGACTCGATATGTGAATAATATGGTTGGGATAGGGTGGCCTCAGAATCATCATCTCTCTCGTTTTCTCTTTGAATAATATGGATTAAAAAAAAAAAAAAACAAATTTTCAAAAAAATCTATCATGGATTAAAAAAAAAATCACAAATTTTCAAAAAATTCTATCATGGATTACAAAAAAAAATTCGATCATGGATTAAACAAAAAAAATCACAAATTTTCAAAAAATTCAATCATGGATTACATAAAATTCGATCATGGATTACATAAAATTCGATCATGGATTACAAAAAAAAACAAACAAAAAAAACAAAAAATTCAATCGTGGATTACAAAAAAAGAAAAAAATAGTTCGATCATGGATTACAAAAAATTCAATCATGGATTACAAAAAACTCTATCATGGGTTACAAAAAAAGCAAAAAACAAAAAATTCAATCATGGATTAAAAAAAAACAAACAAACATTTCAATCATGGATTACAAAAAAAAAACAAACATTTCGATCATATATTACAAAACATTCGATCATGGATTACAAAAAATTCTATCATGGGTTACAAAAAAAAAAAAAAAAACAAAAAAATCGATCATGGATTACAAGAAAAGAAAACAAACATTTCGATCATGGATTACAAAAAATTCTATTATGGGTTACAAAAAACCAAAAAATTCGATCATGGATTACAAAAAAAATCTATCATGGATTACCAAAAAAAAAAAAAAAAAAAAAAAAAAAAAAAAAAAAAAAAAAAAAAATTCCGTACGGAATCGCCGATTCACTGTTCGGACTCGCCGATTCCGTACAGTGAATCGGCGATTCACTGTACAGAATCGTCCGGTTCTCTCTAGAACCGGACGATTTCCGATTTTCGGGGCGATCCGGTTCCTTTTTCACTATTTCCGAGTCGAACCGGGCGAGTCCGGTTCGACTCGGCGTTTTTTAAAACGCTGCTTACATATGATTAAAGCTAGGATCCCTTACATTTACTTTTTGTCATCTCTTATCATCTCCCCACCTTGGGTGGGGTTGTCAACTTACTCGGGAACCGGCCCGGAGCGCGGCAGAAAAAATTTATACTTGGTCCAAGCCCAAGCCAGGCCCAAACTATTTTCCCTTTGCTAGGCCTGAGCGCACTCTAGAATTCCTCTTCAAGGCCTGGGCCCGACGTGAAAATACTATAGTTATTTTTTCAATTATTTTACCGTCAATATAAAGGTGATGACCTTAAAACTTTCCCTTGTGTAAATTAGGTCCTTTTAACCTCGGATAATTTTTGTTAATTTTAATTTTTTGAATTACTTTGTCAATCTTAATTTTGGTTTACCAATTTTAAGTTTTAATTTTAAAATAATGAACATTTATAAAAAGGGCCTATTGTATATATGGTCCGTAAGTCCATAGACCATATATCATATATTGTCTACAGACTATGTATATAAATACGTTTAGGTGGCTGTGGACCAGTGTTCACAAAATCGAATCCGAAAGGTTAATTTGACATAGGGCGGGGTGCGGTTTGAACTGGAACCCGACGCACCGAGGCGGTTAACCAGACTAACCAGTCAAATAGATTTTTTTAAACAACATGGGTCAAAAACTCCTAAAAAAATAAAAAAAAAAGAAATACTTAGATTAAGTGTATAATATTTTATTACATATATTTATCTTACAAAAAAAAATTGAAACAACTTTTTATAAATTAATATTTGAATACTATAGTTCTGTACATGAAAATATCTTAGGATATTTTTTGAAGATATTTTTGTCATGTAACATTTTCTTCCAAGAATTGTCATATTTATCCCAAATCTTACATGAAAAACTTTCTTTCTTTCTTTTTTTACAAAAATCGCTCACATTAGGAATGAAAGTTTATGCACTTTTTATGCAAATAACAAAAGTAGCTTGATGCTATTAAATCAAATAAAAATGCCAACTAATTAAGACAAGAAATAGAAATGACCTCTTCCATATAGTTAGAAAAGCATAATTCATACAATATTTTTTTGATGAAGTTAAATAAGGCATACTTCACAAAAAGTATATCTCATGATATGCAACAACACGAAAAATCAATACACAACACAATGATGTGTTCTACTGTTCTTATATGTATCTACCATATCCATATCAGTGTGTTGTACATTGATTTTATCAAAAAAAATAAGAACAGTAGAACAAATAATTTGATCAAAAAATAATTTTATTAAGCAAAATAGAAAAGCACTTCTCATATTTATCATAAAACATAATTTTATTAAAAAACCATAATTTTATCAAAAATAATTTTACTAAACAAAATGGAAAACCACTTCCCATATTCATCATAAAACATAATTTTATTAAAAAATCATAATTTTATCAAAAAAATAATTTTGTTAAGCAAAATAGAAAAACAGTTCCCATATTCATCAAAAAACATAATTTTTTATTAAGAAACATAATTTTGTTCAAAAGATAATTTTATTAAGCAATATAGAAAAAAACTTCCCATATTGATAAAAAACATAATCTTACTAAGAAAATTGAATTTTTTTTAGAAAAAAATCAATTTCTCAAATGAGGGATGATTTGAAATTGAGATCACATTTGTAAAACTCTCCCTTTCTCTGGAATCGGGCTAGATCGGGATCGGCCAGTGACCGATCCCGAGTTAGTCATCCGATTTTTAAAAAATTGGTTGATCTTTTAAAGACTCTTTCCATAACATTCCAAAAACCTTAATAGAAAATGAAAAAAAAAAAGGGAAAAAAAAAAGAAAGGAAAAAGAGAAGAACCAAACACATACAAGAAGGTGTAGTGTTTCATGTAACATAAGGCAACCAAAATTTTTACATGCACTTAAAAAAACAAAATATCTCATTTCCATCATTACAAATATAACTATATAATTTAGGAAACATAATTTAAAAAAGTGAGCAACATTAGCATGCTCTTATCGAAAAGAAGAATCAATTTCATCAAAAAAATAATTTTATCAAAAGAATAATTTTATTAAGCAAAATAGAAAAACAATTCCCATATTCATCAAAAAACGCAATCTTATTAAAAAAATCATAATTCTATTAAAAAAAAAATTATTAATCAAAATGGAAACACACTTCCCAATTTCATCAAAAAACATATTTTTCTTAAACAAAATATCTGTTTTAGAAAAATCAACTTTTCAAAACCCCAAAAAATGAAGCAATATTTCGAGCAATAAACAACCCTCACTCAATGTTTGGATAATCGAACAAATGAAGCCCTTGATCATCTTTCAAACACAAAAAATATCATCAAAAATATTTGGTATTTTTAATTTAATTGAAGAAAAGGTGGAAATTTCATATCTATGAAATTTTCATGATATGGTGCAACAAAAAAATACATATAAAAAAATTTACTCAATTATAAATAAAAATGCCAATTTTATTTGATATATGAAACCCCAATGATCAAAATCCACAACTGAATTTGATAAGAAAACACACAATAAATGGACAAAAAATCTGCGTTTTTGGGTGGAACATATGTTCGCGGAGTAGCAGTTTTTTGGACAAAAATAAACCCTTAATTTTTTGTTTTCTGAATATATTAAAATTTGAATCTAGTAAATACTTTAAATAGCAATCAAACCCCTCAAATTTCTGTAAGAACCCTTAGGTATTGAGGAGATTATTGAAAGAATGGCAGAAATTTTTAAAAACCTAAAAAATCCACCATTTCAATCCAATAAACTCTTTTTTTTTTTCAATGTTTAAATCCAAATTACTTGTTTTATATTCATTATATAGTGATTTAAACGATTAAAACATGAAAAAAAAACCAAAAAATAGCCGCAAACCCAATAAAAAAAGGTTAAAAATTGGATTCATAGTTTTCTTGCTACATATAACGATCTATATTTCAAAATAACGCCGTTATCTATAAATTACGGTTATTCACTCTAAAATGCCGTTATATGGAAGAACAGGTCCGGTTAGCTGAAAACTGGCCGGTTTTGAGAAAATACCACCAGTTCAACATCAAGCCGGCTGGATTTGGTACTGGTTTTTTTTTTTAGATGGGGCATCTATTGAGTATTACTGCAAAACCGTCCTTAACTGAAGTCGGTACCTTGCCGATATCGATTTAACAGGCCGGTTTTGCGAACACTGGTGTGGACGAGTGCATGGTCAGCTCGAACCCAACCTGGTACAAAGCTACCTTGGATACCAAGCATGGGCCCATCCCACTGGCACTTAATGAATCTGAACCCAAAGCCAACCGTGAGGTTGGCATTAGGCCGTGCCAGACGTGGCCCTGGCTTGACCCTTGTCCCCACCATAAGGCCATTGTTTGTGGTCCATGCCCTTCTTATTTTGGACCGAGACAAACGGTCCGGCTGCCCGGTTCCGTGCTAGCCTTAGCCGGCCAGTCTCCCAGTACCTATTGACCTTTTTCATCTATTCTTTTTTCACATAATTGTCCTTTATAATCATAGTGTCAGGTCACCAGTCCGAGTCAGAACTTCTCAATGTGCATTGTTTCCTCCGTCAACTTAATAACTTATTAGCACACACTACAACTACTCTTTTGTTTTTTTTTAATAAAAGCCATTGACGCGTCTCAACTACAACCTCAAGACAACCAAGCCACATTTAACAGATTCTTGGCCCAAGTATTAGTCACAGGCTCGATTTTTCAAACTTGAAATTAGTTGAATCACGTAAGATTCGGTTTTTGAAAAACACCGAAAATTGGCATTTCTGTTTTTTTTTTTTTTTTTAAATAATGTTAGAAAGTTAAAAAAAATAGCAGAAACTTCAAAGTATTTTCATAATAATAGTAAATAGGAAAAGTTTATATAGAATCAGGTTCTAACAATCAAATTTGAGCCTATCTCAAAAATTTCATTAGAAGATGTTGTTTTGATGTTCAAATATCTTCAAATTGATAATCTCAACATCAATAAGCATAGACATAAGAAAAAAATGGATTTCAAGTTTTCATAATAGTGTATTTTGTAATGCATTTTTAGACTGTCAATTTTCAAGATTTTTAAGTTTTCATAGATCCGTCGATCTACACTAGTTTTGAAGCTTTCAACTTTATAAATAAATATAAAAATATATTTGAAGAATATTACAAAGATTTTCAATATTGAAACCACATTTCTCGATACTATTTGAAGGTAGGCTCTAATTTGATTGTTTAGAGCCTAAGCTCTATACAAATCGCACCTATAGTAAATAATATATATATATATATATATATATATATATATATATATATATATATATATATATATATATATATATAGAACAGGATTACTTATCTGAAGAAAACAAGGAGATAAGAACTTGGTATAAAAAATATTTTCAACCTAGATTAGTAGAATTATTTCATATAAAGTACAATAAGGCACGAAAAAGAGAACGATATAACAAATGATTTTTTGTCTGGTTAAAAGAAATATGTAAGGAAAGAAAAATACATATTCCTAATTTTGAAATAAATACAATACAAAGTCAATATGCTTCATATGAAACAACTGAAAGAAATACAATGACAAGTATTCACCCTCTTGAAAAAAGTATTATTATAAAAGGATCAAAAGCAGAATTAAAATTAGAAACAAAGGTTACACCATATAAAATGACCACAGGAGAAATAATACATAAAGCTGAATTAGTTCCACATGTAATAGAACAAAATAACTATACAAATTTATATATGCAATCTTTATGAAGGCAAGCATCCAGAATTGAAAATATGTTAAGACCTGTACCTATAAAAGAAACCACAAATGTTTTATTTAAACCACCTCCATCACTTGATAAAGAAAAATTTAATTTTGGAGAAGATAATAAAACCTTAATGGATCAATTAATATCTAAATTATCTAAATTAGAAATTAAAGAGAAAATTTAAACATTCAGGACAAAGGAAATGAGAAAATTTCTACAGAAATCCTTGAATCATCTACATTAACCTTACAAGAAGAAACGCCCATAATTGCAAACACAATAGAAAATATGGAAGAAGCCTTTACGGAAAATAGTCATGAGCAAGATAATAATAATATTCAAATAATGGTATATGGAAAATCATGGAAACCTTTAACAGCTAGGCCCTATCATCATAGACCTACCCCTGTTGATATACAATTCGAAGAAGATTTGGTATCCCAGAATATTTCCTATTCAGGAAGATCAATAGTAAATTGGAAAATAGATGGATTATCTGAACAACAAATATTAGACACTATGAAACATATGACCATGTATGCCTCTGCGTGCAAAATGGTAGGCAACCATGATCAAGAGGTCGCTAAAGCCATTGTTTGTCGTTTCACAGGATGGCTTCGAGGTTGGTGGGATTTCCACTTACCTGAAAATACAAAACAACAAATTTTGAATAATACTCGCCAATGGACTGTTAAAAATGAAAATAATAAAGATGTATTATATTCCGAAAGTGATGTTGTTAACACTCTCATTTACACCATCACACTTCATTTTGTGGGGAGTACAGCCTTACTTGAAGCCCGATCTGAAGATTTGTTATCTAATTTAAGATGTCCAACCCTATCCCATTATAATGGTACAAAGATGTTTTCTTTTCCAGACTATTAAGCAGAGAAGATAGCCAGCAGGATCATTGGAAAGAAAAATTTATTGCTAGATTACCATATTTATTTGCAGAAAAGGTAAAAACTAGATTAAAAAATAAAAATGGAGGAATAATAGCATATTCTGTTTATACATTAGGAGAATTATCTGCAGAAATATGTGCAGAAGGATTAGCCCTATGTACCGACATGAAATTAAAGAAACAATTAGATAAACAAAAAATGACTGGTAAAAAAGAATTAGGAGACTTTTGTGAACAATTTGGATATCATATAAAAAAATCTAGAGATAAATTTCATAAAAAGAAAAGATATAAGACAGAAAGAAAAGAAAAGAAATCTTATAAAAAACACAAGAAAGATAAATTCATAAAAAAATTCTCTCCAAAATACAAATACCATAAGGGTAAAAAGAAATTACATGTATGTTATAAATGCGAAAAAGTTGGCCATTATAAAAGCTAATGTAAAATAAAAAAGAAAATAGATACTATAATTTTAGAAGAATCCATTAGAAATAAACTATATGATATAATACAAATATATGATGATGATTCTTCTGAATCTTCCACTGATACTACAATGGTAGGACAAATAGAAGATGAAGATTATTTCATGTCCTCAACAGAACAATCTGGATCTGAACAGAATATAGAAGAATGTTCCTGTAATATGCTATCCAAAGAAGATACATTAATATTAGACCTTATAGAAAAAATAAATGATCCAGAGGAAAAGAGAGAAATTATTACCCAATTTATCACATTAACAAAAGCAAAAAATAAACCAATTCCATTACTCAAACCACCAGAGGATTACAATTTTGCTGAAATACTCAAACGAATTAATAAAAAAGATATACTCCAAAGAGAACCCACAATATCTGAATTAAAAAAAGAAGTAAATGAAATAAAAACAGAAATAGGACAATTAAAAACTAGAATCAAAATATTAGAATTACAGCATGACATATCAGGAACTATAACTGATACAGACGAAATCGAATTCGATCAATTAGCAGATCGTATTGATAAAGAACCAGAAACCTTCAGAACCAAAGAAGTTGAAGAAAATATATCGATAAAGTTAGTAAATAAAATTATTTATCAAAAATGGTTTATATTAGTAAAAATTGTCATCGAAGAAGAATATAATTTTCAAACATTAGCTTTAGTAGATTCAGGTGCAGATTTAAATTGTATTAATGAAGGTTTAGTTCCATCAAAATATTTTGATAAAACTACTCAAATACTTAATACTGCTGATGGTAGTAGATTATTTATTAAATACAAATTATCAAATGCCATGGTATGTAATAATGGACACTGTTTTCCAACACCTTTTATTATGGTAAAAAACTTAAGTCAAGCAGTCATACTTGAAATTCCATTCCTAACCTTACTATATCCCATAACAATTATTAATACAGGAATAGAAACATCTAGAGTAGGACAAACAATTAAGTTTGAATTTTTAGAAAAACCAAAACTTAAAGAAATCAATAGAGTCAAAGACAAAATGGATAATAAAGAAAAGTTTATATGTTCCCTTAAAATAGAAATAAAATATAAACAAATAGAAGAAGACTTAGAAAACCCTAAAATAATAACAAAAATCAATGATCTTCGGACTCAAATAGAAACATACATTTGTAGTAACCTTCTTAATGCTTTTTGGACAAGAAAGAAACATATAGTAGGATTACCTTACGAAAAGGGGTTTGATGAATAAAAAATTCCTACCAAGGCTAGACCAGTACAAATGAATACAACCTTATTAGAATTTTGTAAAAAAGAAATTGATGAATTACAAAGCAAAAATCTAATAAGAATAAGTGCATCTCCTTGAAGCTGTGCTACTTTTTATGTCAATAAAAATGCGGAAAAAGAAAGAGGCGTACCAAGATTAGTAATAAATTATAAACCTTTAAATAAAGTTTTACAATGGATTAGGTATCCAATACCGAATAAAAAAGACTTACTAGATAGACTTGCTACTGCTACAATCTTTTCTAAATTTGATTTAAAATCTGATTATTGGCAAATACAAATAAAAGAAGAAGATAAATATAAAACTGCATTTAATGTTCCATTTGGACAATATGAATGGAACGTAATGCCATTCGGATTAAAAATGCTCCATCAGAATTTCAAAAAATAATGAATGAAGTATTTAACCCATATTATAAATTTATGATAGTATATATTGATGATGTTTTAGTCTTTTCAGATACTATAGAACAACATTTTAAACATATTCATACATTTGTACAAGCAATCAAACATGCAGGATTAGTAGTATCTGCTAAAAAGATAAATCTTTTCCAAACAAAAATAAGATTTTTAGGCCATCATATTCATTATGGTACAATTATACCAATCAAAAGATCTATTCAATTTGCTGATAAATTTTCTGATATTATTTTAGACAAAACCGAATTACAAAGATTTTTAGGATGTTTAAATCATATAGTAGACTTTTATGAAAATTTGGCTATAGATGCTAAACCATTATACGAACGGCTTAAAAAGAATTCTCCTAAATGGACAGAGGAACATACTCAAGCTATAAAGAAAATAAAAATTAAAGCTAAAGAATTTCCTTGTTTAAATCTAGCTAATCCTAATGCTTTCAAAATAATAGAATGTGATGCTTCTGAATTAGGATTAGGAGGTATTTTAAAACAACGAATAAACTCTAATGAACAACTAGTCCGCTATACTTCGAAAGCTTGGAATTCTACTCAACAAAACTATTCTACCGTGAAAAAAGAAATACTTTCCATAGTTCATTGTGTTACTAAATTTCAAAGTGAGATACTTAATACATATTTTCTTATTAGAACAGATTGCAAAGCCGCCACTGATATTCTTACTAAGGATGTGCAAAACCTTGTCTCTAAGCAAATCTTTGCTCGATGGCAGGCAATATTATCATCCTTTGATTTTTCTATCGAACACTTAAAAGGTACTACTAACCATCTTCCTGATTTTCTTACTCGTGAATTTTTGCAGGGAGGGCAACACTGATCATTTTGATCCACGAGCTTTATCTTTTCCACTAACTTTGTTTTATGCAAATATGAATAAAAATAATAATACTTCTACTCCTGAGCAAACGGGAAAAGCCCCTATGGAAACCTCACTGGATATCATTCCAGTAAATATTACCCAGTCACCAATAAGAATAGAACCTGCTTTATCACCCAATAATAGTCCTATTTCCTATTCCTCAAATATCAATTATCCAACTTATTCAAGCCAACCTTCAGCTTCTCCTCCAACTCCAGTTTTCCTAACCTCTACACCAAAGAAACCAACTTGATCCAGCAAAACTCCATATCTTGAAACCTATTTTGTTGCTGATGCAATCATAGAATCCAAACATGTGAATGACAACCCAAATAGTGTTGCTAAGTATTACTTATGCAATAATCTTTGTCCATCTGTAGGTACCAAAACAAGAGAATGGTACGAAATGATTCTGCTAGAAACATAGTCTATTTCCTTGGTACATTATAATCAAAAGAATTAAAAAATAGTAGCATATTCAAAATTACACATAAGGAAAGTATTATCTTTTGAAAATTGGGGATCAGACCCTTCCAAAGCCAAGAGAATATATTCCCCAGATTTCCCAAATAAATACTACAGACATGCTGATTACATAGATGCTTGGCATAAGATACAGACACTTCAAAACCCATATAATTCTCACACTTGGTTCTTACAGTTTAAAATGCCTATAAATACTCCATTTTTAAATTGGTTTCGTAATTGGTTTGCAACATGGGGATCTTTAACCCAAATACTTACTGAACCTCTACAACTCTCTCTAAACCGTTTTATTGACTTCAATGGGAGTGATCCCAATATAGATTACCACTTATATTTTATTGCTACGTATCAAGTACCATGGATCGTTAAATGGAATTTTATGATATCCCCAAATAGTACAAATAATTTTGAATATATGCCATGTTTAGGCAAACGAATTGCCATAAAATGGTGGGACGTCTTTGTCTACCATAATATTGAACCAGACAATATACAGCTCAAAAGAATCCCATTAGCATATGGCTCTCATTCATACTCCAACCCAAATAGTCTAGCAGAATATATTACCATAATGAAAAAGCAAAATCCCAGAGCCACCAAAGAAGAACTAGAAAAACAACTACTGAAAATATTTGAAGAAGAGGCAGAAACTGCCAGCACACCAAGTACTCCCGAAATAGAAATACCACTTGATACACCCTACCCATCAGGACATGGAATGTCCCAAAAACATACCTTGTATTAACCCAATATGGATACGATAATATTTATGATATGACATAAAGCAAAGATGTGACCCAAAGCAAAGCTGATGTGACCCAAAGCAAAGCCGATGTGACCCAAAGTAAAGCCGATATGATCCAAAGCAAAGCTGATGTGACCCAAAGCAAAAAAGCAAAGCTGATGTGACCCAAAGCAAAAAAAAAAAGCTGATGTGACCCAAAGCAAAGTTGATCTGACCTAAAACAAAGCTGATGTGACCCAAAGCAAAGCTGATGTGACCTAAAGCAAAGCTGATGTGAAGCAAAAGCAAAATAGATGTGACCTTGATATGACCCAAATAAAGATGCTCGAGCCACCGACAAAGCCACCTGTCATCAGAAAAAATTCCACCTGTCTCCACAAGTACTCAAAAGATGCTCGAACCATCTCATCAACCGGTCTTTTACAACTAACGCAAGATTCTCGAAGATAAGGATGAATGATCCTCTACAACCAGGACCAACCACGTGGCACCCACCTACATCTTTTACTTCTCTATAAATAGGGGAGGAAGAGAAACATTCGATATAACCTCTCCTCTCAGAAAACAACCTCGCTTCTCATCTCTTCCCATTTTTCTTCTCTTTTAAACTATCTATGTGTGATTGTAACGTCAAAGCCTTACCAGATTATTACCCAGACGAGTGGAAACTATTATGCAGTTACTGTATCTACACTCTGTAAGTTTTGTTTTATAAGTCGCTTTGATTTTCAGAGCTGATGAAGTTAAGTGAGAGTCTGTAACAGTTTATTATTAAGTATGCTTAGTTAAGTGAGAGTCTGTAACAATTTGTTATTAAGTTTGCTTAGTTAAGTGAGAGTCTGTAACAGTTTGTTATTTTCAAGTTTACTTCAGTCTGTAACAAGTTTGCTTTAGTTTGATTCAAGTTTGTAATATTTTACAGTTGTTATGATAATACGTTATATATATATGTTATTTTTTCAATAAACTATTTAGTTTACTCATATTGTTTAAATTAATTTCTAAATACCTATGAAAATACATGCGATTATTAGTTGGACCAGTTGCAAATGTTAGTGTTAAATAATACGTCTTTCATAGGTACGTCAATAAATTTCTTCGAATATCAGTGCTTGAATTATTCAGTAATCGAGCTCGACCTGAAGCTTGATACATGAGTCCGTCTGTGTTCAAATGTGTGTGTATATGTGTGTGTTTTTCCGAGTACAATTCTCTGAACATGAGACTTGATAGGTCGCATTGACTTCAAAAATTATTGATTTTAAAAAATTTGACTCAAGGAGACAGTGGCCTATGCTGATGCCAATCCGGGGTTTAAAATATTAATTTAAAAGGTATTAGCTGAAAGCTTCACTAATTTCAATATATTTTATTGTCAACAACTTAAAAATTGGGTTTTTGAATTGGGAATCATCGATCCGAACTCGAAATCGGTTCAAATCTACTTGATTCCCTCTTAATTGTAGTACCCATACCTAAAAATGTACCGAATTATATCAATGTGGATTTCTAGAAAAGAAGAATCTACACCAAGTTAACATTAATAAAGAAAGAAAAGAAAATAAAAAAGAAAAAGAAAAAAAAAACCCAACCTACCACCAATTTTCTAAAATTTTTTTGTCTTCATTTTTAGTGATGTCACACACATATATAGAGGGGCTCACCCCAGCATTTCTAACTGGCTGAGAGAGATATACATAGAGTGGCTCACCCCGCAGAGAGAGAGAGAGAGAGAGATGGGTGAAAAGGGGGAAGTAAAGCTTATAGGGGCATGGCCAAGCCCCTTTGTGCTGAGGGCAAGAGTTGCCCTCAACCTAAAGTCAGTGGACTACGAGTTCCTGCAAGAGACTCTAGGGAACAAGAGTGAGCTGCTCCTTCGTTCCAATCCGGTTTATAAGAAGGTCCCTGTGCTCCTCCACCATGATCAGCCCATATGTGAGTCCCTCATCATCGTCCAATACATCGATGAGGTCTGGCCCGGCCCGGCC
Source organism: Amborella trichopoda (assembly GCF_054954075.1). Taxonomy (NCBI): domain Eukaryota; kingdom Viridiplantae; phylum Streptophyta; class Magnoliopsida; order Amborellales; family Amborellaceae; genus Amborella; species Amborella trichopoda. The sequence goes on from NC_142338.1 coordinate 3,051,334, forward strand.
ATCCTACCGAAAGATCCTTCTGAACGAGCCCTGGCTCGATTCTGGGCTGCCTATGTCGACGACAAGGTGATCTCTCTCTCTCTCTCTCTCTCTCTGACATATAAAATGACTTCATATGCTGGAGACTCAGGCTTGGACAGGACTAGATGTTGATATTAGGTCGGCTCGACCTGTGTATGCGATCTGACACTGAGACTGGATGATCCGGGTCCCCTTGACGTGGAGTAGGGGTGGCAATGGGTCGGCTACAGCTGGACCTGGACCTGGACCTGGACCCAGACTTGAATGGTATTCGAGTCCAAAATTTGGACCTATATCCAGACTCGTCAGGTCCACGGTTTGGTCGGATCCATTTGCCCTATTATTATTATTATTTTTATGCCTTTTTTTTACTATCTTATATGGGTTTTTTTTGTTAATAGTATAATAAATATTGTCAATATTGTGATAATAAGAACGCCTAGCATGCGTTTAAAGTTACACGACTGTCATCATATACCCTACGAGAGTTGGTATGTATCGGGTCCGGTTGAAATTTGACCCGAGTAGTATTTAGGTCCCAAATTTGGACCGATATTCTGGACCTGATGTGGGGTTTACCCATCAGGTACTGGACCTGATCACCCTACGAGAGTAGGTATGTATCGGGGTCCGGTTGAAATTTGACCCGAGTGGTATTTAGGTCCCAAATTTGGACCCATATCCTGGACCTGATGTGGGGTTTACCCTTCAGGTACTGGACCTGATCGGGTCTATTGCCATCCCTAAACCTGATCGGGTCTATTGCCACCCCTAACAATAGAGCTAATATGATAGAAATCGGGCTTGGGCTCAAGTGGTTAGCAGTTGATTTTATTACCAGTAGATCTCAAACTTCATTCCTAGAACTGGACTGCCCATAAAAAAAAGGGTGTGTTTTGTATAGAGCCTAGGCTCTAAACAATCAGATTAGAGCCTACCTTCAAATAGTGTCAAAAAATGTGTCTTCAATACTTCAAATGTTTTGGATAGCTTTAAAATATATTTCTATCTTTATTTATAGTTTAAAGCTTAAAAAATAGTGCAAATTGAGAGATCTATTAAAACTTTAAAATCTTGAAAATTGATGGTTCAAAAATGCGTTACGTTAAGAAATACGTGATTTTGAAAACTTGAAATCCATTTATTTCTCATGTCAATGCATCTTGATGTTAAGATCATCAATTTATTTGAGCATCAAAACAACCTCTTCAAGTGAAATTTGAAGTAGGTTCGAATTTGATTGTTCAGAGCTTCAGCTCTATATAAACTTTTCCCTAAAAAAAAACTTTTCCCTAAGAAAAGGTTGTAATATTGTGCCTTGGAATGACCAATGGTGCCAAAAGTAATATATATCGGTTGTGTGAGTTCCTCTAAGCAAATGCTCCTCCAGTAGGAATGGGCCCCGAAACCGATCATATTTTTAATTTTTTTAATATTTTTTTCTATTTTATCATTTCTCATAGTGTTCTAAAAATTTGGAGAGTCCACTTAGACTTTCATGAGTTACGAGTTCCTGTATTTTGCTATTATAACTTGTATCAAATCGGCTGAGTCTTTGACGCGGACAGGCTGGACATGCCTGGTCTAGAGTTCGAGCCTTGTTTATCGACAATTATTTTCATTTCCTTTATTATTATTCTTGTGAAGTGATTTTGAATTGTGCAGGTTTTCCCGGCGATGCAAGGGATGATGAAGGCCCAAGGGCAAGAGGAGGAGAAGAGTGTGATTGATCAACTTCTTGGAGGGCTGCAACTTTTGGAGGGAGCTCTGAGGGAGGTCGGCAAGGGGAAGAGATTCTTTGGTGGGGACGAGATCGGGTACATCGACATTGCCTTGGGGAGTATGTTGGGTTGGATGAGGGTGACTGAGAGGTTCTCCGAACTGAAGCTTTTTGATGCTGAAAAAACTCCTCTTTTGGTCCAATGGGCCGATTCCTTCACCTCGGCCGAAGCGGTCAAGGGAGTAATGCCGGAAACTGATAAACTGGTGGAGTTTGCCAAAATATTGCTGGCCAGGTTTAAGTCCCAAGCGTAGAGGGAGAGGGAGAGGGAGAGGGAGAGGAAGAGGCTTGTGTGCATGCTTCTCTTGTGGTTCATGTCACAAGGGGAGTAGCATGTGATGAACTAAGGGAAAGAATAAAGCATGACAGTTTATTTTTAGTAAATAATATCAATTTCAAGCATTTAGCTTGTACCTAGAATACTGTTTATATTATAAGTATTTGAGTAGTTTTTCCCCACTCCCAAAGGGCTGTTCACACCTTTTCCAACAAGAATGAGATTTAATTCTCTTACTCAAATTTACCTTGATACCTTTTTCTAAAGATGGGGTCCGTATCAAGCTTAAGTAAGGTGCGCCATGAAATATTTATGAAAGATGCAAGTTTAGTACATAAAACTTTATGCTGTCGATTATCATAACTATTTAATTCTCTTTTACTTATGTAGATTATATAGTCTTAGGTTATAATTTTTGTAGTCCATATACTGTAGACTATCATCATCATAATTTTTTTTAATTATTTGAGATCGGTTAAATGAATTTTGATATGTTATTTTATTCTATCAAAAGGCATACCTTCAAGGAGATCATAAAGCTTCATATTTTTTATCATTACCTCCAATCATACCATTTTGGGTTTACTTTTTACCCATTTTTGAGCCTTCAGACTTAAACGACCTCGGATCCCCTAATAGATATTATACTGAGTATTTGTTGCACATGGTCAACCCGCTTAAATTTATTTTATTTTATCGTCTATATATTATATATAATAGAAATTTATATATATTGAACACAAAAGTTTATGATTTACGGTCAATAGCCAAAGGTTCGGAGCCTATGACCATGGACATGCAATAGTCGCTAAATATTATAATTGAAAAAAAGAATAAAAAACAACCCACCCAAATGCGTAAGGTTGGCATGTGCAAGGCTAGCCCTTGCCATGGTCCTTGAAGGGCCAGATTGGAGACTGGGTGAAAGAGATCTTGGCTCAAGCCTAGCCTTGGCTCAGACTAGGCAAGACAAGATCGAGCTAAGCCTAATATACCTACACAAGAAAAAGAAAAATAATAAAGGACAAAACAAAAAAATTTGGCCAAAACCAGGCCAGGCGGGTCTTGTCATGGCCCTGGCCATGGCCCAGTCACGACCCAATCTTCAAGTCATGGCGGCCTGGCCCTCGAGCCACATTTTATGGGCCTAGTTTTTCAAAAGATGAGGTCAGACCGAGCAGCCTGGCCCATTACTAGGCCTACAAAAAAAGCATAATCTTATAAAGGCATCCTCAAACCCAATCCACCAACCACATCCACTTGGTCCGAACATGGCGGTCTGTACACTCCACTAGTTAAAGCGGTGCGCGTGGCATAAACAAAAGCGCGTGGCTGAAAAGCAACTAAAATTGGTACCGCCAAACACTTATTATTGTGACAGGCCTCTTGACACGATATCCGGGGTAAGTAACGCTGTGATGTGATGTGATGTTACTAGTTTCTATCTCACGCTTTTTTAGTTCACTCATAAGAGGATCCGGAGTTTATGCATCCAGGCCCGCACCTGTTTTGGTGAAGGCTCTCAAATCAGGCCGTCCATTTAGGCAAGTGCACGTAGTTCTCGAATTCCAACGTGGCGAACCGGAACCCCAAGTTAACGTGAGCAAGTTATTTCAAATAGGGTTCAGTTGGCATGCATACGTAGTTGTAAAGGTAAGGGGCACATTCAAATTTCATCTTGTATATACTTTTGATGTAAAATAATTTTAAGATTATTTCAAAATTTATTTTTATATCGAATTATAAAATTTTAAAATGATTAAAATTGAGTATATCTATAAATATATGAAAATAGACGGTGTAGATAATATGTTGTAAAATGTATTATTTTTAAAATTTAAAATCTTTTTATTTTTCGTAGTTATACATCTCGATGTTAAATGATTAATCAAAGGGTTTTTCAACATTAAAACTACATTTTTCAATGGATTTTTGAAGTGCATCCGTAGTTCTACACTATAAGATTTTATCATTATATATTTGTTAAAAAAAATAAAATAAAAATCCATCTCTATATAAACCTTTTCATTTTCAAATACAGTTAAAAATGCCACACGTCCACAAAATAACTTTACAGGTTTCATGGAAGCCAGCCTTTTAAACAATTTATACCCTATTTTTCCGTATTTTTCATTGAAAATTTATAGAGAGAGATTACAAGAGAGAAAGTTGCTTTGGTGTATAGAAGCGTGAACACAGAAAAATACATCACCGCACCCTAAAGAGATTCAGAAAGGCCTTTATCCGCATAGTAACGATATGAAAGAAAGGCTAATGCAATATTGTTAGGGAGTACATATTTTTATTTTTTTTCTTTTCACTCATTTTTTTTATTTTTTATTTTTTATTTTTATTTTTGGTAAAGATCACTTACAAATACTCTTATTACAATAATTTTTACTTCAAAGAAAATAAAACTAACAAATCTAATATCTTAAAAACCTTGTGCCATTAAACCAATTTTTTTGTTCGGGAGTGCGTGAATTATGGAGTGAGTTGGGTTAATGCATGTTATTGTGGTTTGTACTTGTTATGCTTATGATGATTTACTATGATGCTTGTGATGGGAAGACTTGATAAATTGCTAATTCATATGACATCTGATATCTGAATTGTGATTGTTCCACCATAAGAGAAAAAAAGGAGTCACTTATGACACATTGTTAAATAAATTGTTATGTATGGTTTCATATTAGCAAGACATGTATGAACATGGAGTATGGTTACGAGTTATTGTGCGTAATCATAATTGCATGATGTTTGATCTAATTATTGAGCTTTATAACTCATTCCGTTTGCTTCCATCCTTGTCGATTAATAGCCGCAGGTCAAGGACGTGCGGGTGGTGTTCGTTACTGGCGGGTGAAAACCCGAGCTTGGCGAGATAGCTCTAGATTGTAGGTGTTAGCTAGTCGTTGGCTATATAATTGTTGTTTGTAAAGTTATGTATTTTATTGTTGGGCCTTTCATGCCTTGGACATTTTGTAATATTTGTATATATCAAGCTTGGTTTTAATTTATCCAATTTTTGTTATGGTTCTAGTGGGACTTTTTGCTTTCTTTTATGGTTTGCTCTGATTTCTTTATTTTCAGATGCGTTGAATTTGCTCCTACCTGAGTGGCATTCGCTACTTCACACGTGGTCCCACACTCTGATGCCCTCTAGCTCATACGGTAGGGGTCAGGGAGTGGGGACGTGACATTTCATCTCTAGGGGGGACCTGAAATCTATATATTGGGACTGTGATCTGTTGCCAATTGGCTAAACTTTGGTGACCCACTAATGATCTCCTGCATAGATGTGGGTCGTGGGCAACGCTTGGTCAGTTTGAAAAAGCTTGTGTGGTTCGTAATTTGCGGTTGGACATGGAGTGCCCTAGTGATTATTTATTCTTAGACCATATGGATCATTTTCTCATCAAAGTTTTTTATTTTATTTATTTTAATAATATATTATTTTTAGAATTATTATTTGAATTTATTTGAATATCTGGATATTTTATTTATCAAATTTGGATTTATAAAAATGGTGATATTGATTTTATAATGATGTAAATATTTCAATAATGATTTTGTGTTTTTTTTAAAATTATAAAAATAATATAATTACATAGGAGGCCCAATAAATATTTTCGGCCCACCATTGTATATCGGGTGGCGCCCATTATGTGCTCAAATAGGTGGCATGCCCCACCTAAAGAAACCTCATATTTTGTGGAGATCAAGCTTTAAGCTTGAGAGATAAGTTTGTGTTGTTTTAAGTAAGTTGAACCTTGAGAAAATTTTGAATGATGTTTTTGTATGTATGAGAAGGTTTGTGCATAAAATAAAAAAATATAATTTTATGATATATTAACTTCTTATTTGAATTAATTGATGGGAAAATGATTTGCGAAGTAAGGGATAATGATCTAGCACCTTCCACAGGATGTTGATGACCCATCTATAAAATAAAGAGCTCAAATCTCTCACCTAATATCAATGATGCATATTCAATCTCACATGAGTGGCAAGTAAAAAAAAACTCTAATCTTGATCAAACACTATAAAAAAGGGATTGTCTCCACCCAAAATCTCTACACCTTATCTTTCTATCTCTCTCTTCACCTACCAAAGAGGGCACGCCGCACTTAGAATATCTTTCTCTATTAAGAAAGTTTTTTTCTCTCATGAAAGCCTAAAAGGGGTACACACCCAACTCTCTCATCTTTGAAATCTCTCTTTCTTCCACATTGTGAAAGAACCTAAGAGGTTTAGGCTATTTAGAGTTGTTATCTCTCTCATAGTGTCTCGTTCATGATCTCTTATCTCTCATTGGGGTTTAGACTATAGGATTGTGGTAGAAAAGAAAAACATCTATCTCAAATTAGGTTGTTAAGAAGATTAATCTAAGGTTTGAGTTTTGATGTGGCTTATCCAAACTTGTTTTCTTGGTGGAGATTGAAGGTTGACCATTAGATCTCGTGCCATCGGATGGTGGTGACTCATTGTGGGGTGCAAGAAGCTCGGTTGAGGTAGTCATCAGCACCCTCTTAAGTTTCTTCCATATTATATTTACTGTATCTTTTATTTCTTAGCATAGTTGTATCATTTCTTTTGTTCATGAAAAGTGAGATTTGAATGAATTCAAGTTCTTGAGATCCTATCATATTATTTTATTTTATTTGAGTAATCCATGCCGCAAAGAAAAGAAAACTGAAAAAATTATTACATACTACCATCTAGATCACATGAGTCCTTTCACTAGTTATATATCCCAAAGTGACATGGGTACTTAGAATTGATATCTAAACATGCAGATATGATGAGAAGTCATCACAATAGTCTTCCTTGGCAATGGTAGGCTTGGTTGCATCCCGGAACAAGATCACCACTAGCCTTCATCCTCGGAACATATCAGAGTGAGTGGAGGAACCAGTCACTATCTCCTCGATAGTGGATATGGTGAAATGGCTCGAAATCCGAAAGAAGAAGCTGTTTCCGTCCTTTGTATTTTCTTACTTACTTCATATATTTACCAGATCAGCTAAATATATGAGAGAGACCTCAACTTGCCCTGACCCTGCCGAGCATCTCTTCCTCATCCTCCTCTCTCTCCTCCTCCACTTCCATATACTTATATCTCCTCGCCAACACTACATACAACACCAGATCTGCCGTGACCATTGCCGCCACCAAAAAGAAAAACCTGTCAAGCCTCCCATCGTCCAATTCCTCCGCAATCCATCCGGGCCTGTTCCTACCTCCTGTGATCTTTGCCACCACTGCCACCAAAATGCTGCTCATGTAATTCCCAAATGAGATCGACGCCATGCACAGCGCACTCCCGAAGCTCTTCAGTCCTGCGGGTGCCTGTCTGCTGAAGAATTCAAGTTGCCCTACATACATGAACACCTCGGATGCACCTACTATGCAGTATTGAGGCACCTACAAGCCAAGGTCTAAAATCATAAGGAACCATGTGCGACTGGGTTGGTTATCTTCATGTAGGGTATAGTTATAGACATTGTTAAGTAACGCAAAAAAACCTTATACTAATAAAAATAAAATACTAATGTTTGAAGTTGTGATAGTCACTACTCAGAAAAGAAAAAAGTAATAAAATGACTGAAGCAATGGCATTATAACAGTTTAGTTTTCCACTCTTTTTTTTCTTTCTTTTTGATTGTTCAGTAGAAAACAAATGTGGGGACATAGTGATGAATTCATCACGATAGAATCAAGCCCATGCCCGAATTTTCCTTGTTATTTTCTAAATATTCGTTACATTTTCAAGGAACAATGGGATTTTATTGGATATTACGACTCTAATTTTAAAAAGTAATGAACTTAACACACATTACAGAGAGATACAGCACCCATACTATTACAATTTCTGAAAACCAAGTCGGCATACTAAAAAATGCCCTTTATCGATCTAGATAATGATCAAATGGAAGACGTGGATGTGATACGGTTACTCACAACAACCTGATTTTCGTCGGGATCTAATAAATGGATCGATGCGCTCTCAATGACAGAAAACAGTTGCAGAAATTGATTTTCCTCAAAGAAGATGATTTACACATTATTTTCTTCAAACCATACCTGCCAGAAGATGCTCGTTGATTGTGGTACACGTGTGAGGCGGCACCACTCTACAAGCCCCGCAGCAATCATAGCCAGTGCGGCCAATGCGAGGCCAATGCCCATGCGAACCAACTCCGAGAGGCCCCGGTAATTTTCTCTTGAGAACAGAGGGGTGAGGACCCTACGATAGAGAAGGATATGAAAGGCCACACTGATGATGTCGAAGGCAGACATGCTGGCCGCAGGTATGCGGAAGTGGGTGCCTGTGGACATTTTGTCGCCCTGTTCGACAAAAAGAGAGGCCATCTGTGTGAAGGCGACCGAGTACATGATTGTGCAGAGCCAGATAGGTAGGAGACGGAGAACCGACTTCACCTCCTCGACTTGGGTCACGGTGCACAGGTGCCAAGGGTCTGGGTGCTTGGCGCTGTGGAAATGACCGTCGGCCTCCGTTATCGTTGCCGCCTTGTCAAGGAACCTGCAAGGTGTAATTGAGATTATAGCTCACCAAAGGGCCCATCAAAAATTCCATGAAATCGTATCACGTATTTAATATGCAAAATTGGAAAATAAGCTAACCTATACTGGTCACTATGCAAGATCTTCTTGCTCCCTATGATAGACTCCTTGCCATCAAGCTCATAGAGGTCTTCTCCATTAGTGGGGGCCGCCACCTCCCATTTGCGAACCGCAGCGACCAACACCTGTGCAACACGTGGCAGCGGGTTCCCACTAGGCTTAAAATGCCTATACCTTTTAGTCCCAGCTAAGAAGAGGACCAAAGCCAATAAAGCTGAAGAGGAAGAGACCCAAAATCCCATGTTCCACATACCCATATCCTCAAAATAGACCAATATAGTGTTAGAGAATAGGGACCCTAAATTTAGAGCAAGATAGAAGTAACTGAAGAAGGCTTTCTTAGAGTGCCTTTCCCTAGAGTCCTCCCCATCAAATTGGTCGGCTCCAAAGGTTGCTATAGTGGGCTGGTATCCCCCATTTCCAAGGGCAATCAGGTAAATTGAGAGGTAAAATAGGGCCTCACCCAGTGTCGAGGGTGTCCGGCAAGGGGTGAAGTGGTCCCCGCATCCGGCGGGTGTGATCAATAACATGGATGAGGTTAGAGACAGAAGCACCAATCCCTGTGAGAATAAATCAGGGCATATTATTAAAAAGACAAACAATTATAAAAGTTAACTAAAAAATAAAGTTGTAAAAAATATTTTACCAATTTAGTGCATCATTGCTTATGCATCCTTAAGAAAAGTCAGAAGCTGAGGCTATGAATTCACTAGGCAATAAGAGTTGTAATTTGTGAAAGCCAAGAGGAGTAGCAATCTTATTAGAATGGAACATAAACAGTTGGGAAATAGAAAACTTACTACATAAGAGCGGACCCATATGAGGAAGTTAATATCTCAAAAGCAAGGAGAATTACTAGTCATAGCATTGAGAGAGAGTGAGACAGAGTCCTACTCAAAGAATATGTTTTAGTTGATGATAAGCGAATTATGCAACAAGTTTGTTTATCTTTGGTAGAGAAAAATATCATAATCACCGATATCTATCAATTGTAAAACTTGGTAGTGTATTATTTACAATTGAAAGTTTTTAAAAAATTTCTTTGAAATTTTTCCGGGAAATGATACACGCTAGATGTCCAATCTCACGGCTTAAGATACTTGTGACCATTGTGAACCACAGTTTCATTGTATCCAATCCCTTATGATGTATTACGAGGTAAAAGGAAAGGTTGTGCCCCACAAAGAAAGTCCAGGATGTGCAATTTGTAAAGCAAATCCACTAAAACTACATTATACTCCACATGCACCAGAAGAACCATGCCTCATCCAATTGGATCAAGTTGCTCTGTCTCCAAAGAGATGTAATCCAATTAGACATTCCATATATAAGTGGCGTATCGTATGACAACACTTCAGAAAGCAATGAAAAAGTCATTTGTCAAATGAGAGAAACAAGCACATATTACTTACAACAGTATGTAACTTACCGCAACAAAAATGATCTGAAAAATTGTACATGTTTTGTACCGTCCCCAATAAGAATCGCTTAGAAATGCTCCTACGAGAGAGAAGAGGTAAACTGTTCCTGTCCATTTGCTCACGTTGTTCGCTGCCTCAGCGTTGCTTTGCTGTAAGACTCTAGTTAAAAATAGCACTAGGTTCACTCCTACTCCAAAGAAGGCTAATGTTGCTAATCCTTGATTAACTGCACAAGATAAATTATAAATTAACATAGCATTGGAAGAGAGATAAAAAGAAGAGGTCTCCTTTCTACCAAGTAGACCGGGTGTGGTAGACCTAGGGCAGGCCACGGGCGGGGCCCAGGGGAGGCCAGCCCTGGCCCGAGTATGGCCTTGTTCCCCTCAAGGTCGGCCCAACCCAGACGGGGCCAAAGAGGCCCCACCCTATAAAGGCCCAGCCGGTAAATAATATTAAACAAAGGCCTGGCTGGCCCTATCTTGACCCTGGCCTTGCCACATTTTGTGGCCCAAGCTTTAGTCTTTTAGGGTCGGGCTGGGTCATCGGGGCCCATTGTTTATATATATATATATATATATATATATATATATATATATATATATATGAAAAAAGTTTATATAAGGTTGCAACCTTAAAATGTAGAATTACATATACGCCTAAAAAATCCATCGGAAAAGTTTTAATGTTGAAAAGCCCTCTAATTGATAATCTCGACATCGAGATCAATGAATATGAAAAAAAGAAAGATTTTAAGTTCCAGATTTAGTGTATCTTGCAACACATTATCTAGACTGTCCATTTTCAAGATTTTCATATGTTTATAGATCTACTTGATTTTAATCATTTTTGGAGCTTAAAATTTTATAATTAGATATGAAAATAGTTTTTCAGATAATCTTAAGAATTTTTTACACCAAAATTATATGTTGTGATAAAATTTGGAGGTGCGTCGAATGTTTAAGGTTGCAACCTTATAGAAACCACTAGCTCATATTAACATATGAGCCCAACGATTCAGATTGAATCTGGGCCGATCTGATGTCACGACCTCATTTTGTATTTGAATTTTTAATTTTTTATTATTATAAATTCCAATTACTTGAAATTTAGGCGTTCATTCTTCTCATCAAGGCGCACCTAATAAAAATAATTTGCAAAAAATAAATTGACCAAAATACCCCTGAAACCTTTTAGGGGTATTTTGATCAATTTATTTCATGCAAACTATTTTTTTGATATTTTTATTAGATTATCGTATTTTTGAAGAACACATGATTAAAATTTCAATTTATTTGAATTTGTATAAAAAATATTAAAATTCAAATACAAAATATAGTGGTGACCATCAAATCGGCCAAGATTCAATTTGAGCGATTGTGCTCATATGTTCATATGAGCTAGAGGTTTAATCTCAGTATTATATATATATATATATATATATATATATATATATATATATATATATATATATATATATATATATATATAAACTCTTTCCAACTCCTATAGACAAAATTGAACAGTGATTTCACCTACCCTCATCACCATCCAAACTTCATCGCACGGTTATAGTTGTCAAGTAGTACTTTAAATTTTTTTTTTTTACAAATCCAAATTACTTGAAATTTGACGTGTGTACATCTTAGTGAGACGCACTTAATAAAAATATGAAAAAAATAAGTAGCAAAATATAAATTGACAGAAATACCCCCCAAATTTTATGGGGGTATTTTGGTCAATTTATATTTTGTGAATTATTGTTTTCATATTTTTATTAGGTGCACTTCACTAAGATGTACACACGCGTCAAATTATTAGATCATTCCGATAAGTAAAACAAAAATGAAACACTATTGGACAATTGTGACCGTACGATGAAGTTTTGATGGTGATGTGGGTAGGCGAAATCACTATTCATTTTTTTCTATAGGTATTTTGTAGTATCTTATATATATATATATATATATATATATATATATATATATATATATATATATATATATATATATAGGAAAGCTCTTTCCAATGCCTATAGGTAAAAATGAATAGTGATTTTGCCAACCATCATCACCATCCAAACTTCATCGTATGGTCACAATTATCTGGTAGTGTTTCAATTTTCATTTTTTTCTACAAATTTAAATTAGTTGAAATTTGGAGTGTGTGTACATCTTAGTGAGGCGCACCTAATAAAAGTATGGAAAAATAATTCGTAAAATATAAATTGACAAAAAATACCCCTAAAATTTACGGGGGTATTTTGGTTAATTTATATTTTACGAATTATTTTTTTCATATTTTTATTAGGTGTACCTCACTAAGATTTACATACATTCTAAATTTCAGATCATTTCAATTAGTAAAAAAATTAAAAATAAAAATACTATCGGGCAACTGTGACCGTGCGATGAAGTTTAGATGGTGATGAGGGTAGGTGAAATCAATGTTCATTTTCGCTTATAAACGTTTTGTAGTATCTTTTATATATATATATATATATATATATATATATATATATATATATATATATATATATATATATATATATATATATATATATATATATATACCTCCAACGTTTTGCAATAAGTTTGATTATTCTCTCCGACTTTGATTATTCTCTCCAACTTCCAATTTTTTATAAATCATTTTGACACAAAATTTAGGACAACCCAGCTTCTAATAAGGGCAAACATACTAAAACAATGAAAACAATGTTTCTCGTAAAACATTAACAATAAAAACCTTTGAATGCTGTAGGGGTATCATATATTTTATCATAAATATTTTTCCTTATTTATATCAAGTGTGCCCCTATATCTGCAAATCATATGTCAAAATTATAAAAATCAAATATCATATACTCAACCATTTTAATTCACCTCACTAATGACGAACTTAGGATTTCCTGCTGTAGAATTTTTAACAATAAAATGCCAATAAAAATTACATTAACAATAACTTGTTTGAAAATTACAAAAGAGTATATTTGAAATTAAGTTTTGGAATTGAAAAGATAAAAATACCCTTCCTAAAATACATAATCTATATATAGCCAAAAGTCATTTATAAATATATAAGGGCATTTTACGGTCATTCACTTTAGAGTAGTGAATTTTTAGTTCACCGCACACACATGCAAGAAATTATCGACCACAAGGTGTGAAATTGGGTGGTTGAGAGTAATGTCATTGATTGGGCATAAAGTTTAAAATATAATTTATTGAATTATTTGACAAACTTTAAGCCATCATATTTCACATCCAATAGCTAAAGATAGTGTGTCAGGACCGAGTCCACCTGGACTCGACCGAGTTTCTAGGCCTCGCCCTATGGCGATGCCGAGTTTTCGTGAGTTATATGTACAACTCGAGGATACTAATAAATAAATTAAAAAGTTAAAAAAACAAAAATGTAGGATTGATCTATAATTATTTTTTATATGACTTATATTGTTTTGGCTAAAGATTGGTGAGTGTTTGTTTTTGCCATTAAATCCCTAGTTTTATATTTTCAATTTTTTTGGATTATTTAAAATACCCCGTAAGTCCACCTTTTCTAAATTCATTTTTCCAATAATTTTTTAAGTTTATTCGTTTGTTGTCTGATTCTGCATTATGTTATTTTAATTTTTTTTTTTTAATTTTTCTATGTTTTTCAATTTATTGACGGCTTTTAAGCCTTGTACAGGACTAGGTTTGCTCTTTATGACTAGGCTAAGTAACTCGCCTCAACCAGGAACTTTTGTCAGTTTCCCGTCCGAGGCGAGTCTTAATATACTGGCCAAGGATGATTTCGACCTCCTTGTACCAATGAATCAATTATCTTATAGTTTATATTAGTTTTATAATGAAAGCCACATGCTGCCGAATCCAAATTTTGGTCATGCCCAGTTGGCCTCAAGTGTCAATGATATAATTTGGACCTGGTCGAAGCTCACAAGTTGCGGTCTATTTTCAAGCTTGTGCCAGCTCAAAGAATAGAACCTTAACCCCTCATTTCTCTCACTCCAATCTTGACTTTGTCAGATTACCAAGAGTAGCCGTTTTAACTATGTAAAACAAATCTTGACTTTGTCATATTACCAAGCCAATCTTATTACAATTAATCTTAACTTTGTCAAGATTACCAAGGGAAGCTCTTATACCATGTAAACTCTGAATTGATTATAACATTTCTATTCAAGGTGGAAGCGTATAAATATGCAAAGGGATACTAAGAATCCCATGATATACTCGATTCAGAGTTTACAAATCTCTCACTTTTTCACGTTCTTTTTAACATGATTATAATCAAATAAATACCCTGACCTTTGCTGCAAAATGCAAGAACAAACAAGAAGAACCTTATGCAGAATAATTCTTCATTAGTATCTTACAAAGTATTAGAATCCCGGACACCAAGCCCCCAGTGTATCGCTTGGTTGCAGACCGGCCACTCCTGTCGACTGAGCCATCCTTGGTGTATTCAACCTCCATGATGTTTCCTTCATTCTCGATTTCAACCTACAAATTCAGGTTCAATGAATAACACAGTGTTAGGCATTACACACTTACATTCAATGAATAGACACAATGTTAAGGTTTACACAGTATTTGAGAGAGAAAGAGTTCTTTACTTTCTTTCTTGCAAACAAATTTACATTAAACGAGAGAGAGAGATGAAACTAATGAGGTTGTAACATACCAGGTCTCACTGAGACGAAGAGAAGATGGGGACGTATGAGAGAGAGAGACAGAGAGAGAGATGAATAAATAGACATACACTGGTAGTGTTCCTTGAAAAAATGAGGGAGCCTCGTAGATATCGCATAAAGTTCAAATTGGACTTGGTGGGCGCGCGCCACTTGCGACAGATATCCTGTGTAGTCTCGAACGTCCGTCCACTACAACAGTAAAAAATGATGTTACAAGAAAGGCTTATGCTCCTGCGCGAGTTTACTGTCCATGTACTCCCTCGTGTGAACCTCATTGAGGATTAACTTTGGAATGACAAATTTTGAGGATTAACCCATTGACTAATTTTAATAGAAAAATATTCCAAAATTGTAATCTTAAAAAAAAAAAAAAATCTCAAGATTGAAGAGATGCCATCCAATTTTTTTAGGGAGAGAACTCAAATTTTAAAATTTTTTATTTTGAAAATAGCCATTTAGTGATTCTTAGGCGGTTTCAAAAATTTCAGACTAAAAAAAAATTCTCTCGAACAGAAGAGTGGACCAATCATCGAACTATTGAGGGGTCTTGTCCAATCAAAACTGATTTGACTGAATTTTAAAATTATGAAAAATAATTTAAAAATAGGTAATATATTATAAAAAAATTGCCCACTTTGTTTGGCTAGTTGATTTTGACTAAACTTGATTTTTTTTATGGACTAGATGGGCCAAGGCGGTTCGATCCGGTACTGATAACCATGCTGGCAATTGGGTGTTCTAATAGAAGGATAAGCTGTTCACTATGCTCCCAAGGAAGCATAATAAATGCTCTATTGGACAAAACCTTGCTAGAGAGTTTTGGGGCACCAAATTTTGGGCGTAACTTAATTAAGGAAAATGGGTTTTTTTATGAAAAAAAGGCCAAAACACAATTGCGAGTGCCCATGTAAACAAACAAGAGCAATACATATTTGGCAGCACCCATGCAAACATGCGCTAGAAACGAAAGAAGTGCATACACAATAAAGAGGATGAACAAGCGAAAAAGAGGAAAATGCCATATAAGAAGGGATGGTATACTATGCTGACCATTTTTTTTTGTTTTGTTATAAAGATGTCATAAATACTTCTAGCTGTCCGATTTCAAATCGGATTTTTTTTTTTTATTTAAATTTTTTTAATCTAGTCAATAACAATCTTACAACCCCCTATTTAAAATCTCATGGCAAGAGTGATTTGCGATCTATTTGTATCAAGAGTGAATAGTCTATTTGTATACTGTTCTAATAAGAATCAAGTTAGAGATAGACATACTTCAGAGAGGCCATCACCGGATAGAGAGGGAAAGTGCAAGATACGAGGTGTGTCACGTGTCGGATGTAGACCGAGAGAGAAACTATGAGAAAATGTGAGATATTCAGAGGGGTCTGCTGAGAAATATAGAGAAGTGAGAGATACAAGAGAGCTTGGGCTCAGATGAAGAGAAACAGAGAGACAGTGTGAGATACTCAGAAGACTCAGGTTTTGAGGAGAGAATGGGGAGAGTGAGGTTATTATATAGAGATTTTTTAAGTGCTTTTTGAGGTTCTCTCTTTCATCTTTTTGTGAAATCATCATATTTTCCATCTTTTTTGCTGTCACTAAATTCCATAGAAATCAAAGATTGTGGCTCAAAATTGTGAGTCTCTTTGTCGGTTACTTCCTGCCACAAATTCTCCCATTTTGATTGGATTACAAGCTTCATATGACGGCCCAATTGTTTTTTTATTATGATTTTATGGAGACTAAAAAAATCCAATTTTAAAAGCTTTTTTAGTATTAAAAATCCAATCATAATAATACTGTTTCTTTGATGTGTATAAAAAAAAATTTAATATGAATTCATGTATTGTTATTGCATCAGAACCCACTCACAGCAGAAGTTTATACAGTAAACCATGGATTCAATAAGGGTCACTTCTCACTCTTTTTTACTCTTTTAATTTTAATTTTCTTTTCTTTTTGTGCTTCTTATTTATATATATATATATCTAAAGAGAACACGAAAAGCTTACTCATAGGCCAGTCATTGACAATCAAAATATCCTAGTCTTTCATGGAAATTACCATGGAAGTAACGTGCCCATAAAACCGCCCCAAAATCATGAGATTAAGAACTTTCTTTGCGGGAGAAAGTGCATAGGTGCCAGATTACATATCAAGCCATATGGAGAGAGATGCGGGAGAAAGTGCATAGGTGCCAGATTACATATCAAGCCATATGGAGAGAGAGAGAGAGAGAGAGAGAGAGAGGAGGGTAAGACCATTGTTTTTCTTACTGATTAGAGAAAATTATGTACGCACCCAAAATAATTACTCAAAAGGGTGCGGTTTCTATAAGGTTGTAACCTTAAACAATCCAATTAAGGTTGACTTCCAAATTTTATCGTAACATGTAATTTTGTTGTAAAAAAATCTTAGGATTATCTTAAAAATCTATTTTCATATCTAATTAGAAATTTTTAAACTCAAAAAATGGTTAAAATGAAGGAGATCTATAAACATATGAAAATCTTGAATATGGAAGGTCTAGATAATGTGTTGCAAGATGCACTATTTTTGAGACTCAAAAACTTTGTTTTATATATATATTCATACATTTCGATATCAAGATGATCAAATAGAGGGTTTTCCAACATTAAAACAACCTTTCCTATAGATTTTTAAGGTGCAGCTGTAATTTTACATTTTAAGGTCGCAACCTTATATAAACTTTTCCCTTACTTAAAATATGCTACGATTATAGGCGGAAATTATACGGAAGGTTGGTCTAGCCATATTTTTTTTATGTTTTCTAAAATTTTCCTTCGGTCCGAGAATTCCATCCTCGGACCTCGGACCGCATTTTAATTAATTTTTTTTAGTTTTTTCATTAATAGGAAAGTGCTCCAAGCTTCAGGGGCAGTGCCTAGGTGGCCCGAGGTTAGAATCTATAGAGCATATCGATGTCTCTATCCTCAGACCACTGTTTTTCTCAAAAATTAAAAGATAAAGTGCAGTCAAAGGATGGCGACCTCAGACCGCCTTGGAACTGAGTTTTGCTCAGTCCTGATAGCGGTCCGATGTCCCCATCCTCGGACCATTGTTTTTCTCAAAAAATAAGAAATAAAGTACGGTTCGAGGATGGGGGCCTCGAACGATAAGGAACTAAGGCCTGCTCAGTCCAAAGGACCTCGAACAGCCTATGCATTGCCCCTAAGGCTTGGACTATTGGAATAAATAAATAAATAAAAATTAAAATGGGGTTCAAGGACATCCTTGGACTAAAAGGCAATTTTGGAAAAAAAAAAAAAAAAAAAAAAAAGCAACGGGTTGACCGACCGTCCACACAATTTTGCCCAAAATTGCTCCATTTCATATTTTAGATAAAAATTTCAGAGTCCATACTTAAATCACACAATTTTTTATTCTTTTATCATGGGGCTAACCATAATCTTACATGTCTTTAATACAACAAGAGCTAAGAAAATGATATAATATACATTGTTGTAATTTGAAACTTATTTTTGTCCATTAGCTTTGTGTGCTCATTTCTTCTTCTCTTATTCTATCATAATCTAGCAGACTTTATCCAGAGAAGAAGAATTATTAGCTTTGTGTGCTCATTTCTTCTTCTCTTATTCTATCATAATCTAGCAGACTTTATCCAGAGAAGAAGAATTACTATTGTAGGATGAGATGGAGGTAAAAAACTCATCTTCTTTTTCTCTATTCTTTTTTTGTTTTTTATTTCTTGAAATCCATAAATCTAATTTTTTTTATCTTGGTGAGCCATAAAAGTATAAATCACCGGCAACGTACTTCACACCACCATTAAAGTTAATGTGAAGAGAAAGAAGAGGGTACAGAGGATGAGGTTTATGAGCTTTGAGAAATAAGAAATAAAAAGGAAAGAGAGACCAAAGACTGGAGTTTCATGTGAGAACTAGTTTGATGCACTTAATGATGACTAAAAGAAAAAAAACAAAAAAAAGAGATTATCATAGGCACATTCAAATGGGTGTAATGACATATTTATAAATATATGAATATTACTTTCCCATACTCTTGTCAAAAAAAAAAAAACAACAACAACAAAACATATGAATTCTACTTGACAAAGAAAAACACAGTTTTTTCTTTCTTCTTTTTTTCTTTTTGTTGGGGGAGGGGGTGGGGCATTGGTGGTTACGGAGGCTAATGCCTCAAAATAAAACCCCACCCTCCATTCCCACCCTTAAAATATCAAAACAAACAAAAAATAATAAAAGATGAGGGGGTCATCATGAAATAAGTGAGATTTTCGGGGGTTATAAGAACATTTTATCAAGAGAAAATTACAAATGTGTGATATGTCTAAGGATAAGAAGTTAAGAGAGAGGAAGAAATCCATCAATGAATAATTACAAATGTGTGATAGGTCTAAGGATAAAAAGTTAAAGAGAGAGGGAGAAAAACATCAATGAATAAAAGAAAATGTTATTGATTTTAAGAAGGAAACTGTTTATATACAGTTGCAACTTTAAACCGGTGAATTAAGGTGCACCTCAAACATCCATTAAAAAAAAAGGCGCTTTTGATGTTGAAAACCCCTATGATTTACTAACCTGGCATCAAGGTGTATGGATATGTAAAATTCAACAAAAAAAAGATTTCAAGAAATAGTACATCTTTCTATACGTTATTTAGACCGTCCATTTTTCAGATTTTTATGCGTTTATAGATCTATAGATCTACTTAATATGAACCATTTTTAAAGGTTAAAATTTTTTAATTAAAAATAAAAATATATTCTTAGGCCATCCTAAGAATTTATGACATCAAACTTCCATCTTATGATAAAATTTGGGGGTGCACATCTAACTTCCATTTTATGATAAAATTTGGAGGTGCATTTTACTTAGATTGTTTAAAGTTGCAACCCTATACCAACCACACCTTTTTTAAAAAATACGAAGGGTGCCCTTTCCCCCTCCAATTTACCAAAAGAAAAAAACTATTTTGATATTGGAAAACTATTGATTTAACCATCTCGACGTCGAGAGGCATGGATATTGAAGGGTAAAAAAAAGATTTCAAGTCCCTAAAATATTACATCATGCAACACAATGTTTAGACCGTCTATTTTCAAATATTTTTATGTGTTTGTAGATCTGTTTGATTTGAACTATTTTTTAAGCTTAAATTTTATAATTAGATATAAAAATAGATTCTCGGGCCACTCAAAAAATTTTGACACCCTAAAAATTTTCAACACCAATATCCTAAATTCATTAGGACACCAAAAGTTTTTTTTTTTAACACAAAGGAAAACTAGGCATGATGATGTGTAAGGATGTCAATGGGCTGGGCCAGCCCTTGTCGACATAAGGCCGGGCCATGCCATAAACAAACAACGAAAAATAAAAGAAAAATAAGAAGAAAAAAAGGAGGGCTAGGCCAAGACGAATCAGGCCGGAATTAGCCCTACCCTGGACCTCGGGCTGGGCCTAGCTGCCAGGCCTATTGCCAACCCTACCGATATCTCCAATATTGGACTGACCTAGCTAACAACTACAACAAATAGGCCGGTCCAATATTTACAATAGACTCAACTAAGTATTAGTTGGTGGTGGGGTGAGTCCAATATTAAAGATATCAAACCAACTTATTTTGTTTTTTCTGCAAAAAAAAAATTGTCCGATGTTTTCAACATCGAACTTTAAAAAATTACGAGGTATTGGATGGTTCAATGTTTCCAACATTGGGCTGGTCCCTACACATCAAACAATAACCAAAAAATAAAATAAAAAAGTGGTATAATGTTCAAAACATTTGATTTTGGGAAAAAAGCCTTGGTCCGATGTCGTAATTATTGGACTGGTATACTTCCGCGTAATTTTTCCAAAAATTTCTACCAGTTTTGCTTTAGAAAAGTATACATCAATTTATTCTGCTAATCACCATATTTTGTCATTAACTACAGTAAGAACACGTTATTATTTCTTCTAATGCATGTCATAGGTATAATGGAGTATTAGAAGAGGATCAGATGGTGCAACATCTTTAGAACTATCTTCTTTATTTTTTGCAAGTTCTTCCAAGTGGTCTAAAAAAAAGTACCAATGCCCTTTCTATTTATTCAAGTACTAATTAGAAAAGGATCAAATGATGCAAGATCTTTAGAACAATCTTCATCCTTTTGCATGTCCTTACAAGTGTTTTAAGCAAAAGTACTAATTCCCGTCCTATTTAATCAAGCACTAAATAGGAAAGGATCAAATGATGCAAGCTCTTTAGAACTGTAGCTTTTCTTTTACAAGCCCTTACAAGTGAGTTAGATTAAACAAAAGAAATAATGCTTTTTTTCCTCAATCCCCCAAAATCTTGAAGTTGATAATACTCTTCCATCTGTACTTCTAGTTGGTATAAAACCTTGTGCACGAGGAAGGTTTTGTATAAGGCACCTTCCTCTTACCCAAAAAAAACATTTTTACAGGCAGGTTTAAGGGGTGTACTAGAACTCACCCGTTACAATGAGTCCACCTTGAAGAAGAGAGGAGTTTTTAGCATTAAAAATAGTCTATTTTGTACTTCTTCTTCTTTTTTACCATGGATTTGAGGTGGAAATTATTTTAAAATGCCACTTGTTTTGGGTCCTAAATCCTCCAAAAACTAGGGCAGATGCATGAGTCAGCGTACTCACCAAATACTTTTACAATTTTTATATTCCTGCTTGTGATTTCCCCGACATGCACATAAAATTTTGGTTTTGCTACCCTTGGAGTTTAATTTTTTTTTTTCATATCTCCTAATTGATCAATATCTTCTTTCCGAATTGTAATGGAGTATAAATTGTCCCTTCAACTCTTAGCCCTACTATTTCGTCACAGTCTCAAGAGTCTGTACATTTTGCATGAGGCACGATGATGTCGTGCTCAAAGCTTGTGGTATTTATTGAGGGAAAATGATTATATATAAAGTTGCAACCTTATATTGTTGAAGTAAGGCGCACCTTAAAGTCCTATAAAATAGTTTCGATGTTGGAGAACCCTCCAATCGATCATCTTGACTTCTAGATATATGGAAATGAAAAAAAAACAAGAATTTCAAATTTTAAAAACAATGCATTTTGTAACAAGTTATTTAGACAGTCTATTTTCAAGATTTTTAAGTATTTATAGATTTAGAAGTTTACATCTTATGACTATGAATAAAAATCCATTTTGAAGGTATCATAAGATTTTTAACACCGAAACTACTTCGCCAAGTAAATTTTAAAGGTGCCCCTTATTTCTGCAGTACGAGGAAGGTGCCTTATACAAACCTCAACCTTCACTAAATAACGTATAACTTGAAAAATGGATATCAATGATATTATATCATTGCTAGAAGAATAGAAGAGTCGCAAATGATTATACGGAGCCAAGCTCATGTACAGTCCCACGTGCTTAGAACACGTGCACCACCATCGATTCGTATTGGCCAATTTCAAATTTCAATCAAGGAATGTGGATTTGATTTGTGGCTTGAATATGACCCTTTAGTAAATGTATTGTTTGATATGACTATTCAAGGAAATGAAAGGGCCCCAAAATGTTAGAATCAAAGTGAGCCTGATACGTTATCATTCCAAAAGAGAACCACACCTCGTATCCCACTTAGGCTGCTCTCGACTCGTGTCGAGACTAGGTTGGCCCCGGTCTGATTAGGTCCTAGCTAGACATAAGCCCCCGTCTGATTAGGTCCTAGCTAGACATAAACCTGACGTAAACCCGTATTGTGTTGAGGTTGGGCTAGATAATGGAAAAATGAATCCTACTACAAGAATTTTGTAATACATAAATAAGGAAAATGTTGTGTTAAAGAATGTAACATTGCGAAAAAAATAAAGCCTAACATTAAACTCGCTGAAAAATTTTAGTTCTGTCGGAAAACTTTCAAATCGCTCATCTCAGCTTTGATCATTATGGTTGTAAAAAATAATTAGAATTTCAAGCGCTAAAAATAATGCATATTATAGCACATTATCTAGACCGTCTAGTTCGCTCTAAAACTTAGTGTTTACGGATCCACAAGATTTGTACCATTATTTGAGTTTCAAATTTCATAGTCGGTGATCAAAATTGATTTTAGAAGCATCTTGGAAATATTTGATCCCCAAAGTGCTTTCCAAAAGAGGATTCAAGGTGAAGCTTTACTTTGTTTAAGAAAGCCTAGGCCTTATAGAAATTGCATCCTATAAATAATATTGCGCGCGCGTACACACACACACACACACACACACACACACACACACACATATATATATATATATATATATATATATATATATATATATATATATGGGTGCGGTTTGAATAGAGCCGAGGCTCTAACCAATCAAAACAGAGCGTACCTTCAAATAGTGTTGAGAAATGTGATTTCAATGCTGGAAATCTTTGTGAAATCCTTAAAATATATTTTCATCTCTAATTATAAAATTTAAAGTTTAAAAAATAATGTAGATCGAGCAGATCTATGAAAACTTGAAATCTTGAAAATTGAAGGTCAAAAAATGCGTTACAAGATGCACTATTTCCAAAACTTGAAATATATATATATTTTTTCATGTACATGAATCTTGATATCGAAATGATCAATTTGAGTATCAAAACAACCTCTTCTAGTGAAATTTTTAATGTGGGCTTGAATCAGGTGGGGCCTAATTGACCTTGATCGAGACTCATCCTATACATTTAAGGTCCATGATAACTAGACACGAATCCATAAGTCTAATATTTGAGTTCAAATATTATGAGAAGGGAATGGATACTATGAGAATATTTACGATTGTTTCCCTGTGGGAGATTGGAGGCCATTTTGTCAGGCTTAAGTAAATAAACCAAATTTAGGTCATTCACCACTCTTACGTATGGGGATGAAAAGTTTTTTTTTTTTTTTGTTTTTCATATTTGTGGGTCAAAGAGCTTTTGATTCTTGGACACGTTGGTCATCTTAACAATAAATTATGATCATTTATTGGTATAGAGTTTTTTAATTTGTTGATCTTTAGAAGGTTGGAAGTAGTAAAAAAATATATTGAGATATATGACCATAATAACGTAGAATGTCAGATTAGAATTCATGTAACCAACTTCAATTAGTTTTAAAAAAACGTTGACGACAAGGATGATCTTTAAAAAGGTAATATTATATTAAAAGTAAAGGTAAGGGGAACAGAAAATTCTTGGATTCCTTGGAATAGAAATCATGTAATTTGCTGTATACTATGTTTCCGTGGGATCATTATTCTACACTTGTACTCACACAGGTAAAACAACTACTCGGGAGATTTTCTTCATACGAAATTTTGAGATGCACTTAATAATTTTTATATGATTATTTTCAAAAATTAGAATTTGGATTTTGAATTCGTCAAGACTTGGGTATCACCCTCAATAATTGGACGTTCTCAGCTCAATTTTAGGATGTATATTTTTCAAGCACATGCAGAGTAATATTTGAGTTTTGTTTTTTGTTTATTTTGAAATTAGTCTCTTGATTGATGAGGTTACATCCCCAAAAATACAGCTCCCGAAAGTATGTGCCCATTTAGTTTTATCCAAAGGAGTAAATAATAAATAATAGGGCAGTTTACAAAAATAGGAAAATATGAAATGGATCAATATTGGACGGAAATTGCATGAAAAGTCGGTCGAACCTTTTTTTATATTTTGCTAAATTTTTATTCGGTTTGAGGATGCCATCTTCGAAATCTTTTTTTTCGTTAGTAGGGCTCAATTCCAAAGCAATATGAGAATGGGGATCTTAGACCGTTCTAAAACTGAACCCTGACTCATCCCGAAGAGCAGTTCGAGGTCCCCATCCTCATACCGCTCTTTGTTTTTTTTTTTGTGGAAAAAAATAACGGTATGAAGATGGGACATGAGACAGCTCCACTCTCTAAACTAAGCCAGGTGAGCCACACTGACAAAAAAAAAAAAAAAAAAGATATTCAGACTGAAGGGTACTTTTGAAAGAAAAAAAGAGCTAGACTGACTTTATGGGTAATCTTTTGTGCAAAATTGGCCCATTTCATATTTTTCTAATTGTTTGTGTCCGTACCTAAATTACTCTAAATAATATGCTCTCGCCGGAGTACGAAGCCTTGTGGCATTGTTTTGGCCACAGGGCGGGCGAAAACAAAATGAAAAAGTAAAATTGATTGAAAAGCAAGTTGAAAAAAAGAAAAGGGTTCCTATTGAATTGAGACGACTTATCAATGGTGATTTTGTCGTTACTAAGGTTCTTATCAGATAAACTGTCTCCCACTTATACATTCAGGAATCATGGCCCTAAAATTCCTGCAAATGCATGGAGAGAGAGAAGTGGAATGCGTGCGTTTGCACAGGAGAAAGAGATGGTGAGGAATTGTGCATCCGAGAACGATCGAGACATAATTGTATTTTAGGGAGAGAAAGTCGTCAATGTGACCTGCTTTTATAAAAGACTCTGCTCGTAAACTCAGCCGCTTCAACTCGGTCAAAAGGGAACCGAGGATTGGCTGATCAGGTCTTAGCTGGTCTAGTGGTTTGGCTGGATATTTATTTTAAAATCAAAAATAAAAAATATAAATATAATCCTGAAAAATGAGAGATTTGTTTGTATTTTGAATATTTTTTATCATTTTGACAAATATTGGAAAGTGTTTTGTCATGAATATCTCTTTTTTTTTTTTTATTACAATTTTCATCATTTTTTTAAAAAATCAAAATTATTAGTGAGCACAAATCGATTTTTTTAAATTCATTTTTTCACTACTTGTCAACTTCATTGGATATGTTTCATTTAATCATATGCTTTAAATATATTTTTTATATTTTTTGAATTTTTTGTATTTTTTTTAATACTTTTTGGACTGGAAGGTACCCACTCGCTTAGGGTGGTTGACTAGCCGGTTTACCGGTTGCTCGGGCCTAGTCCTTAGTCGGTTTGATTTCTTGAACGTTGATGAAAAGTAAATGGCATATTTGTATACCAAACAATTGTTTCATGTGGGCTGGACCACATTTATACAATATGCAGTCTAGAGGTATAAAGCATCCATCAATCAGTGGTCCATCTAAAAATAATTATAACTAATAGTTCAAATGTTTTTTTTAATAATTGTTATTTCTAGTTTTCAAATTATTTTTCATATTCATGATCTCTATGTTAGAAATTTATATTCTCTAAAAATTAGGATCAAAATATATTTAAAAAATATTTTTATTGCCAAGCCTACATTTTTACATGTGCGGGCTTGGCGGCATGCCAAACACGTCTTTATATATTTTCCGTTATAATTTATATTGAGTGTCGGAGGAAAAGCGGTAGAGAAAGTCGTCTTGTTCATTTGAGGCCAAATGATTTTATACTTCTGCGAGAGTAAGATGTTCATTTATTCCCTCAACTAAAACTCAATATACAAGTAATTTTAGGATCCCAAACACCGGGATGTAATCTCTTCGACTAGTGGACCGACCCTGTAAAAGAAGATTCCAAATTGAATTCTATATGTACACCAAAAAAAAAATGTCTCAAGATTAAACAAAGACCGCCTAATTTTTGAAGCACAATATCTACGTGCCAAAAAACTTAAAATTGAAAATTTTTCTTTTAAAAATAATGATCTACTGATTATTGGGTGGTTTCCATAATTTCAGACCAAAAAAACCCTCCCAAGTAGATCTTTTCACTTGGCTAATGTGGGAGCAAATATATAATATGCTCCGGTAGGAGCGAAGTATACATACTCTTCGAAAGGAAACATGGAAAGTGAACTGGACAGGATCAACGTAAGCTTCTTGCCAAAACTTTTGCCTTTTTTTTGGTTTAATGTTTCCATTTTATACACTGAATCCACAACCTTGTTCATGCTGCGTATCGGGAATGATAGTTTTATAACATGACGCTTTTGATGCTCCCTCTTTAGATGATCATAATGTTTCTCTATCCATCTCTATGTAGTAAGGTTTGATGCCAATGATCGGCTTAGCTCGCGCGGGCAAGACTAGCTAGGTCGAGTTGAGTTCGGGCCATGAAAGTGGTGAAGTTGAGGTTGATAAAAAATTGTTGAAAAAGCAACCTTACTGTAAAATGGTAGAGAGAGAAATAGTTATGGAGAATGGAATATTGATGTAAAGCTTATTGACAGCTAGAGGGATAGGCAATAGCTCTAATATTTTTTATATTCTTTAATGAGTTAGTGAGTTTTTTTTGTAAGCATTGAAGTTCATCCCCTTGCCGCAGGTTTTACATCCAATGGTCTAGATCGCTCTCCCAAATCACAGCTAAACCTTCGTTCTCCATTCTCTCGCTCTTCCTCTAAAACAAAGAACATCTTTAGTAAAAAATGACAATGCACTATCAATAGGTGGCTTATTGAAGAAAGAAAATGACTTTTGCTAAAAAAAAAAAAAAGAATGATCAAAGAATTTAAAGAAAATAAGATAATTATAGAAAGAACTGATATTATTAAGTGTATTTTAAAATAGCAGAAAAGAGATGGACCAAAAAATGGTATTCACCCTGTGTCATGATGGTATATGTGGTGTTTATGGAGGCAAAAGATATGGTGGGATTCTCTCGTGATGATGATAGTGGTGGTGGCCGTTTGAGAAATGTTGGCACCCTCCTACTCTTATTGGAATTTGGATCTCCCCGGGTGATTGTTGATCCATTAGGCCCCTCATATTAACAAGGTCTTGAATGATCACTGTTTTACTATGCAGAAATAAATGTATTGATAAAAAAATAAATGTATTGATAAAAAAACATGTGAAAAAATAGTACTTTGGCAAAAAAATTAGTCTGTATCGGTGAATCGGTGATCCGGATCAACTATTTTACTATAAAAAATCGTCGTTTTACTATATATAACCGCCAGTTCCCTTATAGAGTCGATCGATTTCCAAGTAGGGCTGGGCGATTTTGCACCGACCCATAGTTTTTTAAATCACTGTTAAGCACACATATTTACTCATTTCTTTCATTTTTCTGGATATCATGCGTATGTTCTTATAGACCACTCAAAGAGGAAACTTTCTCCTAAAGCGGAAACTTGTATCTTTGTTGGATATGAAAATGGTTATAAAGGCTTACAGACCTAGATTTATACATGTTCTTGTATCAATAAACATTACCTTTGATAAAAATTATTTTACGGCAAGATGAAAACAAGGCTAGTAAGCCCATGGTTCAGAAAATCAGCAGCATTCCATAATACAAAATGCAAAATGAAGAAGTTATTCTCCCTCGATGTACTAACCACTTGATTTCAGTTAAAAGGATCCCACAAAATATGTATGCAAACTGAAATAATTATTCATGGTCTAAAGCAAGCCACTCTTACGTGGTTTCAAAGATTTTAGAGTGATTTACATAGAGACTCTAAAATTTTAGCTAAAATACAAAATGCTTCGCTTTATCTTTTTCTATTTTTTTCTAAATTGCTCCATGGTCAATTTTGATTTTTTTGTTTTTTTTGTTTAGTAATAACCTCAAGTTTTAAGGCATTGCCCTACAAACGAAAAAACTAAAAAAAAAAAAATCAAAATTAAGGTTGACCGAGAGGCAATTTGCAAAAAATAAAAGAAATATAGGTTGACCGACCTTCTTTGCAATTTCTGCTTATAAGTGGAGCATTTTATATTTTATCCAAAATTTTATGATCCATACGTAAATCATTCAAGATTTTATGATACAATAAAACCATATGGTTTTATGAGGACAACAAAGGATCACTCCCTATTTATTTACAAGAGTGCTTAAAGATATTGTGATCATGCTTTTATATGTAAATGGTATTATTATCACAACGAATTTTTCAAAATTTACTGCAAATATCAAGACATTTTTTTATGACAAGCTTAAAATGAAAGATTTGGGAATGCTTAGACATTTTTAAAAAATGGAAGTGGATTAGACCTAGGATAATATTCAATTGTCTCAGCATAAATATGTACTGAATTTATTGGAGTGGTATAATATGTTATACTGTGAATAATCATCTAGACTGACAACACGTTTGTTTTATTTCTTGCACTCGATTTATAATTATATTCATTTATTTCGCATTTAGTCAATCATATACAAGATCTTAGGTAGGATCCTGGTATTTAAGATTCCGAGTTTAGCGAAGAAGTGGTTCGAGAGAACCCTATATCATATATATATCGAATTTTGGGGAAGATACGGTGACGGTGTATCACATATATACAGTGAGCGCAATTTTGGGGAAGATTTTCTATCAATCACTTTATTGTCTTGAAGGCGAACCTTTGTCCCTTTAGCTGAATATTTTGCACATATGGATTATAGTTTTGAACGTGAACCTTTCCCCCTTTAATTGAATATTTTGTACACACGGATTCTCTAGGTGTACAATATTTGTTCAAAAAATGGGAAAAAACTAAAAGCCTTTAGAGATAATATGATTGAATGTTGTATTATTTTCGAATCACGAGTGTGTTGTTGAGAAAAATAAAAATAAAAAGGTGTAGTTAAAATAGTTTGCTACAGGAGGCATACCCCATATGTTGTAATCTATTGGTAAAAAATGAGCAAGGATTTATAACACTTACAGTTATTGTGCATTCATATTAATATAAACAAGTAATGTAAACTACTACACAGTATCAAAGCAAGAACATGAGATAAAAATCTAGCAACATGCATGAACTCAACAATTTAATGCGGTTTGGTCACAAATCGTAACCTACATCTACATCCACAGAAGATTGATGCGGACTTTACTTACTGATTTGAGAAGATTACATGGTGAAATTAAGTTCAAAACATCTATTTCCAGCGGTTATTTCTCACACTAAATAGAGCTAAAAAGAAGCACTAAGAACACCAAAAAATGAGTTTTTTTTTAGACTTTCTCTCACTAAAACATGATACACAACAAACCCACAATATACTCAAGCTTTTGCTCACTTTCTCTCTCTAAAATAGAGCAGACAACCCACAATGGACTCTCTCTCTAAAATAGAGCAAACAACCTACAATAGACTCAAGCTTTTGCTCACTTTCTCTATCTAAAACAGAGAGATAACAACGCTCAAGAGAAAACTCAATTGCAGCCCAATCCCTTTATCTTTTTCTCACTCTTTCACTCTCTAAACAAAAAGATTTTAATCCTTTTAGTTTCTAAAGTTCCTACAACATCATAACTGAATTAGATAGAATCCAATGGCTCAAAATAAAAAATAAAAAAAATCAAATAAATCACCCATATGTGTGATTTGATTTCAAACATTTAAAATATGATACACACTATGAGACGTTTTGACAAATTAAATGCCTTGACCATCTATTTTATGAGACAATCATAGAAGTTTCTTTGTAATGCCGATAAAATGCAAAAAACCATTTTCTAGAATCATCCCTAAGGATACAAACAACGCCATCACTTGTATAAGAACCGGCTGTGTCAAGCTTGAACAAGCTTGTATCCATATGAGTCACGTATGCCTTTTAACTATACACATCAAATAAACTTTTAAACTAAAATGATATTACTACAAAAAAGTTGTTATTATAAAAGAAAACTATTGGTTCGTTGTAAATTAGGTCCGCCGTTCATAAACTCAAGTAGAACTCATCTCAAGTTACTCAAGGTCATAAATTCTAAACCACTTAGTAATGCTAATGAGATATCTAGAAAATGAAGAAAATGGAGGGCTATGTACATCAAATTTTGAGGGTGTTGTGAACCTTAGGCTCAACTAAAGAAAATATTAAAATATAATTGGAATAAAATAAATTGGCCAACATGCCTAACATTCAAAAGGTATCTTTGTCAAAAAAAAAATTTTGAATTATTATTTTATTTAAATTATTCTTTTATTGTAATCTATTCATCTCATCATTTGGATAAGGGACATGCATAATTCAATTATGATAGGGCATAATGCAATTATGGGCGTGGCTGTGAACAATTAAGTTGTGTATTCATTTTAAAAATTTTCTGCATTATCTACTTGACTATTTCACATGGGGAGCGGGGCAAAAATCATATGCATTTGCATTAAGTTATTCAATACTTACGAAAATGATAATATGCAGCATATGACATGGTTTTAGTCTATCTCAAAGGTCAATTAATTCATCAAGTTAGGTGTCATTTTAACTTGTTTATGATGAATCGATTCACATGACCTATTTGACGATAGGAATTCATTGGCTTGCATCAATAATAATAATATTGGCAGTAGTCTAATAATACAAGAAAATGTTATTTGTTTGGTTAGCAGAATGTTATAAACATAATCATTTAAATTTGTAGCTAGCTAGCACACCCTATGATATTGCACATAGTTTTTCAATTATAGTGCTAGTATGGTGGGCCTCTTAAAAATTCTTATCACCACAATTATAAGAGAATGTATAGATTTGGTTTCAACTGGTTGATTCTAAATTTAATGTTTGTACTGAAAGAAGGACACGTGTAATCTAGTTGGGGTATATAATAATTTTTATTTTTATTTTTTTCAAATCTTTTTTTTTTTTTACAGTTTAGATCACTCATAAGATGTCTTTTTACAAAATAATTTCAAATAATAAAATAAAATATTACAATACGATCTCAAGAACTTGAAGCCATTCAAACCATATATTTCATTAACATAAGAAAAGAAGACAACCTATGCTAGGGAATAAAGAAATAAAATAAATAAGTAAGAAACAAAAGAGGTGCCGGAGATTACCTCAACCAGATTTATTGCACCGCACACCAAGACCCCGTACCGAGTCACTACCTTCTGATGGTGCAGAATCTGATGGTCAACCTTCAATCTCAACTGGAAAATAAGTATGGACAAACCACACCAATGGAATATGAACCCTTTTGATCATCAACTTCCTATATTCTTAAGGGAAAGATTTCTATGCTTCTTATACATCATAGAAGTTCTATCCTCCACCTACCATCCATCCGTCCAATTTTGATCAAGAGAGCCACTCACCGTTTGATCTTAGATCCAACGCCTCAAAGTATTTTATTTTTAGTTTTTTTTATACAAATTGTATGAATATGAAATTTGGTACATGTCATCTTCTCATTGGCATGCACCTATAAAAAATATTAAAAATAATTTTTCGATAAAATATATTTTCCAAAATACCCTTTGAATCTTTCAAGAGTATTTTGATCATTTTATTTGAAAATATTATTTTTATATTTTTTGCTAGTGAGAGTTTAATAGAGGAATGGACGTCCAAAATTTGGTTTCAAAGTAGTTTATAGAAAAAAAAATTTAAAATAAAATAGTGTAGAGACGTGACATTGTGATTGGGACAATCTTAGCCCTCCATTCAAGTTGG
Organism: Amborella trichopoda; assembly: GCF_054954075.1. Lineage (NCBI taxonomy): Eukaryota > Viridiplantae > Streptophyta > Magnoliopsida > Amborellales > Amborellaceae > Amborella > Amborella trichopoda. The sequence continues at coordinate 3,083,487 of NC_142338.1, forward strand.
ATAAAGGGGAGGATAGAACTTTTATGCTATAGGGGAAGCTTAGAAAGCTTGCCCTAATCTTAGAACCCTATAGAGACATAAGAAAGTATGAGAGAGAGAACATGGAGAAGAGAGAGTGGGGCGTGCCCCTTTTTGGGCTATCAAGAGAGAGAGATTTCTAAATGGGGTGTGCCCCCTATGGTAACTTGAGAAAGAGATAGACGATTCTAAGGGTAGAGATTTTGGGTTGAGACAATCTCCTTTTATAGATGTGCCACTCACATAAGATTCAATATTTACCATTGATTTTGGGTGACTTGTGAGGTGAGAGATCTGAGCTCTCTATTCCATAGATTGGCCATCAACAACTTATTGAAGGTGATAGACCATCGTCCCTCACTTCCTAAACTATTTTTCCATCAATTAATTAAAATAAAAAATTAATATATCATAATATTATCCTTCTTTTTTCAAGCATAAGCCTTCTCATACATTCTAAAATTTTAATCGAACATTCACCAAGGCTTCAAACTTTCCAAAATAACACAAAACCTTCTCTCAAGCTTCAAGCTTGATCACTAAATAGGAAAGTTGCTATAGGTGGGGAGTACCATCCATGGTGGCACATAATTGGCCCCACCCATCATGCAAAGGTGGGCCTAAAAGACCTATTGGGTTTCCCATGCATAATTGACTTATTTTATATTTTTGAAAATGCACAAAATGATTATTTGAATATTTAAATCATTATAAAATCAATATCTTTGTCTTTATAAATTCAAATTTGATAAATAAAATATCCAGAGATTTAAAAAATTCAAATAACAATTCTAGAAAACAAATATAATAAAATATAAATAAAATAAATAAATCTTGATGTGAAAATGATCCATATCGTTTAAGAATAAATATCAACTAGGGCACTCTATGTCCAACCGCGAACTACGAACCACGCATGTTTTCTCAAACAGACCCAGTATTGCCCATGACCCACAATCTATGTACGGGATCATTAATGGGTCACCAAAGTCTAACCAATGGACAAGGGGTCGCAGTCCCAGTATATAGATTTTAGATTCCCACTGGAGACGAAAGGCTAAGGTCATGCTGACCTTGATACATCCATGGCTCGATGGTGCACATGTGTATCTCTCGCACGTACACACGTTTCACCCTAAAAGGTGATACGCTTTCCCGAAATGGCTATCGATGTGTATACTATGTGATGGAACAAATGATGATGTTTTGACCCCGTCACTCAAGGCCTCCATATAACCCTTATCGGTACTATTCTCATAGCCCAGGCAACATGGGTTTTTTCCAACCAGATTGACCTAGCACTTCAAGCATAGTCTAATATCAGCAAACAATGTTTATTTAATATGATCCACAAGGGACCACACTCCCATTGAGTTCATGTTCCATTTAATATATTCTTTTTACAAGCACTCAAGGCCGTTAATGGTGACACTCACCCAACATGTACCTCATGTAATATATGGATGTTTGGAATTGGAGGATTTCATGGATGAGTCTAGGATGATTTTATTTTGATTTGCACTCAAGCAGCTTGTAGATGCGGTTCGGGTAGAAAGGATTTTGTTCTAACAAAAATGGTTTTCAAATACTTACACATCGCCACATATCGTACATATATGGATGTGTGTGTATGGGGCATATTCTTTTTCATCTTGTTGTGACTGGTGTTTTCCTTTAATCTGATTATGTTGCTGGTTAGGTTGTTATTGGTGTTTTCCTTCAATGTGATTATGTAGCTGGTTATGGAGGTTGATGTCCCCTAGAGGTTTTTGCGTTTTGTTATATCAATTATCATAAACACTTTGGCATGCACTTTGGGATGTCTTTGGTTATGGTTAGGGAACGGGCAATGCCAAGAGGAATTATACAATGGTTTTTGTGAAATTATTAGTCTTTAGGGGGGATTGCCATCTGCAACTAGAAGTGCAACTTGGCACTGAGGATTTTCGTTTTTTGGTTTAGGAAAAAGAGAGAGGAAATAGAAAAAGACCAAATAATAAAGCAATACATTAGAAAATATCTTTTCTCTTGGTCTGCATGGAATCTACCAATCTAACCTAAAGACTGAGAAATTTGACCCTATAGAGTCCTCTTCAGAAAATCCTTTCTACTGGACCTAAAGTCATTCCAACTTCTATGTATTTATGAATCGCTATGTATACTTAAAAGGAAAGCCAAACCTAAAGCTAACTTGATTTATGAGAAACTTAGACCCTAATTTCCTATTTGATCTAAGAAGGGTGATGACCTCAAAGTTTCCTTTAACCTGTAACACCCCCGGATAATAGGGGTGGACTGTGTTAGGTAGGCAGCAAACGTAAAATTTGAAGGGTGATGACCTTAAAGTTTTCTTTGACCTGTAATATGCTCGGATAATAGGGCTGGGTTGTGTTAGGTAGGCAGCGAACGTAAAATTTTGTCAAAACTTATCATTAGCTGATACTAATTAATTAGAAAAAGGCCTGATGATATTTTTTAGATAAGGCCTAATATAGAATACTGTAACCCCAATTTTTAAGTTAATTGGAGTTGTAGAGAAAAATTAAATTTCACAAACTATATGCAATCATCACCACCTATTTTCTTCTCTTCTAATCTAGCAATAAATGGTAAGTTATACAACACAATCATTCTAACAAATTATAAAACATACCAAATTAAAAAATATATTTGAATTAATATGACTCTTCAGTCTCCTCCAATTAATTTTTTTGGGTAAGTAAAGGGGTGCGACACAAGGACTTCCTTAGTATAGTATGTACATCAAAACTTCTTGTAGCCCCTTTTGGTTTTTAAATTTGATCTCATAAAGTTGATGTCTCCTCCATTTCCTTAGTGTATTTTGCACATCAAAACTTCTTTTAGCCCTTTTTGGTTTTTAAATTTGCTCTCATAAAGTTGATGTTTATGGAAGTTATACAGAAAGGCGCTTGAAGGACTTTTATAATACAAATGGAAAAAAACATTTATCACAATAAAAGCGTGTTATTTCAACGTATTGACATGTAGAAGGCATGTGATCATGTAAACTATACAGCTAGTTAGGAGTAGGTGTATACTACAGAAACTTTTTAGCAATGCATAAAAGGCTAAAAATTGCATAGCTTACTATACACCCTTCCATTCACCAAAACATCAAAGAAATCTCTAAAAAACTATTCTAAAAAGATAAAATATAAAAATAAAAATATCATTAATCTGAATTACAACAAAATGGTCACAAAGAAAAGGTGCATATTTAATCAAAAGCCCATTATAGTTATCTATAAAAACTAAAATAATTAAATAACTTGAAAAAAACAGAAGTAGGGGATAAATTCAAATGATTTTATAGAAGGCACAATACAAATAAAAGATGTGAATGAGTCAAATTAAAAGTTTATCAAACATTCAATAAATTCTTGAAAAAAATATACACAATATCTTTCTAAGGCCAACATCGAATGTATGAGCTCTATAAAAGATGTTAGTCCCCGTCGATTCCATTGATCCGCATTATAGATACGATGGAGAAAAATGCTTGAATGTTTTATCAAATAACCAAATATGCAAAAAGTAAAAGAAACGACCCAAAGGAAATAGTCAACCATATAGAATTTTTTAAAAAATGAAGGATAATTTACAACAAATGTATGGAAAATATCACAATAAACAAAAAGTTTGGCTTGTAGTCAACTTCGATATGAATTCACCACAAAAGAATTGAAGAAACACATATTATATCAAACATGCGATTATCCTTCTAAAAAAATGTTATTTAAAATATCAAAGAAAAATGTGGTAAAGTTTTTTAAAATGACAAACTAGACCAGTAAAAGGTGGAGATGGTTAGCACAGGTTGTGGTCAAATCCTGCTGGAAAATGTTTTTGTGGTACCGAAAACCATGAATTTGATGATCTTGACCTCAGCAATTGTGGATCAAGAGCAAAATGATTCTATGCCCTAAAATAGTATACTTTCAGCGCATGGATTATATAGATCATCTATTTTCAAATGTCTACAAATTTGAGAATGGATTGGAGCCTTAACAGTAGAATTTGCCGAACACTAAGATTAAGTCTCGAACTCCATTTTCACCGAAAAGGTTTGGGGGACAAATTTCATAACTAAGTGCAAAAATATGCTTTCAAACCGCATAAGGGTCTCGAGCTGCAGGAATACATTTTTTGATGGAGCATTTTGATGCAACTTTACTTTTTATTTTTTTATCATAGAGCAGCAACCTTAACGCTAATTACACTCATAAAAAGTATACATTAACTTGCAAAACAATTTACGCAGAAATGAATGTTTTATATATAAGACGTGTACAGGATCGTGGCAAGGTGCCGATCAAGAAATACACCTCAGCAACAGAGTCGGGTTCGAAAACACATTGGAAAAACCGGACGATCTAATCGGTAACCGCCTAGTTGGTCGGTTTCGGGTTTGGGCGGTTTTGGTGATCGGTCAATATTTTAACCAAAAATTTTTAAAAATATATATAAAATATCAAAAATAAAAAATTTGATTTGTAATATATTTTTTAATTTTTTTACATTATTGTAAAGATTAGAAATTGTTTTGGTCATTAATACTCACTTTTTATATTTCCCATCTATTTCGAAAATTTTTAAAAATACCCCTAGGCACATATCGATTCTTTAAAATTCAATTTTTTTCATTAATTTTCAACTTCATTTGAATGGTTTTGTTTTAATCATGTTTTATATGCTTTTTATATTTTATTATATTTTATTATATCTTTTTATATTTTTTATTTTTTTCAATAATTTTTTGATCGCCGAAGACTTGCTCGGTTAGAACGGTGAATTGGCCGGTTTACCGGTTAGGCTGGTTAAACCGTTTCAAACCCTATATCTGATTAACCGTTCCAATTCGATTTTGTGAACACTGCAAAAACACAATAGCTTCGGGTTTAGGCTACTAAAACGGTGAAGGGGAATAACTGGGCGCAGCTTTGGGTACAAGGTATGAATTTTCCTATATTTCTCTAGGGTTCTCCATTAGGTTTTTTCATAGAAATAACACTATTTTTTCTGCTAATTTTTTTAAGCAAAATCAACAACAACATATTGATAATTTTCATGATTCATTGAGCAAGTTGACGCTTCTCATAATCAAAGTTGAGGTAAGTTGCTCTATTTATCCCTCTATATGAATTTTACCCAGATTTTTCTTTATAGCAAAGAATTTGGAAGTAAGTTCTGAATTGATTTTTCTGAAATTAGGCATCAATTTGAAATAAATAATTTTTATACTGGTTTGCTCTGAAATTGGGATGTTGCTTGGTTTATCTCTGTCTGTAAAATTTTCTCAAATCTTTTCTTTGTAAAAAATAATTTTATAGCAAGTCTAGCAAGTCTTTAGAAATAGAGAGCCTACTTTAGAATATTTTAGGTTTCCCTCCGAATTTACTTGATTATCAGTAAATTTTTTAGTATATTCTTTTGAAATTGCAGATTTCTTAATATAAGTTCCTTTTTAAGGTTAATTTTGAACATAGGTTTTCTTTAAGATCCCATCTAGTCCAATATAGAGAAAGAAAACAATGTAGCTGAAATACTTTTTAAACCATTGTTATTTCATTCTATTGCATGCCGTGCTTTATATATTAGGCATTTTCTTGAAATTAGGTTTTCTATATAATAAAATGCATTTTCTATTCCATAAGATGCTGTACATATTAGCCATTTGTCTGAACTTTACAATAAAATGCTTTTGCATTGGTATTGGGATATTTGTAGTGGTGATTCTCTGTATAATCCCAAGCACCTTTTAACTACAGTAGTGAGAGCAGATGATGTGCGAAACTGCCAAAAGTTTTATATTGCAATGGAATGAGATACTACACTGTATATTGCAATGTGCATTTAAATTTTGAGTGGGTTCAGCAGTTTTACCACCATTGGATCTCAACATCCAAGTGTCTCAGTTCCTCATAATAAAACCTTTACAGCCTCCAATTGATTAGCAAAGGTTTGTATCCTTTTGTCTTTTTTTTTTTTTTTTTTTATGTCGATACTTTATTTTCTTTTGGTTTTGACATCTTATGATGGTTTGCTAAAAATTCTTCAATAAATACAAATAAATATGCACTGACTTTGTAGCTTGTTTTTTTAATGGGTGTGGTTTCTATAATGTTGCAACCTTAAACAATCCAATTAAGGAGCACCTCCAAACTTTATCATAACATGTGATTTTGGTGTAAAAAATGCTGAGGATTATTTCAAATCTATTTTCATATCTAATTAAAAATTTTAAAATTTCAAAAATAGTTAAAATCAACTAGATCTATAAACGTATGAAAATCTTAAAAATGGACGGTCTAGATAATATACAACAAGATGCACTATTTTTTAGACTCAAATTTTTTTTTTTTTTTTTCATATTCATACATCTCGATGTCAAGATGATCAATTAGAGAGTTTGTCAACAATAAAACAACCTTTTCTGATAGATTTTTTAGGTGCATCTTTAATTCTACATTTTAAGGTTGCAACCTTATATAAACTTCTTCCTTTTTTAATTTCATTACTTAAAAGGGAAAAGTTTACATAGAGCTGAGGCTCTAAACAATCAAATAAAATCTTACAATCAAACAACCTCACTAAAAGAGGTTGTTTTGATGCTCAACTATCTTCAAATTGATCATCTCGACATCAAGATGCATGGACATGAGAGAAAATTGGATTTCGAGTTGCGGAAATAGTGTAGTTTTTGACGCATTTTTTGACCATCAATTTTTAAGATTTTCAAGTTTTCATAGATTTGTCGATCTACACTATTTTTGAAGCTTTAAGCTTTATAAATAAATATGAAAATATATTTTAAGGCCATCACAAAGATTTCCAGTATTGAAACCACATTTCTTAACATTCTTTGAAGGTTAGCTCTAATTTGATTGTTTAGAACTTATGCTTTATACAAACTTCACCCTTAGTTAAATGATGCCAATAGGTTTTCCTCAAATACACATACATTGAATGCTGCCTTTAGTTCTCTTGAATTTGACAATGCCAATAACTTTTATGTGTTTTCGAGATTTTTGTACTAAGCTAAAATACTAGCTTTACATTTATACTAAACATGTTTATGTTGCCTGGTGGGGAGAGAGAGAGAGAGAGAGAGGTATTTTTGCCTTTTTTTCTTTTTTTTGGTCTTTATGAAATGTTTCAAATATTCTATCTTTTTTCTCAAATATACGTTCCATTAGTATTGAATATCTGTAATATTGTTTTGTTTTTTCTCCAAGTATTACTTTACGTTTTACATATTATGACTGATGATTAAAAAACATCTACTGTATTAAGGAAATAATTGGAGTAGTAATTGCAGGTTTTTAAGAGTCATAAGAGCCTAATGAAGAACAATGATCGACTTTCCAAAAAAAAAGTTATTGATGTAGGTGCTAGAGATTCTAATTTTGTTCCTTTTATTTTAAACTTGAATTTTGAAAGAATTTTTATGTTTGGAACATTAAAGTCCTAAAGATACCTACTATTAAATACTATTAAGATTTGAATTATGTGGTAATACAATAACCTATCCAATTAAATGCTTTTGTGCAAATTTTATGGGAGTTAAACTTTGAGAAAATACCACTAAAGGAATTAAATTATCTTACGATATCATTAAAAGGGTTTAAAACATCTCATGTATCTTGTAAGGTTTACTTTAATATCTCACATCGTGAAAACAATTTCTCAAAACATTGTTACAAAATATTCTCAAATTACCATATTCAGGGTTGGGAATCCTAAACAACCAATAACATTTTAATAATTTCAGTCACACACATAACTCGAGTCAAATTATAAAAATGCACTTGGTTGATCAGGGTATAATATGGAACTACCAAATGATAAAAATACCTCTAGTTCTGAATTGCGAACCTAGAACAATCAGAGGTATCTTAGTTGTTTATAGCTCCATTTTCTTAGAGGTGGCAATGACTTGGGTCTGGATGGACCCGGACCCAAATCCAGATCCGAATAATATTTGGGTGCAAAATTTGGACCCGTACCGAGACCCGTTAGGTCTCAAGTCTGGTTGGATCATTGCCACCCTATTACTATGAGCTTTTTGTTTTTTGCCATGTTTTTTACCATCATATACCATATGACTTTGGAGGGATACTTTAGAATCCAAAGGTTTTAAAATTAGTCAGATTGAGACATAATACATGGAGTGCAAATTTAATAATAATAAGAGTAGAGACAATAAAGTAGTTAAGATTGACGGCCAAGTACAAAACGACCGCACTTTCGATATCTTGGGTTAATCCAGAAAAATGGAGAGAACGAAAAAGATGTCGAACACAAAATTAAAGCTGGATGGACGAAGTGGAGATGTGCAACTAAAATTTTATGTGATCGCCCATACCAATGAGGTTGAAGGGAAAGTTCTATAGGACAATAGTGAGATCGGCTTTGCTCTATAGAGTAGAATGTTGGGCAAACAAAAAACAATATACCCATAGAATGAGTGTAGCTAACATCAGGACGTTGAGATGGATGAGTGACAAGATAAGAAGTGATAGAATTCACAATAAATATATTTGAGAGAATTTAGGCATGACACCAATAGGCGATAACATGAGAGAGAGTAGATTTAGGTGGGCTGGCCATGTGTGGCGCCAACCAAGTGCAACACCTGTTAGGAGTTGCGAATTAGTTCAAGTGGAAGGACTGAAAAGGGCAAGGGGTAGGGCCAAAATGATATGGTTGGAAGTAGTCCGAAAAGACATGGGGACTTATTACCTTACTGAGTCTACAACATTTAATAGAGTAGAATGGAGAACCAAGATTCATGCAACCAACTCCAATTAATTGGAAAAATGCTAAAGTGATGATGATGATACCTTATGACTATGAGCTTCTTTTATTTTCCAATAATATTGAAGATGTTGTCAATATTGTGACAACATGAACACCTAGCGCGTGCTTAAAGACACATGATTGCCATCATATACCTTATGATTACAGGTATGGGTCGGGTCCGGTTAGACCCAGACTCAAACCCAGACCCGAATAGTATTCAGGTCCAAAAATTAGACTCATATCCAGACCTGAGGTCGGGTATATCCATTAGGTCCCAAGTATAATCGAGTCCATTGCCACCCCTACATTTTTCAAACTCTAAACAATTAAGGGTGTTTTTGTAATTTAGATTGAGTCATTTAAGTAACTCAATCATTGATAGTCCCAAGCCTGGATTAGAAAGGAGGAGGATTGTGTTAGGTTGAAGTCAATAAAAAAAACTTTTGCGATATCCCTGTCATTATCAGAGTGGGACATTTAAATTTGACAAATTATCAAAATGCACCTAATTTTTCAAGATTTCCAACTCAATATTCATGTGATAGATGGCGGATCACAATTAGGTTTTCATATCATCAAATTTGATTTATTTAATTAGTGTGACCATTTGATGATGGTAGATCATATCTAGGTTTTCAAATCCTCAAATTTGATTTCTCTTTTAAATTGTTCCTAACTTCATGCAGCGGACCCAGATGTCCTTGCTTACAATTTTGAAAAATCTCCTAGTAAAGCATTTTGTCTGCTATAGCACGTGTACAATTTACTCCCGTCGGAGCACACTGTGCCGGATCTTGCAATCTCCTTTTCTTTTTCAGTGGAACCATTGATGGTTGCCTTGGATGTAAGGCGATGGCGATACTTCTTAAGAGAATGCGGTTACGAGTTAGGTAAGCAACTAAGAAAGCAGTAACACCAATAGTCTCTATTAGTTTATAAAGTAAAGAACTACTAATAGCTGGTAAGCTATAATGACTAGTAATACAGGGATGATATGAGTTGTCAAATTTTCATCATGCGGTTCATAATGCATATTATTGTTTTAATGTTAATTATTTTTCTATAAATCGGATTATAATGAAATTTTAGACATGAGTACTACAAAATCAGGCGCACAAATAAAAAAAATATTTTTCAAAATATAAAATGATCAAAATACCCTTGAAAAATGATAGAGGTAGTTTGGTCATTTTAAATTATTGAAATAATTTTTTTATATTTTATATGGTACACAATAGTGTTAGGTATATATAATCAAAATTTCATATTAATCAGATTTATATAAAAAAATTAAAATTAAAATAGTGATATACATTCTGAATCGCATGATGAAGATCTGACGGCTCCCATTCCATCTATATACTATTTATTATAGCTGACCATATGTTGTAAGGTTTACCCATTTGTAAAATGTCAAATGGGGTGTTTTGCTTTTAAAAATGACACTTCTGCCCTTTTTAAGAATAGAATTACAATAAAAAATGACACTTGCAATACATTAATATTTTACTATATTTTTTATTTAATTTTGAAATATCCATTAGAAAAAGAAATAGTCTTGAGTTGGAATAGCTGCAATTAGGAAAAATGTATATTTGGGTGTTTTAAAGGCTGTGGTTTGCATAAGGTTGCAACCTTAAATGATCAAATTAAGGTGTGTCTCTATATTTTTTTTATGAAATGTACTTTTGGAATTAAAATTTTTTAAGATGGTACGAGAATCAATTTTTATCTCCAATTAAAAAAATTTAAACTCCAAAAATGATTCAAATCATGCAGATCTATAAAAGCTTGATATACTATTTTGAAAATGGTCGGTCTAGATAATCCGTTGCAAGATATACTATTTTTAGAATTTTATATTTCTTTTTTTCTCTATATCTATACACCTCAATATCAAGATGATCAAGTAGATGTTTTTCCAACATCAAAGCTGTGAAGAGTCTCAAGTTTCTCTGAAGAGACTCAGTGTACAAGGTATTATACCTACCATTCTCATATATACTTATTACAGTATACTCCTTCCATATTAACCTGATATACAATCTCTACTTTCGTTTCACACTCCTCTATTTCTTAAAGAAGTCATCAAGTCCTACAGAGAAGAGATGTATGGTAGAGAGATTGTCCCAGCTAAATATTTATGTCGAACAAAATGATAATTTACTTCAATATGCTTGGTGTGCTCATGAAATTCTAGATTCTTAGCAATATAAATGGCACTTATATTATCATAATATAAGGGAGTAGAAATACAAGGGGTCCACACCCAAATTAGCTAATAATCAACGAAGCAAGCCAGTCTCTGTGGTTGTTTTGATTTCAACAAGGTGGTATTTCAGGGGTAGTTTAATGGGATGGTATTTGTAGGGTGGTATTATCGGCTGGTATTATAAGTGGCATTCAAATGCTGATTTCAGAAGAGCGATATTTCAGTACTAGCTCTGATACCAATGTGAAGTGTCTTAGATTTATCTGAAGAGAATCAGTGTCCATTAATTGTATGAATATACAAAGTTGTCTTATAAAGACAAATTACATATGACAATAATATAAATAAATCACAGATTTCTATATTATACTCAGACTTACTATAAAATACGATATATTGTACCTACCATTCCCATATATATTGATTGCAATATCACCTTCTGCATTAATTTGATATGCAATATATACTTTTCTTTCACAAAAACAGCATTTTTCAAAGGATTTTAAAGGTTCCAATAAAATCCTACATCTACTATCTAATAATGATCTTTGGACCACATATTTTGGAGATACAACCTCTTGACCTCAATAAAAAATAAAATTTGAAATGTTTACAAAAAAAAAAAAAACACATCCTGAAATTAAGCAAAGATTGTCTAATTTTCAGGTAGCCATATCTAAAAGGTAACTCAAAATCTTAGTTTGTTGTTTTGAAAATACTTATATGTTGATTTTAAAGTAGGTCTCTAATTCTTCTCTCTTTGAAAGAAAAAACTTCCAAGGAGATGTTTTAGGAATAGTTTTTTGTTTCAAAGGTTTCTATACTTCCCCTACAGCATGGCAGATCTAAGTTTTCCTTAGCCATCTGATTTTGATCAAGAGAGCCATTTACTGTTTGATCTTAGATCCAACGTCTCTAAGTATTTTATTTTTATTTTTTTTATACAAATTGTATGAATATGAAATTTGGTACATGTCATATTCTCATTGGGGAGCACCTATAAAAAATATTAAATTTTTTTTTCGATAAAATATAATGACCAAAATACCCTTTGAAATTTTTAGGGGGTATTTTGGTCATTTTATTTTTTTGAAAATATTTCTTTTTTATATATTTTTCGCTAGTGCGAGTTTAATAGAGGATTGACGTCCAAAATTTGATGTCAAAATAGTTTATAGAAAAAATTAAAAATAAAATAGTGTAGAAAAAATTAAAAATAAAATAGTGTAGAAACGTGACACGGTTTCTATGAGTCCATGTAAAAATAAGTCGACTATGAAAAATCTATTTTTTAGATAGATTTTCAGACCCAATTTTTAAATACATGTTATATCAAACATGAAGATCATGAATATAACTAAATTTTAAGAAATAAAAAATAATAAATTTATGAAGAAAACATATGGACCGTTAGTTTCAATTGTTTTAGATGGACCGTTAGTTGACTCTTAAAAATCTACTTCTTCTTTTTTGGGGTAAATCAATGGGAATGATGAGACCCTACCCGTTTTAGAAATCATTAGTGGTTTTTTAATGCGTTATATAAGAATGGATGCCTAGACCTTAGTTGGGGCCAAGTGGTGCTACCACTACGATCTCAACCCCATTCTCACTTGAAGATGGATTCGTAGAAATGCCATCCCGCCCGCATGAAACAATTTTCGTAATTTGTGATAGTGGTATGATATCAAACTGCTTTAATTGAAATATTTGCCTCTTTTTATTTTTGGGGCTTAGTTAGCCATCACCTTTTCTAAGGCTATTGTTGACACGAAAACTATTTACTTTTAGCATAAAGAGGTCATAGATCGGAAGTCTATATTAAAACGAAAATTATTTCATGAGTCAGCAGCCGCAAGAGCACATTGACTTACAAATGTCCATCCTAAAGATGGACAATATTTAAAATGTATTGTTCATAAATAAAATTATATTTTTTTTAAATTAAAAATTATATATATTTAATTTTAAAAGTTTATTTTAATTTTCATATTTCATCTTGGCCTAGATGATGAACCTAAAATAATTTTTTTTTTTTTTTAAAAAAAATCATCTAATATGAATTTTAGTGAGGGGATGTATATGTACATATGAGTTGGTTGACTCATAAAAACCCAACCATATTAGAAAAGAGATAAATGGAAGGACATGGTTTATATGAGTCCATATACAAATGAGTCACATTTTTTAGATGGATTTTTCGACTTTAATTTTTAAGTATATATCATCTCTAAAATGGAGATCATAAATATAAAGAAATAAATAAATTTTTTAAATAAAAAATATTAATTTTATTAAAAAAATATTTAAATAATTAATTTTAATTATTTTTACATAAAACACCTATTTGCCTCCAGCATTAAGAGAGACGCTTCGTACCTTAAGACAGCATTACATAAAAAACGTGGTCCAGCACGCATGAAACAAAATGATCTTCACATTCATGAGAAGATGTTGGCTGTTTCTGCTATTTATCAAAGTTATTGGGGTATTTTAGTCCTTTTTCGAACTGGTTCAGCAAACCATCGCCAAACGCCACGCACCTCCGCATTTGGTTTCTGTGACATAAATGCCCTCTCACTCCCTCCCTTACTTTCTCTCTCTTCTTTAGTAGTCCAACTTTCATGATTCATCTTCTCCGATTTTCTCTCTCTAAGAAGTAAAAACCCTGCACTTCTCTGTAGAGAGGCAAGGCCTGGTTTCACACATACCGGTTCGATCTTACCAAAGCTTTTTTTTAGAGAGAGAAAGGGCTTCGGTTTCGTCGCCGAGTTCAAATTTCTTTTACTTCGTGAATAACTAGAAAGGGACAAAAGCCCGGCGTTAACAACAAGAGAACCTCAAACTTCACCTATTTTTAATGGAACTTTAGGAGAAACCCTAATCACGAGACTGATTCGTTGCAGAGGTAAGCTTTCTGTGAAATGATGACTGATGGCTTCAGATTATTGGCAAAATACTATTTTCTTAGTTTTCTTTTGCCCTTTTTACATCAATATAGAGACTTTTGAGTAAATAATGTGATGTAAAATACTCTCATTTAGTTATTCTGTAACTTTCCTTCTAATTCAGCGACTACTCAGAGTAAATGCTTCAATCTCTTTCCAAAATGGTTCTTATTTCATGCTTCTGCTTGTATAGTGATGAAAGATAAATTCTTTAGATTTAAGACGTAGTAGATTGCATTTTATACATTTTTGAAGTGTTAAGTAATAGTACCAGATTTTGTTGTGTTTCAGGCTTTCATTTGCCGTTACTTCTGCAATTTCTTGCAACGAGTCTACAATGGCTGCTGCAACTGCTTCAGGGCTTCAAATTGCTAGGGTTAGGCCTTATGTCCCTTCTAGAGGTTTCAGCAAAGCCAGAGCAGGAGCTGCTCTTGTTGATTCCAAAAGAATAACTCACAGTGAGCTTAGAAGCTCGGAATTTGTCTCATCAGTGCGTCCATTTTATCAAAGCATCAGAACACAGGCTTCCCGATCAGTTAAAGCTGTGACGAAGGCTATGTCTGGCATGAGCGACAATGGAGCAGCTTCGGGTTTAAGCATTGATCTGAGAGGTACTGTCCTTTTTTTTTTATTGATAGTTTGCATTCTTTTTATGCATTTTCCCTCTTGATTTTTTGTAATATGATATTTACTGGATTTTATCTATTATGATGTTCTGTTTTATATGGTAATTAAATCTTCCCTTTCTCTTTTTTCTTCTAAAGGCAACAATACTTCTCTGCAATTCTTGTGTTATGGTAAAATTCATCATTCAATACCTCTCCATTTTTCTTGAAGAATGTTTTATTGGTAATTTTGCTTCTTCTGAATAATGCTCATTCTCTTTGTTGGTTTGTTGGGCAATATATGTGCTGTGAGCTACTGATAAACCATTTATAGCTCTAAGTATCATGTATAAGGGGTGGGATTCCGTGGAAATCATTTAGGTCAACATAGTTTGGGGAATTTTATGATGGCATTTGAGAATGACAAAGAATGGTCAGAGGAAGTGGTCTAAGAATGTTTTGGAGGTTATAGCGAGATGATTACAAAGGTATTGGAAACTTGGGATTAGTTATTGGTCCTTGCTTTGATTGTGGACAATAACGCGATGTGCATTATTAGGTTACATGTCAACAATGCAATGTTCTCGTAGTTAGGCATTTGGAAGGCAAGGAAATAAGCCACCCTCGTTAGTTTCGCGTTGAATGAGCTATCAATTACCGAATGAATGGGATATGTTTTTCCTTTTGGCTGACGATTTAGTTTCTAGATTAGGTTCTATTTAGAGTTTGGGAGTCAAGGTATTTGTGGTCATATTAGATGTTCATAGAGATTCACAAATAATTTTTGCATCACCTTGAAGAGCATTAATTCTGTACGCAAATGTTGATTGATGGCAATCCTCTTTATTATTATTTCTCTAAAAAATTATATTGTTATGTGAATGGAATTAATTTGTATTTGAATATAACCAGTTGTTTTTTATTGGTTAATAATTCCGGATAAGATCCTTGATTCATTCACTCTATCATGTTTTCCGTTGTTTTATCAATAGATTCACATATTTCACAAAATTTAATGTTAGTCCAGTTTGCTCTAAGACAACAGCTATGATAGTGATCCTTGATGCATCCACATCTATTCTTGAGTGGAGTACTCATGGTGCTTGGTAGTGGGGCTGGTAAAGGATTTGAGGATATGAGATGATAGATGGCAGAAGAAAGGGATTGTACTAAGGGTTTGAGGGGTGTGGTCATCGGCGATTTCTAATATTAGGGTTATCGACTTCTCATTTGTCATTAGGCTTAGAGCTGGACTCGTTGTTTTTAAAGGGATAGTGGGTGTAGAGATTGGCCTTCTTCACAGAGATTCTAATCACTCTTTAGTTGGCCCAGTGACCATGGCTCTTCATTGAGCTAATGTATTCATCTTGTGGTCTCTGGAACACTTTTGGATTTGGCTGCTTCTGTGGATTGTTGAGTAGAGGAGGAACTCTTGATACATTGCTTGAGAGTGTTTATAGTCATGGACTCAAGGTAGTCTTACATCTGAATGCTTGGTTCAGATGTCAAAACTTTTGGTATGTATTTATTCAATGCAACATCATTCCTCAAAGGACTGGATATGTGGGATTTTTGCTAGTGTCCTAAGGGACTATCTGATCTTTGCTCAGCATCAATTTTCTTGAAATTAATAAATTACTATATAAATATATTTACAAAATTATCCCACAAGGGGTGGGATGAGGCACCCACAGGTTGGGCACACAAAACAGTGTAATCAGTGTCAGGGACTGGACCGAGTTGACTCAGTCTCGGCCTAGTTTGTCGAACTTGGCTTCTTGGCAAGCCCAATACTCGGATAAAACACCAGGTTATAACAAAAGAAATGATAAAAATCATGTTAAATTGTAATATCAATGTATAAATATTTTAGATGTAGTTTTAATTTTTTTTTTATGATGATTTGTGAGTTTTTCTTGATGTATGCCCTATTTTTTAATTTTCCTCCTTTTTTAAATTTTTTGAAATGTCACTAGCCATAAATCAAATTTTTAAATCCATAATTTATATTTTTTCCATCTTATTTGGAAGTCTAATATTATTTTTAGTTTCCCTTATTTTTACTATTTTTATTTTAATCATTTTTTATTTTTTAGGTGTTTTTTGTCTTGTATGCTTACTTTGGCAAGTCCACTAAGACTTGCTTGAGTTACTCTGCTCGGGCGGTGCCTGTGTTTAATCCGAGGTCTCGAACATTGGTACAAAATGTATGTATTTCAGATATTCAAAAAGACAAAAAGGCCTATTTTGGGCAGAAAATGTAGGGCCTGTACTTGGACCAGTGTACAATTAAAACATACAGAAAGAAAATAGAGGAAAAGGAGATATGAAGAGAAAGGAGGTAGAGAAACAAAAAAGTGTGCGTGTGGGGAGAGAGAGAGAGAGAGAGAGAGAGAGAGAGAGAGAGAGAGAGAGAGAGAGTAGTGGGAAGAGAAAAAAAAAGGATTTATCAATGAATAGTAGAGGGAAAAGATAGAGCTCATAGAAGAAATGCCAAAAGTAGAAAAACAAAAAGCTAAGTGGTAAGTCAACCTTTTCTTTAAAAAAGAAGAAGCTAAGTGGTGGATTAATGTAACCCGAGATTTGCCCCTTCTTTTGCCAAAGTGTCAGCTGTTCCATTGGCCTCGTGCCAAATATGAAAGAAGTCAACTAGAAGAGGCTTGCACAATTGAAATATGCGATAAAAAGTTTAGATAATCTCCAAGGACAAGGGGCCTTACTCATGGCCCAAAGGATCACATTTTTGGAATCTCCTTCCACCAAATATAATCTCCCCAAGATGGATCAAGTCTCTTCATTCCCTAAGAATGGCATTTGTTTCAGTCTGAGAAGAATCCCCCCGTCCAAGGTATCTCGAGAAACTAGATGGGGTGTTCCCCTGTGAGTTTCTAAAATAGCCCCATGTCCACAGTGACCTGGGTTATCAAGGGAGCACCCATCTAAGTTCATTTGGTGACACCCGGACTTGGGGGAATCCAAAAGGTAGATTGCGACCTTCTCAAATGTCTGAAAGTGAGAATGTTGACCCAATTGGATCTGAAGTATGTGGCTCATAGAGATTTGATGCCTTTGAAATTTCCAGTCCAAGAGATGGTGAGATCTATTGACTATCGACCTTCTCAAAGGTCTGAAAGTGAGAATGTTGACCGAATTGGATCTGAAGTATGTGGCTCATAGAGATTTGACGCCTTTGAAATTTCAAGTCCCAGAGATGGTGATATCTATTGGATAGTCAGCTGTGGCATTGGCCATCCTCTTGGTTGCCCAAGACTTTCTGGAGTTTCTTTCCTGCCAAATGACCCATAGAGTGGCAAGGAATACTGTTCTTCAGGAATTGCCTGGTAGGGGTTTGAATAGAGAGCTGTAAACAACTGTTCAATGGAGTCGAGGGTGACCAACAGTCAATTGAAATCTTGTAGAAACCTAGCGCTAATTTATGTAGACAACTGGCAGTGTAGAAAAAGGTGGCTATGGTTCTTCAACTTCTTTGGATAGATAACAGCGATTAGCAGTGACAGCTCTCCTCATCAATTGATCGATTGTTAGGTTTTGCTGAGAAATGGCTAACCACGTGCATGCTTGAATTTAGGAGGGGTGGGGGTCAATCAGGCCTTACTGTGGACAATAGTTGGAGGAAACAGGGCAAACGGCTTTCTAGATTTACACAACAGAAAATATGCCCTTGTGGGCTCTGGAGAAGATCGCTTTGCCATTACCATTATTAGAAATGAAAAAGTTGTGGAGGTATGCAAGTTCAAAAAATCAAGGACCTCTCATCATGCAAAGCTCTTCTAAGAGTTGCTTTGCATCAATTTGTTTCATGCGTTTAGTTCCAGGGAAACATCCTTTACTTCTAGGTGAATATCTTAAATGAAGAGAAAGAGAAACACTTTCATAATGCTTAAGAAACAGAGAAAGACCTTTGTGATGAATCAAATGTCCACTTTGTCTGATTAAGGAGGACATTGCATTCTGTGAGGTGGAACCGAACAATGGGTGGTTCATTGTTTGTTGTTCATGACCAATTGAGAAAGTGAAATATGGAATAGTTTATTCACCAAGGGTTTTTGGGAGTTGGGCAAGAGAGAAGAGCATTCAAAATCCTCTTCCATTTCCGCGGAGAATTTTGAAGTTCCTGAATGGTTGAATCCTTAGGGGCGTCAAGTTTTCTTCTCACAAGGCGATTTGCGGCAAAACAATTTTGTTGGTCTGGTTTGTATATGTTTAAAGATGAAGACCCGTATTCTCTTTTGCTCCTAAATAGAAGATGATTTATGTTGGTTGTTGCTTGCTAGAGGTGTGTATAGCTTAGAGTAGATTATAGGAAACTCAGACATTGGCATTCCTCCTCTATTCTGCATGTTTAGGGCGTTTTGCTGACTATCAGCTACGGGGCTATGCTTAATTTGTCTTGCTTCTGTTTGTATGGAGTGCACATTCTTTGTCTTCCAATTGTATCGAGGGGTTCTCTCCATGTTGGTTCTTGTTAGATTGTTCAACAGGAATGGGGCTTCTCATCAATTTTCCTTCTGTGTTTTTTTTTTTTTAAAGAATATCTTCTCATCTAAAAAATAAAAAAAATTTGGCATGATCTGGGATTGCACAAAAAAATGGGGGTATTAAGGATATGCAGTATTTATAAAAAGGCAAAGAAAGTAAAATGTTGATCATCAGATATGAGGCTGTATGAGATGTCCAACTTTGCCAATATTGTGTAGGTGATGCTTTTCGGATCGTACTATGTTTTTCTTTTTTCTTTTTCGATTGATTTTGTTTTATAGTGATGGTTGCAGTCATTTATTGACATCTATAATCAGGGAAAAAAGCCTTTATTGCTGGAGTGGCTGATGATAATGGTTATGGTTGGGCAATAGCAAAATGCCTAGCTGCTGCTGGTGCTGAGATCATTATTGGCACCTGGGTACCGGTATGTCAGCCTAAGCATGACTCCGGCTTATGGGAAACTCCTCTCAATGTTTGTTTCTTGATTCGCCTTCTCTTTTTTTCACTTTTTATGAAAGTTGATTGCTTATCTCTTTTCTTGTGCAGGTAATGAAAATCTTTGAAACTAGCTTTAAACGAGGGAAGTTTGATGAATCACGTGTGTAAGAACTCTACTCTGAATTAGTTCGCCCAGGATAGACTTGGTTGAGAAAAGTTCTTATTCTTATTTCCTGTATAAAGCTGAGTTGGAATGCCATGGTTTAGGAAATCCAATAGTTGACTGGTTTGATATTACAGGTTACCGAATGGTTCTCTGATGGAGATAACCAAGGTCTATCCATTAGATGCAGCCTTTGACAATCTTGAGGATGTTCCTGAAGATGTAATATTCAACTACCTTGGTTCTTATGTTAACATAGGGGAAACATACTGTAATCCTGAGGACTATGAATGCCATTGTCCATTAGGACCATCACCATCCAATGGACTGATAGTTGGTGGCGGGAAGGAGCGGGTGCCCACTGGAAAGTGACATGAAGCCCATGGTGGTTATAACTCACTCCATCACTGTCCATCATTTCATTGGATGGTGATGACCCTAACTGTCGGGCTCTTTTATTTCTTTGCTTTGCTGACTATATATCGTCATCTATGTGCTTCTTCCATAGCTACCTGATGCACACCCTTATTCCATATATGTAATTTTTCAAAAGTTAAAATTAACTCAAGTGGTGAAGGTTTCCATTGTCCATTTGATCATGTACTTCTATGTACCTTGTGCCCTGAATGAATGATGGTTTTTAGTTTGACTTGCGGATAAAAAGACTATTTAGCTAATCTCATTTAAGCTGCATGTCGCTGTTTTGTTCTTGCAGGTAAAATCAAACAAAAGATATGCTGGATTCTCAAACTGGACTGTTCAGGTAATTTTTGTGCCTCTTTTAATATTATTTTGGCAAACTTGAGTGCTGTTCATGTTTTGTGATACTTGTGGCTTCCTGTGCTCATAACTTTGCAAACACTTCAAGAAATGTTGATATAAGACGTAAGAACTTCCCCATTTGAGTGGAAATTATCATAATTTTGGCATTTATCTGATTGTTACCACCACCAATGGCAAATCATACTTTACCAAATTGGTGGGTCAAACTAATCAATGTTGTTAAAGTTTTCTCCTATTTGTTTGCTTATCGTATCAACTCTTCTCTTAAGGACATTAAATATTTTCAATATTCATACCTTCGGGTTTTGACAATTATGACTTTCGACACATTTGAAGGAAGTAGCTGAACTCGTTAAACAAGATTTTGGGAGTATTGATATCCTTGTCCATTCACTTGCCAATGGACCAGAGGTATAGTATCTCTGTAACTGTTCCTGCTGTCTGATATTTCAATTCATTTGCTCCTTGGTTTACAAAGCAGTTGCCATGAATAGGTTAGCAAACCACTGTTGGAGACATCGAGGAAAGGATATCTAGCAGCCCTTTCTGCTTCAAGCTACTCCTTTGTTTCTCTGCTGAAATACTTTTTGCCCATCATAAAGCCAGGCAAGTGCCCATCTGTATCCTCACTGATTAACTGCCATTTTTTTTTATGGAATGCACACAAGTTCTCATTTTTTCTTATTTATTTATTTTTTCTTTTATGTGAATTGGCACAATCATAGTTTTAAGATCTCAAAATTTGAGGCTTCCAACTTCCATGTCTGCCGTTGGTTAAGATAAGTGATGTAACAGAGATGAAGAGAGTGAGAGAGTCGTCAAAGCTAATTGGTTTGAGGGAGGGAGGATCGTCAAAGCCAATTGGTTTGGGGATCAGCGTCTTGGTTTGGTGGCAGGGGCAAAGGGGCTGTTTCACTAGCATCAACGTTCTATTCTAGCATACCCACTTTAATGAAAACACGTTCAGTCACTGGAATCTGACTTGTTTCTTGTGGGTTGGTGGGCTTGGAGTTAAACCTTGTACTAAGCCCAATCTGTAAGACCCATAAAATTCATGCTTAATAGGATATTCAGAACAGAGTAAATAATGTTTCCCTTTTTACTGCAAGAGAGCTCTACTAATCAAAATTAAATTATGGTGCAGGCGGTTCTTCTATATCCCTCACTTACATTGCTTCTGAAAGAATCATTCCTGGGTATGCTTGCTGTTCTCTTCCTAAGTTTTGCACTATATAGTAAAAGTTTACCATCCTTTTTGTTTTAATAATTAAAATTCTCATTTTTTGAACCTTTATAACTTTTCTAACATGTTTGTCTGGTATGCAATTGATGAGCAGATACGGTGGGGGTATGAGTTCTGCAAAAGCCGCGCTTGAGAGTGATACAAGAGTAAGTTCTTTAGTTCATTCTTGGTTTAGAAATATATAAAGGAGACAAGGTTGAAAGTTTAGAAAGGAGAGAACGAAAATGGATTGGAGGTTTTGAGTTCCTAATTCAGCAAGTAGAACAAAGTAACGGATTTAAAATTTGGAAATGTTAAATCCATAATTGGCCTATTTGTCCAAGATTTTTTTATAATGACCGATGGTGGGAATCATTTCTGCTGAAATTTGACAAAATAAGAAAAGAACAAAAATTAAAGACTTCTGTTGACTCGGCTAATGCTATGCAGGTACTTGCATTTGAAGCTGGAAGGCGCCGCAACATTAGAGTAAACACAATTTCTGCAGGTACACCCTATTGCTACCACCCCATTTATGGTCACTATTTGTATAAAAAAACAAAATAAAAACAAGTAAAAAAATGAGATGAGGGCAGCTTAATTGTAAAGATTATGGGTTGTTTGTATCCTAGCCCCTAGGGTATGCAAAATCATGTTTTGTATACCGAGGATATTTTGCACAAAAACATGTTTGGCAATTTTTTTGGACGCATAATCATGTTGTGTAAGCAAAAAAGAGGGAAAAATATGGGTACACAGTAAAAAAACGTTGGCTTATCCAAAACCTGACTTTGTGTATGCACAAAAGAATTTATAATATATAATTCAATTGATGATTATACAATAATATTATTAATCTGAAAATACTTTATGATACAAGAATAATAAATATTAATATTATTATAATATAATAATACTAGTAATATAATATTATTAATAAAAATTATTAATGATAGTATTATAAAATAACAGTGGCATATATTAATTATGTGTATCACAATAATATAATAATATATAATAGTATTTTATTATATGTTATAATAGGTCATTATCATCGTCATCTGAGTCTTATCACAATTAATTGGAGTCGGCTACATGAATCTTGTTCTTCCATTTTTCTTTATCAAGGGCAATACCTTTTAATAAGATCAAAAGTCCCCAAATCGATCATCTCAACTTCAAGATGTATGGACATGAGACAAAATAGATTTCAAGTCTTGAAAATAATGCGTCTTGTAATGCATTTCTGGAACGTCATTTTTCAAGCTTTTCAAGCGTTAATAGATCTACTTGATCTACATTATTATTGGAGATGAAAATAAGTTTCCATGCTATCACAAAAATCTCCAATAGTAAAACATCTTCTGACACGATTTGAAGTTTGCCTTACGTTGATTTAATGAGCGAAAATTCGGCCGCCTAGGTGGCCTGTCCTACACACTGCCTAGGCGGTGTGGTCTGGGTGGGCATGCCTAAAGAAGGCGCCTCAGCAGTTTGAACGTCCACCTAGTGTGATCCCTTCAAAAAACTTGAATTTTTTTTTTAAAAAATTCAAATCCACCCAAACAAAAATAAGGCTTGATATTGTCATTCTTTCTCTCTCTCTCTCGGGTTCATGTGCTTTCTCTGCATATGAGAAGAAGAAGAAGAAGATAGACTCCAACTCTTTGATGTGCGACCTCTCTCTCTCTCTCTTCCTCTTTACATGTAAGAAGAAGTAAAAGAAAAAGATGACTTCCAAGTATTCGATGCAAGGGCCTTCTCTCATTCTCTTTCTCTCTCTCTCTCCATATCCTTCAAGTGTTCAAGACCTCTCTCTCACAAATACAGATCCAAAAGAAAAAAAAGAGGTTGATCTTTAAGAATTTCATACAAGACCTCATGCACACACATGCAAGACCTCAAGATGATCAATTGGAGGATATGTGGGCATCAAAACAATCTCTTCTAATGAAGTTTTTGAGGTGTGCTCTAATTTGATTGTTTAGAGCCTTGGCTTTATAATATATATATATATATATATATATATATATATATATATATATATATATATATATATATATATATATATATATATATATATATATATATATATATATATATATATATATATATATATATATGGGAAAAGATCCTGTCAACCCATGGGCTGATAGCTACAGTGTCAACCAATGGCCCAGATTGAATCTGGGTCCAATCCAATAGTCACGACCTCATTTCGTATTTGAATTTTTATTTTTTTTATACAAATTCAAATCACTTGAAATTTTGAGCAACTATTTTAAAAAATATTAGAATTAAATAAATATTAAAAAAATGATTCAAAAAATATAAATTAACCAAAATACCCCTGAAAAGTTTCGGGGGTATTTTGATCAGTTTATATTTTTTGAATTATTTTTGAATATTTTTATTAGATCCGCCTTGATGATTAGAATCGACGTTTAAATTTTCAAGTGATATGAATTTGTAGAAAAAAAAATGAAAATTCAAATATGAAACAAGGTCGTGCCTGTTAGATCGACATTGGCTGATACTGTAGTGGTCAACCCATGGGCTGAAATCTTTGTGATAGCCTTAAAATATATGTTCATCTTTATTTATAAGCTTAAAGCTTCAAAAGTAGCGTAGATAGAGCATATTTATAAAAACTTGACAATCCTGAAAATTGACGGTCCACGAAAGCATTATAAAATACCCTATTTCCAAAACTTGAAATCCATTTTTTTTGTCATGTCCATGCATCTTGATGTTGAAATGATCCATTTGTGCATCAAAACAACCTTTTCTAGTGAAATTTTTAAGGTAGGTTCTAGTTTGATTAGTTAGAGCCATAGTTCTCTCTCTCTCTATATATATATATATATAGGAAAAGCCTTCCCAACGCCTATAGGCGAAAATGAACAATGATTTCGCCTATACTCATGACCGTCAAAAGTTCATCGCACGGTCACGATTGTCCGATAGTGTTTCAATTTTTTTTTTTCTATAAATCGAAATGATTTAAAATTTGGAGCGTGTGTGCATCTTACTAAGGCGTATCTAATAAAAATATGAAAAACATATTTCGTAAAATATAAATTGACCAAAATACCCCTGTAAAATTTTAGGGGTATTTTGGTCAATTTATATTTTGGAAATTATTTTTTTTATATTTTATTAGAAGCTCCTATTTTTGATGAATACACACTCGAAATTTCAGATCATTCCGATTTGTAGAAAAAAAAATGAAAATTGAAATATTACCGGACAATTGTGACCGTGTGATGAAGTTTGGATGGTGATGAAGGTAGGCGAAATCACTGTTCATTTTCGCCTATAGGCATTGCGTAGTGTTTTTCATATATATATATATAGGGAAAAGTTTATATAGAGCTGAGGCTCTAAACAATCAAATTTGAGCTTACCTCAAAAATTTCACTAGAAGATGTTGTTTTGATGCCCAAATATCCTCAAATTGATCATCTCGACATCAAGATACATGGACATGAGAAAAAAAATGGATATTAAGTTTTCGAAATGGTGTATTTTGTAAAGCATTTTTGGACAGTCAATTTTCAAGTTTTCATAGATATGTCGATCTACATTATTTTTGAAGCTTTAAAATTTATAAATAAAGATGAAAATATATTTTAAGGCTATCACAGAGCTTCCAGTATTGAAACCACATTTCTCGACACTATTTGAAGGTAGGCTTTAATTTGATTGTTTAGAGCTTAGGCTCTATATATATAGGGAAAGCTTTCTATGTTCCCCCTACAAGATAGAAGTTCTATCCTCCCCTTACCATCCAGCCATCCATTTTTATCAAGAGAGCCACTCGCCGTTTGATCTTAAGATCCGACGTCTCAAAGTTTTTATTTTTAGTTTTTTTTAATACAAATTTTTTGAATATGAAATTTGGTATGCGCCATCTTCTCATTGGGGCGCACCTAAAAAAATATTAACAATAATTTTTCGATAAAAAATAATAACCAAAATACCCCTTGAAACTTTCAGAGGTATTTTGGTCATTTTATTTTATCAATTTTTATATATATATATATATATATATATATATATATATATATATATATATATATATATATATATATATATATATATATATTTTGTTAGGACGAGTTTAATAGAGGAATGAACGTCCAAAATTTGGTGTCAAAACAATTTATAGAAAAACATTTAAATATAAAACAGTGTGGAGATGTGACATTGTGATTGGGGTGATCTTAGCCCTCCATTAAAAAATGAACGGGTTGATAAGGAGGAGGATAGAACTTCTATGTTGTAGGGGAACATAGAAAGCTTTCCCATATGTATATATAGGAAAAAGTTTATATAACGTTGCAACCTTAAAATGTAGAATTACAGATGTGCGTCAAAAATCTATCGGAAAAAGTTGTTTTAATGTTGAAAACCCTGCAATCGATCATCTCAACATCTAGATGTATGAATATGAACAAAAAAAAGAATTTCGAGTCCCGAAAATAGTACATCTTGCAACACATTATCTAGACTGTCCATTTTCAAGATTTTCATATATTTATATATCTACTAGATTTTAGCCACTTTTTGAGTTTAAAACTTTATAACTAGATATAAAAATAGATTTTCAGATATTTCTAATAATGTTTTATACCAAAATTACATGTTAAGATAAAATTTGGAGATGCACTTTAATTGGATTGTTTAACGTTGCAACCTTATAGATATATATGATTTCGTTTACTTTCATCACCATTCAAACTTCATCGCACGGTCACAGTTGTCTGGTGGTGTTTCATTTTTCGTTTTTTTTCTACAAATCAGAATGATGCAAAATTTTTGGGGGTATTTTGGTCAATTTATAGTTTACGAATTATTTTTTTCATATTTTTATTATGTGATTGTCTTGCATATCAAGATGTGTCTAGTGCATTTGGCATGCCTTATTGAACATGTCATTATAGTAGCTGCTATGTGAAGATATTTTCATTGTGGATTTATTTTTTACAGGTCCATTGGGAAGTCGTGCTGCAAAAGCCATCGGATTCATTGACAGGATGATTGAGTACTCTGCAGTAAATGCCCCATTGCAGAAAGAGTTATTCGCAGGTAATTGATCAAAGTAAAGTTCACAGTAAAAACACAACATGCTTGTGCTTTCAGGTTTTCTAGTATAGATTGAAAGTTTTGGGGAAATGATCAG
Source organism: Amborella trichopoda (assembly GCF_054954075.1). Taxonomy (NCBI): domain Eukaryota; kingdom Viridiplantae; phylum Streptophyta; class Magnoliopsida; order Amborellales; family Amborellaceae; genus Amborella; species Amborella trichopoda. The sequence goes on from NC_142338.1 coordinate 3,110,387, forward strand.
TTGCTTGCAAGTTCACTCTCTCAAATATTTCTGTGTAGTTTAGCTTGGTAGATCAATTTGAACCTTTATGAGTTATATTGTGAAGATGAGATAAATCCTCTTTTTTTGCTGCTTAAAAAGCAATTTCAGAAAATTGAAAATGAAAGAAAATAATAAAAACCTTGTAAAGAAGAAGGGAAATGAGGATTTGGAACTCTGCTTTTGCAGATGAGGTTGGAAATGCTGCTGCTTTCTTGGTATCGCCCTTGGCCTCAGCCATTACAGGTACAGTCACATACGTCGACAATGGGTTACATGCTATGGGAGTTGGGATCGATAGCCCTGTTTTTGCAGAGCTTGCCATACCCAAGGCCGAAACATCCAAGGTCCCAGCCTAAAACTACAGTGTTTTTTCTTTTTTTCTCCTACTTTGTGTTTGAACAATGCCATTTTTGTTTTATCTTGATTTATTTGGTTATTGTGAGGGATAACTTGGATCAATATCAGTTAGAGAAATTGTAGGTTTCCTAAGGATAATAAATGGGGCTTTAGTGATATGTTGGCCGGTTCGCCTTCAAAGTAAGCTATGAGGGGTGCCTTTATTTTGTTACTATTTTTGGAAATTTGACTTTATTTTTACAAGCATAGAAAAGATGTGGACGAGATACTTTTTCATATAACAATGTAAAAGGAAATATATATAACAAGGCCATTTACTTTCAATATAAGGAGGTCACTATCATTATTGATCGTTAGATGTAAAATTGGGTGGTTTGAGATGTCAGTGATTGGATATTAAAGTTGACAATAAGAATTTTTTTTTTTTGAATGGTTATATAATATACATCAATCTATTGGATTTTACATCCAATTCCTAAGAGTGATTGTGACTTTTTTGTATAAAAAATAAATAGTGTTGTGGTATATAATCATTTATTAATTTGTTTGATAAGTTGGGAATTTGATAAATAAATGAAGAAAGTTGAACCTTGATACCTGCAGTATATTGTTTGTATGTGACATGATCTTTACAGCAATGCTTATAAAATTGGGTTGAGGCGTGGACTTACCGGGGTCCGGGGCTCGAGTTAAAGGCTGAGTCAGACAACTGAGTCTCCATAGAAAAATATATAGGGATTTCGAACTTTGTTCGGAGTTCGGATTTGCATGACTTTAGGGTTATTCGACCTGGCACCTTGCGGGGTTTGAGCGACTTGGGTGAATCTGAGCCTCTACTCTTTGATTTATCGAGTGTTGATTCTTTTAGCAATGATGGATTATAACATGTATGCACCCTGTTTCTATGTTTCTCCTACAGCATAGAAGTTTTATCCTTCTCTTATTATCCAGCTGTCCAATTTTGATCAAGAGAGTTACTCACCATTTGATCTTAGATCTGACGTCTCAATATTTTATTTTTAGTTTTTTTTTATACAAATTGTATAAATATAAAATTTAGTATGTGCCATCTTCTCATTGGGATGCACTTATAAAAAAATATTAAAAATAATTTTTCGATAAAATATAATGATTAAAATACCCTTTTGAAACTTTTAAGGGTATTTTGGTCATTTTATTTTATTGAAAATATTTTTTTTATATTTTTAGCTAGTGTGAGTTTAATAGAGGAATGGACGTAAAAATTTGGTGCCAAAATAGTTTATAGAAAAAAAATTAAAAATAGAATAGCGTAAGGACGTGATATTGTTGATTGGGGCAATCTTAACCTTCCATTCAAAATGGTCGGTTGGATAAGGGGGAGGATAGAACTTCTCTACTGTAGAGAAGACATAAAAGATATTTGTTTGGTTTTGAATACAGATCTTTCGATGAGTTGAAATGAAATAGAAAATCCTTAGTTAACCTCATCCAAATTCCAATCATCACTACTCTCGTCAAGAGAGGAAGAACTCACTTCACTCTCGAAAGGGGTAAGAGCGTTTTCAGTTAAGACTGTAGCTGATTTTTGCCGCGTTCTAAAAAACGTTTTTAGTGAACTGCGGCTCAAATGAGTCATTTTATTTTTAGTTTTTTTTTATACAAATTGTATAAATATAAAATTTAGTATGTGCCATCTTCTCATTGGGATGCACTTATAAAAAAATATTAAAAATAATTTTTCGATAAAATATAATGATTAAAATACCCTTTTGAAACTTTTAAGGGTATTTTGGTCATTTTATTTTATTGAAAATATTTTTTTTATATTTTTAGCTAGTGTGAGTTTAATAGAGGAATGGACGTAAAAATTTGGTGCCAAAATAGTTTATAGAAAAAAAATTAAAAATAGAATAGCGTAAGGACGTGACATTGTTGATTGGGGCAATCTTAACCTTCCATTCAAAATGGTCGGTTGGATAAGGGGGAGGATAGAACTTCTATACTGTAGAGAAAACATAAAAGATATTTGTTTGGTTTTGAATACAGATCTTTCGATGAGTTGAAATGAAATAGAAAATCCTTAGTTAACCTCATCCAAATTCCAATCATCACTACTCTCGTCAAGAGAGGAAGAACTCACTTCACTCTCGAAAGGGGTAAGAGCGTTTTCAGTTAAGACTGTAGCTGATTTTTGCCGCGTTCTAAAAAACGTTTTTAGTGAACTGCGGCTCAAATGAGTCATTTTATTTTTAGTTTTTTTTTATACAAATTGTATAAATATAAAATTTAGTATGTGCCATCTTCTCATTGGGATGCACTTATAAAAAAATATTAAAAATAATTTTTCGATAAAATATAATGATTAAAATACCCTTTTGAAACTTTTAAGGGTATTTTGGTCATTTTATTTTATTGAAAATATTTTTTTTATATTTTTAGCTAGTGTGAGTTTAATAGAGGAATGGACGTAAAAATTTGGTGCCAAAATAGTTTATAGAAAAAAAATTAAAAATAGAATAGCGTAAGGACGTGACATTGTTGATTGGGGCAATCTTAACCTTCCATTCAAAATGGTCGGTTGGATAAGGGGGAGGATAGAACTTCTATACTGTAGAGAAAACATAAAAGATATTTGTTTGGTTTTGAATACAGATCTTTCGATGAGTTGAAATGAAATAGAAAATCCTTAGTTAACCTCATCCAAATTCCAATCATCACTACTCTCGTCAAGAGAGGAAGAACTCACTTCACTCTCGAAAGGGGTAAGAGCGTTTTCAGTTAAGACTGTAGCTGATTTTTGCCGCGTTCTAAAAAACGTTTTTAGTGAACTGCGGCTCAAATGAGTCATTTTATTTTTAGTTTTTTTTTATACAAATTGTATAAATATAAAATTTAGTATGTGCCATCTTCTCATTGGGATGCACTTATAAAAAAATATTAAAAATAATTTTTCGATAAAATGTAATGATTAAAATACCCTTTTGAAACTTTTAAGGGTATTTAGGTCATTTTATTTTATTGAAAATATTTTTTTTATATTTTTAGCTAGTGTGAGTTTAATAGAGGAATGGACGTAAAAATTTGGTGCCAAAATAGTTTATAGAAAAAAAATTAAAAATAGAATAGCGTAAGGACGTGACATTGTTGATTGGGGCAATCTTAACCTTCCATTCAAAATGGTCGGTTGGATAAGGGGGAGGATAGAACTTCTATACTGTAGAGAAAACATAAAAGATATTTGTTTGGTTTTGAATACAGATCTTTCGATGAGTTGAAATGAAATAGAAAATCCTTAGTTAACCTCATCCAAATTCCAATCATCACTACTCTCGTCAAGAGAGGAAGAACTCACTTCACTCTCGAAAGGGGTAAGAGCGTTTTCAGTTAAGACTGTAGCTGATTTTTGCCGCGTTCTAAAAAACGTTTTTAGTGAACTGCGGCTCAAATGAGTCATTTTATTTTTAGTTTTTTTTTATACAAATTGTATAAATATAAAATTTAGTATGTGCCATCTTCTCATTGGGATGCACTTATAAAAAAATATTAAAAATAATTTTTCGATAAAATATAATGATTAAAATACCCTTTTGAAACTTTTAAGGGTATTTTGGTCATTTTATTTTATTGAAAATATTTTTTTTATATTTTTAGCTAGTGTGAGTTTAATAGAGGAATGGACGTAAAAATTTGGTGCCAAAATAGTTTATAGAAAAAAAATTAAAAATAGAATAGCGTAAGGACGTGACATTGTTGATTGGGGCAATCTTAACCTTCCATTCAAAATGGTCGGTTGGATAAGGGGGAGGATAGAACTTCTATACTGTAGAGAAAACATAAAAGATATTTGTTTGGTTTTGAATACAGATCTTTCGATGAGTTGAAATGAAATAGAAAATCCTTAGTTAACCTCATCCAAATTCCAATCATCACTACTCTCGTCAAGAGAGGAAGAACTCACTTCACTCTCGAAAGGGGTAAGAGCGTTTTCAGTTAAGACTGTAGCTGATTTTTGCCGCGTTCTAAAAAACGTTTTTAGTGAACTGCGGCTCAAATGAGTCATTTTATTTTTAGTTTTTTTTTATACAAATTGTATAAATATAAAATTTAGTATGTGCCATCTTCTCATTGGGATGCACTTATAAAAAAATATTAAAAATAATTTTTCGATAAAATATAATGATTAAAATACCCTTTTGAAACTTTTAAGGGTATTTTGGTCATTTTATTTTATTGAAAATATTTTTTTTATATTTTTAGCTAGTGTGAGTTTAATAGAGGAATGGACGTAAAAATTTGGTGCCAAAATAGTTTATAGAAAAAAAATTAAAAATAGAATAGCGTAAGGACGTGACATTGTTGATTGGGGCAATCTTAACCTTCCATTCAAAATGGTCGGTTGGATAAGGGGGAGGATAGAACTTCTATACTGTAGAGAAAACATAAAAGATATTTGTTTGGTTTTGAATACAGATCTTTCGATGAGTTGAAATGAAATAGAAAATCCTTAGTTAACCTCATCCAAATTCCAATCATCACTACTCTCGTCAAGAGAGGAAGAACTCACTTCACTCTCGAAAGGGGTAAGAGCGTTTTCAGTTAAGACTGTAGCTGATTTTTGCCGCGTTCTAAAAAACGTTTTTAGTGAACTGCGGCTCAAATGAGTCATTTTATTTTTAGTTTTTTTTTATACAAATTGTATAAATATAAAATTTAGTATGTGCCATCTTCTCATTGGGATGCACTTATAAAAAAATATTAAAAATAATTTTTCGATAAAATGTAATGATTAAAATACCCTTTTGAAACTTTTAAGGGTATTTAGGTCATTTTATTTTATTGAAAATATTTTTTTTATATTTTTAGCTAGTGTGAGTTTAATAGAGGAATGGACGTTAAAATTTGGTGCCAAAATAGTTTATAGAAAAAAAATTAAAAATAGAATAGCGTAAGGACGTGACATTGTTGATTGGGGCAATCTTAACCTTCCATTCAAAATGGTCGGTTGGATAAGGGGGAGGATAGAACTTCTATACTGTAGAGAAAACATACAAGATATTTGTTTGGTTTTGAATACAGATCTTTCGATGAGTTGAAATGAAATAGAAAATCCTTAGTTAACCTCATCCAAATTCCAATCATCACTACTCTCGTCAAGAGAGGAAGAACTCACTTCACTCTCGAAAGGGGTAAGAGCGTTTTCAGTTAAGACTGTAGCTGATTTTTGCCGCGTTCTAAAAAACGTTTTTAGTGAACTGCGGCTCAAATGAGTCATTTTATTTTTAGTTTTTTTTTATACAAATTGTATAAATATAAAATTTAGTATGTGCCATCTTCTCATTGGGATGCACTTATAAAAAAATATTAAAAATAATTTTTCGATAAAATATAATGATTAAAATACCCTTTTGAAACTTTTAAGGGTATTTTGGTCATTTTATTTTATTGAAAATATTTTTTTTATATTTTTAGCTAGTGTGAGTTTAATAGAGGAATGGACGTAAAAATTTGGTGCCAAAATAGTTTATAGAAAAAAAATTAAAAATAGAATAGCGTAAGGACGTGACATTGTTGATTGGGGCAATCTTAACCTTCCATTCAAAATGGTCGGTTGGATAAGGGGGAGGATAGAACTTCTATACTGTAGAGAAAACATAAAAGATATTTGTTTGGTTTTGAATACAGATCTTTCGATGAGTTGAAATGAAATAGAAAATCCTTAGTTAACCTCATCCAAATTCCAATCATCACTACTCTCGTCAAGAGAGGAAGAACTCACTTCACTCTCGAAAGGGGTAAGAGCGTTTTCAGTTAAGACTGTAGCTGATTTTTGCCGCGTTCTAAAAAACGTTTTTAGTGAACTGCTGCTCAAATGAGTCATTTTATTTTTAGTTTTTTTTTATACAAATTGTATAAATATAAAATTTAGTATGTGCCGTCTTCTCATTGGGATGCACTTATAAAAAAATATTAAAAATAATTTTTCGATAAAATATAATGATTAAAATACCCTTTTGAAACTTTTAAGGGTATTTTGGTCATTTTATTTTATTGAAAATATTTTTTTTATATTTTTAGCTAGTGTGAGTTTAATAGAGGAATGGACGTAAAAATTTGGTGCCAAAATAGTTTATAGAAAAAAAATTAAAAATAGAATAGCGTAAGGACGTGACATTGTTGATTGGGGCAATCTTAACCTTCCATTCAAAATGGTCGGTTGGATAAGGGGGAGGATAGAACTTCTATACTGTAGAGAAAACATAAAAGATATTTGTTTGGTTTTGAATACAGATCTTTCGATGAGTTGAAATGAAATAGAAAATCCTTAGTTAACCTCATCCAAATTCCAATCATCACTACTCTCGTCAAGAGAGGAAGAACTCACTTCACTCTCGAAAGGGGTAAGAGCGTTTTCAGTTAAGACTGTAGCTGATTTTTGCCGCGTTCTAAAAAACGTTTTTAGTGAACTGCTGCTCAAATGAGTCATTTTATTTTTAGTTTTTTTTTATACAAATTGTATAAATATAAAATTTAGTATGTGCCATCTTCTCATTGGGATGCACTTATAAAAAAATATTAAAAATAATTTTTCGATAAAATATAATGATTAAAATACCCTTTTGAAACTTTTAAGGGTATTTTGGTCATTTTATTTTATTGAAAATATTTTTTTTATATTTTTAGCTAGTGTGAGTTTAATAGAGGAATGGACGTAAAAATTTGGTGCCAAAATAGTTTATAGAAAAAAAATTAAAAATAGAATAGCGTAAGGACGTGACATTGTTGATTGGGGCAATCTTAACCTTCCATTCAAAATGGTCGGTTGGATAAGGGGGAGGATAGAACTTCTATACTGTAGAGAAAACATAAAAGATATTTGTTTGGTTTTGAATACAGATCTTTCGATGAGTTGAAATGAAATAGAAAATCCTTAGTTAACCTCATCCAAATTCCAATCATCACTACTCTCGTCAAGAGAGGAAGAACTCACTTCACTCTCGAAAGGGGTAAGAGCGTTTTCAGTTAAGACTGTAGCTGATTTTTGCCGCGTTCTAAAAAACGTTTTTAGTGAACTGCTGCTCAAATGAGTCATTTTATTTTTAGTTTTTTTTTATACAAATTGTATAAATATAAAATTTAGTATGTGCCATCTTCTCATTGGGATGCACTTATAAAAAAATATTAAAAATAATTTTTCGATAAAATATAATGATTAAAATACCCTTTTGAAACTTTTAAGGGTATTTTGGTCATTTTATTTTATTGAAAATATTTTTTTTATATTTTTAGCTAGTGTGAGTTTAATAGAGGAATGGACGTAAAAATTTGGTGCCAAAATAGTTTATAGAAAAAAAATTAAAAATAGAATAGCGTAAGGACGTGACATTGTTGATTGGGGCAATCTTAACCTTCCATTCAAAATGGTCGGTTGGATAAGGGGGAGGATAGAACTTCTATACTGTAGAGAAAACATAAAAGATATTTGTTTGGTTTTGAATACAGATCTTTCGATGAGTTGAAATGAAATAGAAAATCCTTAGTTAACCTCATCCAAATTCCAATCATCACTACTCTCGTCAAGAGAGGAAGAACTCACTTCACTCTCGAAAGGGGTAAGAGCGTTTTCAGTTAAGACTGTAGCTGATTTTTGCCGCGTTCTAAAAAACGTTTTTAGTGAACTGCTGCTCAAATGAGTCATTTTATTTTTAGTTTTTTTTTATACAAATTGTATAAATATAAAATTTAGTATGTGCCATCTTCTCATTGGGATGCACTTATAAAAAAATATTAAAAATAATTTTTCGATAAAATATAATGATTAAAATACCCTTTTGAAACTTTTAAGGGTATTTTGGTCATTTTATTTTATTGAAAATATTTTTTTTATATTTTTAGCTAGTGTGAGTTTAATAGAGGAATGGACGTAAAAATTTGGTGCCAAAATAGTTTATAGAAAAAAAATTAAAAATAGAATAGCGTAAGGACGTGACATTGTTGATTGGGGCAATCTTAACCTTCCATTCAAAATGGTCGGTTGGATAAGGGGGAGGATAGAACTTCTATACTGTAGAGAAAACATAAAAGATATTTGTTTGGTTTTGAATACAGATCTTTCGATGAGTTGAAATGAAATAGAAAATCCTTAGTTAACCTCATCCAAATTCCAATCATCACTACTCTCGTCAAGAGAGGAAGAACTCACTTCACTCTCGAAAGGGGTAAGAGCGTTTTCAGTTAAGACTGTAGCTGATTTTTGCCGCGTTCTAAAAAACGTTTTTAGTGAACTGCTGCTCAAATGAGTCATTTTGTAGCCGTGGTCAATTAACCGTGATCGAGATTCAAAAAGACGCAAAGTTCAGTCGATACAGCAATATAGACCCAACTCTCTGTCTCTCTCTCTAAATATGTTGGTGGGACATTATGTTATAGGCATCTGCTCCCCTAATCATCAATGCCCCCAACTCTCTCTTTCTTGTAAACATTCCCTTATGTAAGCTTTACCTATCATTGCTAGATACTGTCTACTTCTTACATGGAAAAATTTTGTAGGGACGTAAAAAATTATTTAATTTCATATTTATTTTTTTTGTCGTGCGGCACTAATTTGTGTATGTATCATTCCAACACCTCCTCGCATCTCTCCTCTTCTTATTTTTATTCATTAAATCAACACAAATATTTCTCAATATCTCACCTTCATAATATATAGGGAAATTTATCGAAATAATTATGAGATTTGAATATTTAATATTTTATCCATGTCGATTTAATTTTTAAGATAGTTCATCTCCCATAGGTAGTATAATAAAATTTCTTAATAAATATCTGTATCAAAACCTTGGACGTGACGGGTTTTCATCAAATTGATCGTTCGGAGCAGGGCTCTAGAAAAAGCCAACCCAAATCAGGAATTCGTTGGCTTCTAGAAAAAGCCGACCCAAATCAAGAATTATTGGGACCAATCCGATTCTCAGCATATATCGAGAACCTAGGAACTGACCGGTTCTCAAATAAAATCGGGCGATTAGATCCGCCCCCCCCCCCCCCCCCCCCCCCCCCTTTATTTTATTATTTTTTTAATTCTATTTTGTTTTTTATTTTGTATTGGTTGAATCGTCTATGCTGACCGTTGGTCTGCCGATCCAGACCGGTTTTAAACAGGGCGAATCATTCAACAAATCCATTTTTTCATACACTGGTTAAGAGTCTTGCCTCTTAGGGCCATCTGTTTGAACATGCTACACATGCTCTTTTTCCAGACTTATGGTCTTAGGATTTGATATGAAGGATGAGTAAAAGATGATCTTAAAAGAGCTGCCGGGGCTCTTTTGGAGGGGAGACGGGGATAGTGGCCTAACCAGGCAATCAAATCTTTTTCCTTTTACTCGGGTAGGGCCGACCTGGGTTTTGTGGCAGGCCTAGTTACGGGTCCATGTTAAGACCCTTGAACCGGGCTGGGCCTGGTAGCCTCAAAACATTTTCGGTTTGGACCTGAGCTAGCATTTGGGCCACGAATAAAAAATTCCTCCAGCACATATTAGATATATTAAATGTTCTATTCCATATTTATATGGGGCCACGCCTGGCCTAGATCAATTCTGTGCAGCGTAGAGCTCATGCCTCATTGTTTCGGGCCTGGCCGAACCTGGGCTAGGCCCGACACTAAATTTTGGGTTGAGGCCAAGCACGGGCCTATGGTACACTAATTCAGGACCGGCCTTGGTATGGCCCTAACCCTGCCCGTTAACAGCCTTAGTTGTTCTTGGCATAAGGAAAGTTAATTTGCTATGTACCCTGTATAAATAGGAAAAGTATAAGCGTTTTCAAGTACAAGTAACGGCAACTATTTTTGAGACATTTAAATCAAGTTCTTGGAGCCTATTGGCCATTTTCAAAAGGGAAACGTTTATATAGAGTCGAGCATCTAAACAATCAAATTATAGCCCACCTCAAAATTTTCACTAGATGAAGTTGTTTTGATGCCCAAATATCTTCAAATTGATCATCTCTACAATAAGACACAAGGGCATGTGAAAAAAATAGATTTCAAGTTTTGGATACAATGCACCTTGTAACGCATTTTTGGACTATCAATTTTCAAGATTTTCAAGTTTTCGTAGATCTGCTCAATCTACACTATTTTTTAAGATTTAAAATTTTGTAATCGAGATGAAAATATATTTTAAGGCTATCACAAAGAATTACAATGTTAAAACTATATTTCTCGGTGCTATTTGAACATACGCTCTAATTTGATTGATTAGAGCCTTGGCTCTATACAAACCGTGCCCTTTTAAAAAAAGGTGTGGTCTGTATAATGTTGCAACATTAAACAATCAAATTAATGTGCACCTCTAAATTTCATAATTACGTGTAATTTTGGTATAAAAAATTCTTAGGATAGCCGGAAATATATTTCTATCTCTAATTATAAAATTCTAAACTCCAAAGATGGTTGAAATCGAGTAGGCAAGATAATATGTTGCAAGACGCACTATTTTTTAGACTCAAATTTTATTTATTTTTTTCAAATTCGAACATCCCGGTGTCGAGATGATGATCAATTAGAAGGTTTTTCAACATTAAAATAGTCTTTTCCGATGGATTTTTGAGGTGCACCTTTATTCTACATTTTAAGGTTGCAAACTTTTTTTTTTCTAAATTCTTAAAAAAAAACAAAAAAAAAAAAAAGAGAAAAAGTTTCGAACTTTGTTGATATATTTGGCAGTCCAATTTTACAGGCGTTTGTGACCTTCCTATGCAAAAATAAACAATCTTGTACCATGCAATCCGTGCAGTGTGATCTTATCTCATATATAAATATGGGGTGCAGTTGGGATACGGATGCATCTGTATATGTAGAGGTAAGGTGTACATTCAAATTTTATTATGGTATATAATTTTGATATAAATTTATTTTAAAATCTATTTTTATATCTAATTATAAAATTTTAAATTTAAAAAATGGTTAAAATCAAGAAGATCTATAAACACATAAAAATCTTGAAAACGGACAGCGTAGATAATATGTTCTAAAATGCACTATTTTTTAGACTTAAAATCTTTTTATTTTTCATGGTCATACATCTGGATGTTGAGATGATCAGTCCAAGGGTTTTTCAACATTTTGTTTTTGACAAATCTTCGAAGCTTTATTACATAACTTAAGCAAAGGAATTACATCAGAAAACACGGACGTAGAAGGCAAAGAAGTGTCTCATTTAACAAGGGAGTATGCTATATCGTTGGCTTCACGATAAACATATGTAAAGGAAACATCGAAGGGGCCAGCTAAATCCATGATTTCCAACCAAAAAAACCGAAGTAAGTAGCCATGGGGTATGCGATTTCTTAATACACCAATTAATAACATTTAGGGAGTCACCTTCGCAGATGCAACAATAAGCCAGATTTTTGGAGATAATGAGCTTCAGATCTTGTAATAAAGAAGCAAGCTCCGCATGATTAACGATAGAAACCCCCATAGGATAGAAACCCCCATAGGACCCGCATAGGAAAAAATGGTCTCACCAAGCTCATTACCTAGAACACCTCCTATGCCAATCTAACCTTGATTACCGAGAGAGCTACTATCAAAATTTAGTTTGAAACGGCCTGTCTCTGGTGGAGACCAGAAACAACGTGGGCGCATATACCTTTTCCGATGGATATTTAAGTTGCATCCTTATATAAACTTTTTCCATAAATATGAGACATGTACAACCAAAAAATAAATAAATATGGGACATGAATATACCTCTCATGTTCTAGTTTGTTAAAAATTAAATCATCGCACTAAAAAACAAAACCAACTTGTCGGCTTGTAATTTATGGTTTAAAAACTTGTTAGAACCTTTTGCATGCTTTTTTTTAGCAAGTAAGAAGAAGCCTGCAATTATGCTACTATCAATAAGCAAAAGTGCATGCAAAGTGTGAAAACTCGGGTTTAGTGTATGGGACAGGCGTCCTAAACAATATGGCCTAGACCACAAAATATAGCCCAAGGGCCAAGCCGGGCCAGGCGTAGACTACAAAAGTGCCGGCCTAGCCTAGCTCTTCTAGGCCCTGTTTTGTGTTAATTCTTATTTTTTTCCTTTTTCTTCTTAAGGTCTATGAAGCTTGGCCTAACCCAACCATGCCTTGAGAAGCCACGGCCTCTTGGCCGGGTCCCAACTGGGTGAGCCGATCAGTCCTAAAATGACATAGAGTTCGGGCTCGGGCTTGGCTGGCCTAAGACGAGCCCAAGCTTCATAGATGACAACTATTCCTTGGCAATAGTACGTAAGAATGGCTTTGTAGATAGAGAGATCGTCCTCTTGAGTTCGAATAATAGAGGGGAGAGTGGGCTTTGTAGAGAGAGAAAGAGGAGGCGTGGTGGAGAGAGATGACAAATACTAAAGCATTTAAGTTCAATCGTAAAGGGGCGAGAGAGAGAGAGAGAGAGAGGGTAAGGTGTTGGAGAGATAGACAGATGGTATTAAGCTCACACATACCAAAAAAAGACATAATACGTCCTTTTCCGTTTAATAGGTACAATTAAGAAAAATCCTTATACGAGTATTTCAAAATCAAATCAAAAGATACGGTTAAAGTGTTAAATTGTTCATCTTTCGTGAGTAAACTAATAAATTTCAAATCAAAAGATATGTTAAAGTGTTAAATTGTTCATCTCTCGTGAGTAAACTAATCAATTTCACTTTTACCTTTTTCTTTAGTTGGTCAACACGTTGAGTTGGTACCAAAAAAAGACATAATACCTCCTTTTCCGTTTAATAGGTACAATTAAGAAAAATCCTTATATGAGTATTTCAAAATCAAATCAAAAGATATGGTTAAAGTGTTAAATTGTTCATCTCTCGTGAGTAAACTAATAAATTTCACTTTTACCTTTTTCTTTAGTTGGTCAACACGTTGAGTTGGTGACATCTCATAAGCTAAAAACTCCATAGATAGGGTTTTACCCAAGGGAGCATAGGTACATTCTCCACTTGAAGGAGCATACAATTCTTTCACAAATATATACGGAAAGGAGCAAATCAATCACTTCCAACTACAATGTTGGTACTTCGAAACACAAGTACCTTGTGACAACTTATATCACTTATGAGATATAGATGGCAAAGTATTTAATTGGGAAAAGTTCATACGGAGATCTAAACAACCAAATTTGAGCATACCTCAAAACTTTAACTTTCACCTGAAGAAAATATTATGTAGATATCCAAATATCCTCAAATTGATCATCTCAACACCAAGATGCATGATCATGAAAAAGAAAATGGATTTCAAGTTTTCGAAATAATGTATTTGGTTAGGCATTTTTTGACCGTCAATTTTCAAGATTTTCAAGTTTTTATAGATATGTCGATCTATACTGTTTTTTAAACTCTAAACTTTATAAATAAAAATAAAAATATATTTTAAGGCTGTCAAAAATATTTAATTGTTATTTAAAGGTAGGCTCTAATTTGATTGTTTAGAGCCTAAGCTCTACACAAACCGCACCCTTAACATATTTAATATAGTCAGAAATATGAATGTTGTAAAAGCAATATCTCACAAAATAATTCACTTAGCGAGATATTTCTGTTCATAAATACCGCATGGTGCTTAGAGTAAGAAAAGGTAATGCATGGCTTTATAGGGTACTCCCAATAAAATGAAATAAATGGATTATTTATAAAAAGACCATTTATCTTTTGTACATAGAGGTCACAGTCATTCTCATTCATTAGATGTCAAATTAAATGGTTTGGGGTTGCGGTGGTAGCATCCTCACACTTGGTTATCACATCGTGGTATCCATTCCTACTATTGACACTCCCAATTAACACTTTCAAAAGTAACTTCCATGTACAAAATAATAGTCTTCTTAATAGTTAATCCAATAAAACAAATTAAAACTATTAAACTTAGATAAAAATAATATATTACTTTTCATTGTTATTTGATTTTACACAGGTTTGAGAGTGAGACAAGGTAATGCATATTCTTTGCACAATGGATGGTTATTTTCGAAAAGAAAATGAGATCAAGTTCTCGAAAAGTTAGATCTTGCACTCCAAAAATTGGATAAGAAAATATTTTACACAAATTTGGGAGAAATGCATATACTTTGCACAATGGATGATTATTTTCGAAAAGAAAATGAGATTAAATTCTTGAGAACTTAGATCTTGCGCTCCAAAAATTGGACAAGAAAAATCTTTTTCACAAGTTAGGGAGAAATGCATATGCTTTGCACAATGGATGATTATTTTTGAAAAGAAAATCAAATTAAGTTCTCGAGAACTTAGATCTTGCCCTCCAAAAATTGGAGAAGAAAATATTTTACACAAGTTTGAGAGTGAGAATTCTTTTTTATTTTTCTTTTTGAAGGTTGGATACTAGGTTCAAGAGCTTGCACATGCAAATTTTTCGTTTTTTGTTTTTTTTGGAGGTTGGATACAAGGTCAAGAGCCCACACCTGCAAATTTTGGGGTCCCAAAAATATCCCTAGCTTGGCTTTAACCTGAGCGAGCAAGTAGACAATATACTACCCCAGGATCAAGAAGTCATTTCACTTATAAAATACCATTATCTTATGGGTGACCGGAGGCTCCAAACAATCAAATTAAAGCGCACTTTCAAATAGTATCGAGAAATGTGGTTTCGATATTGGAAATCTTTAAGATAGACTTAAAATATATTTTTATCTTTAAATATAAAATTTTAAGTTTAAAAAATAATGTAAATCAAGCATATTTATGAAAACCTTGAAAATTGACTGCCCAAAAATACATTACAAGATACACTATTTCCAAAACTTCAGATCCATTGTTTTCTCATATCTTTACATCTTGATGTCGAGATGACCAATTTGATGATATTTAGGCATCCAAAAAACCCTCTTCGTGTGAAATTTTTGAGGGGGGCTCTAATGTGATGATTTAGAGCCTTGGCTACATAAACTTTTCTAATATCATATATGCTCCTTTTTCAAGAAATCACGACTATGATGATTTTGACGGCGAGAGAAATTTGAAAATGTGCACAGCCAACAATTTTAATGGCCTAAGTTTTTACGAGCCCCAAAATCATCTATTAATGAGTCCTCTAAGGGTGGCAATGGGCTGGGTAAGCCAGCCCGGGCCCTGTTAGGGCTGGGCCTAGCCAAAAATAAATGAAAAACAAAAGAAAACAAAAAAGAGGATGGGCCCAGCCAAAACTAGCCCTAACAGCTCCCTTATGTCACAGTTTATGGCCCATGCCCTACGGGCCTCGCCGGGCCACTTGCCAATTGCCAACCCTAGAGTCCTGATCATAAAATTTAAAGGTCTAGAGTCTAATCATGCTGAACATGAATAATTTTTTTTTTTTAAAAAAAGACATTTACCGATATACTTCGAATACCTTCCATTTTAAGTCATGTTGGGACCACCATTACCAAACATCCATCTTTGACATGAATGTTTACACTTTTCCTATTCTAATCCATGAATGAGTAATTAGGGCATGTAGTTTTCAGTACTTTATTTAAAGAAGGAAACTTGTCGTTGGTGAATCCTCCGACTCATGGTGTCTACTTCGTTTTCGAAGGGTTTTAAGGACTAATCACTTAAATCAATACAAATCCATTTCGCCTAAATTCTATATAAAATTGGTTACGGGAAATAGTGTAGATATAGTGACCTTTCAAGAATTGAAATGCGAGGTCAAAAAATTAGTACAAGACAAACCATATTTTTAACCCTCACAATTCATTATTAATTGACATATGAGCATACGGTGGAACCTTCTCACAATTCATTATTAATTGACATATGAGCATACGGTGGAACCTTAATTAATATAGTGTGGTTTGTATTAGTAACGCATATTAAATTCAAAATTCTGAAAATGGTGTGGATCGAGCAGATCTAAAAAACACTTAAAACTTTTGAAACTAGATGGTGATAACATATTACAAGATCAACTACTTTTAGAACTTGAAAGCCTTTTGTTTTTTTTTCATATTTACGCATCTCGAGATTGAGATGACCATTCTTTGGATTTTTCGATGTCAAAACAACCTTTGCATGCAGAATTTTGAAGTGCAACTTTGTTCATATTCATAATCTAAGGTGAAAATCAACTCGAGGTATATCCCATTTTGATTTGTGTCCAAGAAATCAGTAAAGTTGTGGGTTCCATCAAAATACAATTTATGAAGAATCAATTCCGAGGGAATTCCTTCACAAATCATTTTAGACCTACATAAGGACAGAAAAGAAACATTTTAGAAATCATGGGAAACAGGACAATGATTTTGAAAATCTTTTAAAAAAATACATTTGGGATTCAAAGCATTTAGGCCCGACTCCTGGAGTTAGGCCTAGATTAGACGAAGATGTATGCCTATGCAACTCTCAAACGTAGAATTGTAGAGATTAGGGATTGAGGCTTGCTAGGAATGAGATCCTGAATTTATGGTTAGAAGGTCTAAATCTAGGGTTTAGGTTTTCAACGTTGCGTGATTAGGGTTTTAAGTCTCTTAAAAGAAGCTAAAGGGTGGCCCAAAGGACCTATTTATAGATCCAAAAGGTCAGTAATTGGATGCACCAGCTATCCAATTCAATTCGAGCCGTTGATCTAGCAATGATGCAATGTGCGCCAATGGGCCGGTGATGCATACTACATTGCTGATGGCTTGTATAGTAGAATAGTAGAAAAAGTATAAAATGCCAAATAGTTAAAGGGAAAGTATATAATGAGGGGGAATGATTTCATGCAGCGGTTGCACGGTAGTATAATGTAACTATCTCAAAAAACCATGTTAAAGACATTTGTTCGACACAAATTTTTAAATGCACACTCTTTTCATTTTGAAGAACAATCACAAAAAACAAAATTTTGAAAAAATGCTTTAGAAAGTTTTTATTCTAGCCCAACTAATATAAACCGTCCATTTTATTGAGATGGTTAGATACAGGCTTCTAAATGATTTTTTTATTTCCAAATTTTTTATATAGCGCATTAGATTAATAATGCTAAAAAAGGAAAAAGTGATTTTGAATTTATTAAAGCTTAGATCTTGAAATTCACCAAATGGATTGTCAAGATTCATTGTTGGATGGGTACTAATTTTGACCGTATCTAAAATACAAATTAAAATGTTTTTTCATAAGATTGATTATAAGGATGAAGAGAATGTGTGTACAAAATTTAAGATCATACAAATGTCAAAAATATGGTTTTCTAGAGATGTGGTCGCACTATAGTACTATACAACGGTTGCATTTCCCCTTATTATATCCAAATCCCAAAGTGAGTGTGTTTGGATAAATTTACCAAAAGGTAAATTTTCCTTTGGAGTGTTTGAGGAATATCTAGTAAATATTTAAAGAATATTCCCAGAGCTAGAATAAATAAGGGTCGATGAGTCAGGAATAAATCTAACTTCAATGGGGGTGTCTATCACCTAAATTCTACAATACCAAGTGGTCACCTCACAGACTTTTTTTCTAATTTAAATCCAAAACCCATATTTGAAATGGATTTTACAACATGGACTCACTAGAATGGGTACGCCCTCAGGCGCACCACTTGACGAAAACAACAAAATTAAATTAAGATTCACAAAAAAAAAAAAAAAAAGGGAGAAAAGTCCCGAAAAAAAAAAAACACCCCATAACGTTAAAATAC
Organism: Amborella trichopoda; assembly: GCF_054954075.1. NCBI lineage: Eukaryota > Viridiplantae > Streptophyta > Magnoliopsida > Amborellales > Amborellaceae > Amborella > Amborella trichopoda. Next base: position 3,128,408 of record NC_142338.1, read on the forward strand.
AGGTAATTTACAACCGACGGATCACCTCCTCGCCCGCTTGCGTGGCGCCCTTCCGGCCGCAGCCTCCGCCTCGCGGGCCCTCGTCCTGGGGTTCCCTTTCTTAGGCGGCCTGCCCACCCCTCTCTTCGCCGGAATATTCGGCTCTGTACCTTTTCCGGACACCTTACCGGTGACTTTCCCTGTCGAAACCGGAGTATTCCGGCCTCCTTTTCTCTGCTCCTTGTTACTGTTATTGTTATTACCACCATTACTGGTGTTATTATTGGATGATGATCCCTTTAATCTCTCCAGTAATCCACCATCGCCATGGCCGCCTCTCTTAATCCTGTTTAGAAAGGTGGCGGCCGTTCTCTTCTTTGAAACCACGTTTTTCTCACCATTAACCCTAATCCCCACTGGATTAGGGTCAGGGCTGGGGTTTCGTGTGCTCTGGTTAGGGTTAGGGTTAGGGTTTCGAGTTTTGGTTGTTCTCGTGGCCTTTGCAGGTGGCCGCTCTCTCGCCATGGCCGCCTGCTTCTTCTTTGCATCTGCGGCTGCGGCCGTCTTTTTCTCATGTTTGTTACTTTCTCTCTCTTCTGGTTTTCTACTTTCTCCCTCTTCTGTTTTCGTTGTCTCTCTCTCTTCTTCTCTGGAGATGGAGCTTCGTTTCCTGGAAGGGTTTGTCTTCGGGGCGATCGGACGGTCCGAATTGGACTGGGCCTTCTCGGTGCGTGATTGGACGGCAGATGTAGGCTCTGACTGGACGGCTGCGATTAATGGTTGCCTTGGATGAGCGGTGATGGCAATTTCTCGGGAGACCAGGTGGCGGAGCTCCTGTGCTGCGATATATTCGGGCGAGTTTCTTGGGAAAAAAACGAGGGCGTTGTTGAAGAGGAGCAGCAGGTCCCTGAAAAACTCGAGGCTATTTGAATACGAGCCATCGTAGACCCTTGATTTCACAGTTGAAAGGTCCAGATGCTGCCTGATTAAGCTTTTGTAGCTCGAGCTCTCCTGCAAATTCAAAATCCCGTCGGTTTTATTAGTTAATTTCATAAAATTGCCGGCCATTAATGCAAATAAAAAAAAGCCGACGGCGATTTAGTGCAAACATTGAAGACAATTTTTCAGATTGGGATGGTAGACAATGAGTAGACCGTTTACCCCACTGAGACCATTTAAGATCATTACTCATTATATACTTTACTTAAAACCGTCAACATCTAAGATCAATATCTACACTCTAATAAGGCAAAGAATTTCACAAAAAAGAAAATCTACAACATTCCATGCAACTTTTTTTTTTTTTTTTTTTCGGGTAGATCAGTAGGTCCCTACCCATTTTAAAAATAATCAATGGTTCTTCAACGTGTTAGTAGGAATGAAAATACCAATAGTTGAAGCTCGGGTAGTGCTATCACTGCGACCTCAACACTATTGGCAACATTCCTTACAACTTAACCAGGGAAAATGTGTTGGTTCGGGGTCGGTCCAGATACCTGGGCATATCCGAAACCTTACAATATGCTCCACTTGGGGAAACGAGGACCCTGAAGATAGGTAACCTAAATTGAGAATGTTATAAAAAGAAAGTATTTTTTATTTTATGAACTCAAAAAATAATTCTCTATATTTTATATTTTACATTTAAATCTAACTTTTTAAAAGCATGCAGTGTATTTAAATTCTGGTTTTAATCTGTACATCGGATTAAGCTCATTTGTCAACATCAAACAACGGTAGAAAAAAAAAGAAGAATTAATATAAATGAAATAAAACTACCAAACTACACCTAAATCCTTCATAACTTTTATTACTAAATTGATTAGAGGTATGACTGCCAAAAATTTCAGTTTAACCCGATGCACAAAAGAATAAACTTAATATACATTATTTTTTTAGTTTTTTTGAAACGGTAAGACTAATATTCATTAGATAGTGGAGCAAAGCTACAAAATACAAAACGAAGAAATAGGGAGGAGCACTGCCTAAATCCAAGACTGACCAAACGTGACTCTTAGAACACATCAAGTTATGAGCTCCAAGTTCCAACAAGTAGCCCCAAGAGAGCACCTCCCTATCAATAATCTCCGAATAGTCGAGGTTGGGGCAACCAACAACCTACACCAGTCTGCAGCTCGGGTGCTAGTGCGGCAACCACTACCTATCAAAAGGGCAAGTGGGAAAAGAGCAGGGAAGGAGGCCAAAGAAAAAAAAAGGCAAGCGTAAGTACATGAGAGGACCAGGAAGAACACACAAGAGGTGAGAAAAACGCAATCATCTTCTTAAAATATTGCACTTGGCCACAATCCAGAAAATTAGAGTCTCAAAGGAGCCCCAACCTCTGCGACAGGGTTCCCAATGAAAGGCCCCATCTCAGGGTTTAACCTATACAAGGATCTTCCAATCCTCAGAAGAAACCTTGAGGACCCATGAAAACCCACAACAGGGTGCCAGAACCAAGGGCACACCCCATCTCAAAGGTTAACCTAATTGGGAAGGATGAGATAAGGAGACAAAGAAAGGGGTCGAGAAAAGGGCAGAGGCCAGGATGAACACGAGGGATGAAAGAGATGGCACAAGAGAGAGGATGGGAATGGAAGGGGTGGAGAGAAAATGATGAAAGTGGAAACTAGGAACGGGGTAGGGGCGGGGGAGAAGGACCCCCACCCCATCACTAAAGAGCTCTCTAACTCTTTCGCTCCCTGAAAACCGAAACTAAAAGATACAGAGAAAAGAAAGGGGTAGGGAAGAGGAAGAAAAGGGAAAAGGGAAGAAAAAAGGAGAGGGAAAAAAACCTAGGCCAGAAAAAACAGAGACAAAGAAAAACTTAGAGGAAAAAGATATTAAAAAAAAAAAAATAGAATAAAAAACAAACGAATCAAGGAGTGTGAAAAAAGGAAAAAGAACGGAGTAACAAAAAGGGACGAACAAGAAAAAAAAGGAGAGATTTGAGAAAAACTCAGATCTTAGAAGAGAACTTAGATCCTAAATAGAAGCACCGTAATCTACTAAAACATCACTGCCATCTTTGCACTCCGGTGGTTGCCGTTGATGAGGCTAGAAAAGGGGCGGTGGCTTTGAGAGACTCTATACATTATAAACCATATAAACTTAACATACATTATAAACTCTATAAAAATGGGACTTGGGAGCAAATTGAAAAATATAGGAGTATTTCTAAATTTCAAATATAAGATGAAATTTTTCTACTATATTCCATTATTTATAATACATGAAAAATTATTAATCATCTAAGTCTATTTTATTATAAACCAGGGGAAGCCCACTAGGTCCATGAGACTGACTCGAGTCAAGAAGAGCGAGGAAGAGCGAGGACCGGCCGTGACGGGTGGTCGGACTCGGTTCGACAGGCGGAAGCATCCCCTCTCATAATCTCTCTAAGATCTCTCTAAAAAGTAATCGCTCTCTCTCTCTCTCTCTCTTGACAATCTCTATCTCTTGAATACTTTCCATCACTGTCAATTGAAGATGCCTTCTCACAATCTCTATAAAATCTCTCTTTAAAATAATCACGCTCTGACAATCTCTCTCTAGAATGGTTTCTCCCACCGCAAACGCGAGTTGCTCGCACCCAGCATCCACAACTGGATACAATGTTTACAAAAATAGATCGGTGGGGCAGATTATCCGCCCTCAAGCCATGTTCGGAACGGTTGGATTGGCAATTCAGATCATTCTTGAATTATCTGGCTAAGCCATTCAAAAATAAATAAAAATACATTAAATAAAATTAAAATTAAAATTAAAATAAAGGTTTATTCAAAAGGCATTTTAATTGGGATCACAAAAAATATTAAATAAGCTTTATTTTATATATATATATATATATATATATATATATATATATATATATATATATATATATATATATATATATATAGAGGTTTTAGGAGGAACGGGGCCAGGACTTTATGCTATTTTAGAACCAGTTTGATCCCGAACGAATCTACATCGGTGACCAACTTTGAAAACCGCGGAGTTTTAAAACACGGATCGTATGGGTAGAATAGTCATTTTAAAATAGAACGAGGTGGAGCGGAGATTTTAATAGGAAAAGAATTGAAAAGGCTTTATCATCGACCCGGACATACGTGGACCCCATAGAGAGCCTAGGGGTAGAACAGTAATTTTGGAGAGGACCTTGTTGACTAGGTACCGAGAAACGTATTACATAGGGCCCCGGAAGAACAACGTTACTCGCTTAATTTATTATGCTCAGTCAAATGACCATTTTACCCTACAATCGCCGGTCCAACTCTTTTTGGGTTTCGTTAAACTATAAAACCAACATTTTTTGATAAGGGAGAGGATTGTTGTAGGGAAACATAAAAAACTTAAAGATTAAAGCTTTCAATGTTTCCTTATCCAGCCGTCCATTTTTTATGGAGAGAACCACTCATCGTTTGATCTTAGATCCGATATCTCAAAATATTTTATTTTTAATTTTTTTAATACAATTTTTTTGAATATACAATTGGTACGTGCAATCTTCTCATTGGGGCGCACCTATAAAAAATATTAACAATAATTTTTTGATAAAAAAAATAATAACAAAAAAAACCCTTTAAAAATTTCAAAGGTATTTTGGTCATTTTATTTTATTAAAAATATTTTTTTTATATTTTTCGTTAATGCGAGTTTAATAGAGAAATGGACATCCAAAATTTGGTGTCAAAACAATTTATATAAAAAAAATTAAAAATAAAACAATGTAGAGACGTGACATTGCAATTGGGGCAATCTTAACCTTCCGTTAAAAAATAGAATGTTGGATAAGGGGGAGAATAGAATCGTTGTAGAGGGACATAGAAAGCTTTCCTTTTTTGGACTCTTAGATACCCTTATTTTATAGGGATGTAACTTTTTGTTTAGAAGTATTTTTAGGTAAAAAAAAGTTTAAATAAAGTTGCAACTTTAAAATATAGAAATTTTTTACAAAGACATTTTAAGTAATTAGTCAAGAGTAAAATAGAAATTCTTTACCAAAACAAAAGTATTTATTAACAATAGTAGACAATAACATCATCAATATCACTCACAAAATTCATTAATTTTTTTTTAACAATTAATAAAATACCATTATTTTTTTATAAAAATATCCATTCTATTTTTCTAAATGATCAAAATGAACCTACTTGAAAAATTTTATATTACAATTTACTAGTATTTAAGTGCTCAAAATTGTTGAGGACTTTAAAAGCATATACCACCAAATAATGTATCCTAACAAAACCAATTTCTAAAAAAACCATTTTAATCTTTTCTACTCAGAAAGTGACACGTGCTTTCACGATAAGTGATAAGCAGGTTTGACGAGAACAAAGGGTGTCTTGGGCTCCTCTAGCCGTCAGTAGAGGACGACGGACGGTGGATGGCTCCTATATGGACCGCACACATGGATCCTACGTGTATCAAAATTACCCCCGGCGGAAAGTTGTGTACATCCGTGGACATATTCCTACTTTTGCGACGCCTGAAGCATAAAACATAACGATAAAATGGATAATCCCTCCAAAAACTTATATAAGGTCGTCACCTAAGAATGGGTAAGGGGTCGTGGTGGTAGCATACCCACACCTAATCACTTCAATGTGATTTTTATTACTATGAATAACATCACCTTATTAATATTTTTAAAAATCAAATTCTTAATCTACTTAAAAATCAAATTCTTACTCTATTTAAAAAACAGGTAGGGCTTGTCTTCCGCACTGACTTACCAAAAAACAAAAAAAGTCATAACCTTATCCTATAGAAATAAGGTGCACCTCAAAAATCTAATAGAAAAGAGATTTCTAAAGTTAAAAAGCCATCTAAGTTCTAACTTATCATCTCAACCAAGTTCTAACTAATCATCTCAACCAGGAGATTATGAATTTAAATAAAATAAATAAATTTCAAATCTTAAAAATAATATATTTGATTATCAACCTGAGGATTACGAATTTAAAGCAAAATAAATAAATTTCAAGTATTAAAAATAGTACATTTTATAACAAATTAGGTAGATCCTTTATTTTATAATTTTATAGTGCACATATATTCTATCTGTATTAATTTGAAATTTAATATTTCACAATTAAAGTTGATCATGAATTTTTTAGTCATCATAAGATTTATACTACCGAAACTACATTTTCTAATAAAATTTAGAGGTGTACCTTACTTGTATAATGTAAGGTGGGCACATTATACATGCCTGACCCAAAGTTCAATCCAGTAGTCTAAATATTTTTTTCATAAAACTACTAAATTTTTAGTTTTTAAAAACTATTTTTTACATATTCATATGCCATGTCAAAAATTATATATAAATCCAAGGACCCATGTATTCCTTCAAAATTAGATACAAGATCCATCTCAACGATATATTTTTAAAGGGGCAATGTATACAATAGGATTATTTATCTTTGATACAAAGATGTCACAATTATTCATGACCATCCAATGTGAAAAATCTGATACTACTAGGTGTATCATAAATTTCGAGAATTTTTTTTTTGAAATCGGAAGTCGGACAATACTAAATGTAGCCATCTAATTTCACATCAAATGATAATGATTAATTGTAACCACTTTGAACCAAAGACATATAGCCTCATTGTGAACTTTTCCTAGTATACCATCTTTTTCAACGGCCAAAACTAATTTCCCAAAAGAGGAGATATTTTTGTCATTCAGCCTAAGCACGAAATCTCGCAATCACCATCCATGATGGAAATGGGACTCACTCAGCCAAACAAATCGATGGTCCAGATCGATCTAGTTCTCCCAAAATGCCAACCATCCGATGAACTAATCGGACAATTGACACGACTCGACCGCACTTTGCATAGAGCGTAAGGCGTGGTCACTTGTTAGTAACATGTTTAAAACTAAACAGGAAGCATATTATATTTCTTTCGTGATTTACCTGGCTCTCGAGCCTGTGCTTGAAGACGGCGCCGTACTTGTGACATCGTATATTCTTCAAACACCGAAGCAAAGGCAGCAACTTTCCGGCGACTTTATTCGCCGGGAAAATCTCGTCCGTGCACAGCTCGTCCCCGCTGCTGCTGGCTGGGAAATTTTTCCGAAGCCTCTTCCTTGACAAACTCACCGAGCTAAGGACATCACTGTTCTCCGTCGTCTCTTTCCCGGCGTCTTTTCCCTTTGACTCTGCGTCCGAGTAAGCCTCGACCTCGCCAGGGAATTTCCCCATGACTTTCTGGGACTGATTTCTGGGGATTGTCTCCGAGCTCCCGTTGTATGAGTCGTGGGGAGAAGAAGGGTCCGTCGCCTTTCCGGGCAAACCCCCGTCTTTTCCCGGTGACTTGGCCGGAGCGGGATCGGGCTTTCCTGTACCAGATTCTGGTTCCGCTTTGGCCTCTTTGACAAAAGCCTCCGATCGGGTCGAGTTGGACTCGTTGAATGACTGGTTCAAGGGGCTCTCTTGCGAGGCTTTGGCGTGGTTTTTCAGAGAGGAATCAGCCATGGCCGCGTCATTTTGATCCCGTTCGTTTCGATTCTCCTTTTCTTCGTTGTTATTTTCGGGTGAAATCGCTTCTTCTTGCTTCTCTTTCTCCAGATCTGTGATCGGATCGCCATTTTCGCTCTCCTTCGAGCTCCGTTCCCTTTCTTCTTTGAGCTTCTTCACCTTTTGTTGCAGAGACCTGAGAACTCGAAAGTTTTCCCAAAGCCGAAATGAAAGTAAGTTCTTGCGGCAAAAGAAGGTCAGAAAAAGGGCGAGCAAAAAAAAGTAAGAATTGGGCCGGTTCGATGGCCGGAATCACAAAAGACACCGGGAAACGGGTCATTCCATTGCCGGAATCATGAAAATGCAGCGGGCATTACGGCTGATTCCGACGAATCTCGCCGGAATATTGGAAAATTCCGGCCAATTTCATTGGGAAAATCAGCGAAGCGGGTTTCTCCATAGGAAACCGCAAAGATAACAGTAACGGCATTGAAAACGGAGTGGAGAAGAAAGGACAAGTAACGGCGTTATATTCGGGTCACTAACGGGAAAGGATGCGGATAAAAAAATAACAAAAAAATATGTAAAATGGAGAAAATATCCGGGCTTCTTAACGGCGACGGCAAAATCGTAGATTTACGTGAAAATAACATTTGATATTTGGAAAAGAGAACAAAATTTATGTTCAACAATAGAGATAAAGAAATTAATTCGAAGTAAAAATTCAAAATGAGAATTAATAACGTAAAAAAAGCGGGAAATAAAAATCAAATAATTTGACAACTAACGAAACAAATAAATAGATGAGCATATTAAATAAGGCATAAAATCCGAAATGCTAATAAAACAAACACTACATAAAAGGTGTGGTTTACATAGGGTTAAAGGCACTTCCAATTTTATCATAACATATCATTTTGGTGTCAAAAAATACCTATGAGGGCCTAAATCTATTTTTATTTTTAATAACTATTAAATTTAAAACTCTAAAAATAACTCAAATCAAGTAGATTTATAAACAAATGAAAATTAAAAAAATAGACGGTGCACATATTATATTACAAGATGTACTATTTTTGAGACTCGAAATCTTTTATTTTATATATTCATAATTTTCATATCGACTAGAAGATTTTTCAACATTAAAACAATACACTCCCGATGAATTTATAAGGTGCACTTTATTTCTATATTTTAAAATGATTACAACCTTAGAAAAACTTTTCGGCGCACTTTATTTCTATATTTTAAAATGATAAACTTTTCCTTACATAAATTATATTAATATAATAATAGCACAAAAAATGCTATGGATAATAAAACAATAAAAGGAAAATAAAAAACAGACCGAACGTGAAAGGCGTAAGCTTTGAACGGCGAAAACTACGCTTCTTAACGGCGTTAGGACTTACGGACGGAAAAGACTTGGTTTAACGGCAATTTTTTTATTTCTTTTCTATTTCGATTGTTTTATATGACCAACTGATAATAAAAGTCAGAAATAATCATAAGAGTAAAAAACATTTAGATCTTATAAGGGGATTTTCTTTATTTTGATGAAAATATAACAGATATAAAAATAGAAATATGAGTAAGGCTTAAAAACCGGATCTTTACCACCCAAATAGACATTATATATTTTAGGAAATATGGGAAAATAATGCAAATTAAAAAAATAATCACAAAATAAAATAAAAAAGTTAGGAATTAAAAAGAGAAGAATACAAAGGCAGCCCGGAGTCCAGATCTTAAAAGTGCGAAAACCACAGACCACAAAAAGAAGAAAACATGAAGCTATTAATTTTTCAGAAAAAATAACGGATAAATATCGATACAAAAAAAGAAAATGAGCCAATAAATCACAGATAAATCGCCAAAAAAACATAGAAAAAACACACAGAATACATGAGAAATCTCGAAGAAGACAACGTAAAAAACCAAAAAAAGACGCAGAAAAAACGGAAAAATACCAGAAATCGATAGAAAAATAGGGAAAAAAAAAAAGGGGAGAAAACGCCATACACGATGGAGACATCGTAACGCTCGACCTCTCGCCTGAGCTCGGCAACTCTAAGTTTCCGCAAATCTTCAAGCCAAGGGATCTCGTTCCCGGGAGGGTTTTTCTCGTTTTCCGGCGTGTTTTCCCCGTTTTCCGAAAAATTTTCCGGTGAGCCTTTGATTCTCGGCGACTTTTCCCCGGCCGTGAATCTACGGCTCAGGTCCTCGAACCTGGACTTGCAATCATCTGGTGTGAGGTAGATGGAGTCGCACGTGCGGTTCTGCAACTCCATGGCGACATTTTCCCATTGGCACGTGCCATGGCGGTTAATGGCGTAGGCCAAGAGGAGCTCCTCCCAGGTCCCCCACTTTGCCTTTTCTCCACCACCCATCTCACTCTCTTCCCATTCTCTCTCTCTCTCTCTCTCTCCAATGGATTCCGTAGATATTTGAAAGGGAAATCGATATTTGAAGGAGGAAGAACGAGGAAAAGAGGGGGGCGCGGGGGTGTTTCCCTCTCTCTCTCTCTCTCTCTCTCTCTCTAAGGGTTTTTGGCCCCCTCTCTCGTGCAAATATGGGTTTTTTGGCTACCCCTCTCTCTCTCTCTCCGAATCATCTCTCTTCGCTCTCTCTCTCTATGTCCTCTCTCTCTCTGCGACCTCATGCAAATATGGGTTTTTTCAACTTCCCCTCTCTCTCTCTCTTTCTCTCTATATCTAAGTCATGCCTCACTCTTCGTGCCCTTGGTTTCCTTCTTCTCTCCTCTCTCTTTCTCTCTTCGATTTAAGGATTCGATGATCCAGACGCAACTCTTTACTTCCCTTTCTCTCTTTCTAGTTTTTGTTTTGCCGAAAGGACTGAGATGCCCCTGGTCTCTTTATCAAATTTCAGTGATGTGCCTCACTTTTCCTTTAATATCCCTTAGGCCCCCAAGACGGGCCTCATATTCACACGCAACACCTCGTCGTCCCTTTTACTCCTCTCTCCCATCTTTTGTGATTTCAAATATTCTAATAAGTTTGACCAGAATGACGAAAACGCCCCTGACCTCACCCAAAATTTCTAGAATACCATCCACATTTGAAAAATATCCAAAATGTGTATGGTGGGCCCATCTTATACTGTACAATTAAGACGGGCCTTTAAATTTTGTTGAAAGATATAGTTTCATATCGAAAACCTTATGATGGCTTAAAAATCCATCTTCATTCCAAACTATGGAGTTTAAATTTTCAAAAATAGTGTAGATTGAGGAAATATATAAATACTTCAAAATAGATGGTCTAGATGACTTGTTATAAGATGAACTATTTTCAAAACTTGCAAAAAAAATTTATTTTATTCCGTATTCTGTATTCTCAAAGTCGAGATGATCAAGTGGAAAGTTTTCCAACTTCACATCTCTCTTTTGTACTGGCTTTTGATGTTCACCTTACCTCTACAGTATAAGGTTGCAACCTTATATACCTAGCCCAAAATTCCTTGTTTAATCTCACACACCCTATAGTATATGGTCCATAGACCAACCATAGGCCATCGGATCTCATCAACAGTGGTAGAGATTATGCATGGAGATCACTTGATTTATCCCTTTAGAACCTGCTACATTGATTCTTCTCAACCGTCCAGTTATTAGGATGGATCATGGATGGTGGACACGTAAACCATAAGCTATACACGCACTGATTTCACGTGTATTGTGTGACAACCCTTCTATTTGGTTTATGAGGAACGTCTAATAAGAGGTGGTGATGGAAAATACGTGATACACAGAATATATAATATGGGGCTAATCTCGACCTTCTATTAATGACAATGACGTTAGATATTCGATTATATCGAATGATAAAAACAAAAATAGAATATTGATCAGGGAAAATTTTATATTTTTTCAACGGTTGTGAGGATGTGCTCGATCGGACAGTCGGCTTTGCGATCGCCTATTCCGAAGTAATGAATAGCTGGGTTTAAAAATAGAAAAACTACACAAAAAAAGAAGTTGCTTTTAGAGCGAGGAATATACGAGTCCCGACAACAAACTAGGTGTCCTGTTTTGATCAATCAGAAAAAAATTTTCAGTTTGGGGCTATCTAGAATACGATATTCTCTAGCTTCGAGCTTTAAGCAATTCTGATTTGGCTCGTCGATTGTATGCTATGGTCTATCTGTTGTCTTATTTCATCAGCTACCTAAGGAGTTATTCCTATTTCCCCTAGTGCCCATCTCTCCCGTCCATTACCATGGATGGGCGATCGATCTATGCAACCTATAAAGGAAGACGGAATAAGAAGTCCACGTAATACTTCTCTCCCCACCTGCAACTCCTCAACCATAATTCACTAAATTCTATTATGTGAATCCCAAGCCCAACTTTTGTAATTTTCTCATTTATGAGGGATTGTTTCGTATCAACTTTGTGTTTTCAAATTGAGTTCGTGGAACCCTGAAATACGCCGACCGTAAAGGGGGCAAAATCGTCAATATGATAAGCTGATGAAAAACTAGAGAGAGAAAACTCCATGTCCCCACCACACTACACCTAATCATCTAACCACTACACAAAGCCTAGTTTTACAATGCCTAAAACACCCTTGTTCAATATGAAGTTAGTACATTTTGATCCAAATCCCAGATTTCAAATTTTTGCTTAAAGATTTGGAAAATTGAGCTCTAATTGGAAAAGTATACAACGAGATCATTTACATTTAATACAAAGTGATCACAATTAATTTTAACTATTGAATGTGAAATTAGACAGTTATATTTATTCCATTGATCAAGCTTAAACTTCAAAAGAATTTTTCTTGAACTTTATGATACACCCAAACTATCAAAATTCACATCGGACAGTTGTAAATTAGGAAAATATTTCTATGTGACTCTACCTACATAGAAAAAATATGGGACTACTATTTTTTGACGATATCAAATTTCACATCGAATGATTGTAAGTAAGGGGAATGTTTCTATGTAACCCCAACCGGCTCTCAGTGATTGCCCTTCTCTTACCCATCCCACCAACCTCGCATGTCATACTTTCTCTCTCCCTCTCTTTCGTGCCATTCTCTCTTCCTTTCTCTATAATCTAGTTCTCCCTTTAACCTTGTCATTCTCAAGGAACCCTAACCCTCTCCATCGCTTTCTCTCTTTAGACCCTAACCCTCTCTATCACTCTCTCTAGCAAAAATAGAAGAAGAGGAAGAGATGAATTTCTTAATTAATCAAATTGATTCATATTATTTTGTATGAACACCAAATGAATTGAAATCATTCTGTCTTTTGATGAACAAACCACAACCCAAATTCAAGAAATCGATTGATATTATTTTGTGTTTGAAACCACAACCCAAAATACAGCCCAAATTCAATCAAATATTGATTGAAAGAAGGAACCACAATCAAGCAAATCTCTGAAGCCAGTAATCGATGGCACTATTCTCGGACTTCCACCACTATTTTCACCTTCAACATATACTAGTTCTCTCTTTTTGTTGAAGAATAGTACACCCCATCTCTCTCTTCTATGAGAAACTGCCAATATGCACAACTAGCGATGCCCTTATCTCTCTTATTTTAGAGAGACTTCCTTGTGACTTTTGCTCGTCTCTCTCGCTTCAGATGGACCTCCGCTCACTTCTTCTTCTTTCTATGAAGCGGGATTGATAGAGAGGGTTAGGCTCCCTGATGCTTCCTTCCATTTAAAAGATGGTTAGGTTCCTGCAGCTTCCTTTCATTAGTGCTTGAGAAATAAGTTATTGGCAGAGGGAGCCATTTGAAAGATGGTTAGGTTCCTGCAGCTTCCTTTCATTAGTGCTTTGAGAAATAAGTTATTGGCAGAGGTATAGGGTTACTGCAGGTAAAGAATCAAAAGGGTTAGAGAGAGAATGCGATAGAGAGAGAGTATGGAGTGCCAGACAAGCGTACTTCTACGTTGGGTGAAGGAAGGGCAACCGGTTGAGAGCCGGTTAACAAGTGTGTTATTCGAGCCGTCCCTTTAGGTCAGATGGTTGAGATATACCGAGCACATATTTTTTTTTTACGTAGGTAGGGTCACATAGAAAGTCGCTTATATAAATAATTGGGATCACTTTGTATCAAAAGTAAACGACTTATAAAATCTCTTCAAAATTCCTTAAAGAAACAAGCGAGAGGCATCCTTTCGTTAACCAAATATTTCGAGGGAGTTTTACGTTTGCTAACTCCCGTAGGAGCATATTGTTTATTTAGTTCTTCAGGTAAAATTCATGTCCTATTAGATCTCAAAATTTGAAGACTTAAAATTCTTAACTTATTGGACTAACTGCAAAGAAGAAAAATTCCAAATCCCACTTTTTATGTACTTGAATAAAATAATGTCTCGAAATTGAACCGAGATTGTCTAATATTTTAAGGAGAGATATAAGCGTTAAAAAAATTAAAATTAAAATTAAAATTTTCTCTTTTGAAAATGATCATCTAGTTTTTCTTAGGTAGTTCACAAAATTCTCGATTAAAAGAATCCTCCAGGGAACATATATACAGAATACTCCTATGGGAGCATAATAATAAGCGCCAGTCACGAAGTATTTCTTCATGTTGTTATTTACCAGAAAAAAATATTTAATGGACGGCAGGTATGGAATCAAGTGGTACTGTTTGGGCCAAGCCAGAAATCTGATCCGTCCAAGAAAAATTGTTGGCTTGTTCGTCCCAGCATTTAAAGAGAGAAAGGCCCAAAAAGTAGAGGTCGCAATTATTTATAGAAAAAAGTTTTGGATGCAACCTTATAATATAGAACTACATATGCACCTCAAAAATCTATTGGAAAAGGTAGTTTTAATGTAAAAAAAACCCTTTGATTGATCATCTCGATATCTAGATGTATAGCCATGAAAAATAAAAAGATTTTAAGTCTCAAAAATAGTGTATTTTACAACATATTATCTACACCGTCCATTTTCAAGATTTTCATATGTTTATAGATCTATTTGATTTTAGCCAATTTATAAATTTTAAATTTTATAATTAGGTATAAAAATAGATTTTAAGATAATCCTAAGAACATTTTACATCAAAATTATATACCATAATAAAATTTGAAGGTGCACCTTACCTCTATAGCTACGGATGCATCCCTATGCTAACCGCACCCTTATTTATAACCATTCTATGTGAAATTTGATAGCTGGGGTATATCACAAGGTTCGAGAAGTTTTTTCAAACTTTGAACTTGATCAATGAAATAAATGTAACCACCCAATTTCATATTCAGTGGTCAAGATTAATGGTGACGACCTTGTATCAAAAGTAAGCGGTCTTGTGATATACTTTCCCATAAATATATGGAAATTTATCAGGACCCGGTTTCTTTGCTGCCAAACCCGCATATGTAAAAATGTGGGCGACTTAATAAATCCATTTTTGAGATGGATTTTGAGAATTAATTTGTAAGGACATATAATCTCGAACATGGAGATCATGAATATGAATAAATAAATAAATAAATTTTAAAAACTAGAAATAATAATTCTAACAAAAAAAACATTTGAACCTTTAGTTTCTATTATTTTTAAATGGAGCACCTACTTGCATCCATCTTTAAGACGGATGATGCTTTACACTTTCTGGACTGCCTATATATAAATGTAATCCAGCCCTTATTAAACTCCCTCCATGGTTTGAATCATTAAACAATTTATCAATGTTTTGATGTAATTTCAAAAGGTGCGGTTTGTATAGAGCCGAGGCTCTAAACAATTAAAGTAAAGCGCACATTCAAATATCATCGAGAAATGTGGTTTTAATACCATAAATCTTTGTGATAGCCTTCTTTAATTATAAAATTTAAAGCTTCAAAATTAGTGTAGATTGAGTAGATCTATGAAAACTTAAAAATCTTGAAAATTGACGGTCCAAAAATGCGTTACAAGATGCACTATTTTCGGAACTTGAAATTCATTTTTTTCTCATGTCCATGCATCTTGATGTCAAGATGATCAATTTGAGGATATTTGTGCATCAAAACAACCTCTTCTAGTGAAAATTTTGATGTAGGCTCTAATTTGATTGTTTTTTTCGATTTTCAAATAGGCTATCATTCTTTTTATCAAATTTTCCATTCCCAATGTTTTAAAACCCAATGATTTTTTATCTAGATCATCGAATCAAATGGGAATTTGTGAGGACCAAACCAGTTTTGGGATGACATGGGTCTTTGGAGAAATACGGACGCACCTCCAAAATTCATCTGAGACGATTGTTTTAATGTTGAAAAACCCTCTAGTTGATCATCTCGATATAGAAATGTATGAATATGACAAAAAAAAAATTTTGAGTCTCAGGGATAGTGCATCTTATAACACATTATCTACACTGTTCATTTTCAAGACTTTAATATGTTTGTAGATCTACTTGATTTTAACTATTTTTGGAATTTATAATTTTATAATTAGATAAGAAAATAGATTTTTAGATAATCCTTATAATTTCTTACTCCAAAATGACACGTTAATGATAAAAATTGGAGGTGCACCTTAATTGGATTGTTTATGGTTGCAACTTATATATATATATATATATATATATATATATATATATATATATATATATATATATATAGTATGCATGTACATTGCATGTGAAATTAATTATTAGTTGTCAATTGTGCATGTCGTTTTCTTGTAAAAAAAATTGAAATTAATTATTAATTATAAAAATGATTTTTTATTTTGAAATAATATTCTAAAAGGATTTTTTATTTTATATATATATATATATATATATATATATATATATATATAGAGAGAGAGAGAGAGAGAGAGAGAGAGAGGGAGAGAAGATAGACCGACTTTGCCGGTCTAAGATAAAAATAATTGAGAAACAATACCGTGAGTACAAAAATATGAATATTTTTATCTTATTCTAATTTAATCCATTATGCATATTTATGGGTCAAATCAAAGCCCAAAACTTCATTATTTTATATATATATATTAAAATTATATCATTCACTAAATTAGCTTTACTTATATTAACATATATTATTTATTTATAAGTTAGTATTATTTTGAAAAATTAACAAAACTAAAGATGCAAAAAAGAAAAACAATAAATAAATTATCTTTTTCTTTTTTTCATTTAGCAATATAAGTTTTACTATATCATTAACTTATATAATTTGTATTGTTATTAATTATTTTTTGGTTTTTTATATTTTTGGTTATATTATTTTTAATATAATTTATTTTATTTTTAATTACAAAGTACATATATTATTCACTTATAAGTAAAAATTATTAAAAAATTAGAGAATATAAGAATACAAAAATATGTTACATGATACATATAATAAAATTATAATAAACAATATTCTATTGCAATAAAAACTAATCATAGTGTTGGCATTATTTATTTTTCCTCATCTCATGATAGTAAATTTTATTTTATTTTTTAAAATTTTAAAAATTTAAAAAGTACAGATAGAAAATGAAAGAAATAGAAGAAGAAAAACTAAAATGAATAAAGAAAATTGGAAGAGTTTTTTTTTTTTTTACAATTACTAATCATAGTGATACTATGATTTTTAATTTTTTTATTTATTGATGTGATTTGATTTTGAGGTAGTATTTCTACAAAATAATTTCAATTATATTAGTACCTCTCTAATTTGTATTTATAACTAACTATAATTATTTTTTTTCCTATTTTTTGTATTTACAATTATATCATTCATTAATATAAATTAAATATTTTTTACAAAAAATATAAAAAAGTTATTTAAAATTGAAAACAAATAACATCAACGATTTCAAATATATGAAAAAAAAAAAAACATGAGATAGAAAATTACATTTTATATCATACATTCAACTGCACACTAAATAAAAAGTTGTTTATTGAAATATTAAAAAAAAAGAGTATAATATGTGTAAATGGAAGTTAAGACAAAGAAACGTAGTGTGTAGGTATTGAGAATATTGGTGAGGATAGAGAACAGAAAGAAAATAGTAGGGAGAATGAGATTTATTAAGAGAGATGAAATAGGATTGAAATTTTAAGAAAGTTGATTTATTAGGGGAGAGTGAGAGTTGATACATAGTAATATTAGTGAAGAGAGAGAATAGAGAGAAAAACATCAGATAATTTTACTATTATATTAGTATATATTTTATAATAATTCAATAATAATTATTATTTTGACAAATATTTTTTACTTTATTTATAAAATCTACTCATAGAAATTACATTAGAGGAAATAGCTAGAGCAGACAAAGAAGCCCGTCCTTTAGCCAGAAAGTCAACAAAGGAATTTGCCTCACGAAAGACATGACAAAAGAAACTGAAAGTGGAGCCACCAGATCCATAATCTGCAACCAGCTATACCTTAGTTCCCATGGAATACACTGCTCCTTCTTGCACCAATTAATTGCATTCATTGAATCTTCTTCAATAATGCAGCTACTCCCAATGTTTCTAGAGATAAAAAATTTTAACCCTTGCAACAAAGTCAATAACTCTGATGGGTTAGCCGTGGCTATACCAATAGGGCCAGCATATGAGAACATGACCTCTCCAAAATAGTCTTGCACCACACCCCCAATGCCTGCCAAACCTGGATTACCCAAAGAGCTCCCATCAAAATTTAACTTTGATCCTCCATTCTCTGGCACCACCTAAATATTCTTCGGTCTCATCTTTACTCTACCCATCAAAAACAAATTTGGCAAATTCAACTGAACATTTGGTTGTGAAATATCTCAACCCTCCTTAGTAACTGAGAGCCAAGACCAAACAGATCGTTTGACTTTACTTAGCAGTCTATCAAAAGATAAACTCTCTCCTTCAAAAGTCCGCCTATTTATTTCTTTCCATAGTTCCCATTGAGTCGTCACTCTTGCTATTTGCCACACCAAAATACCTCCGGAAGGTAAATGATTAAAGGTTAACTATGACACTAAACCCATTGCAGATTGGGGCAGTGAAACATGAACCCCAACTAGCCCAAATAACCAGTACCAAATTCTTAAGGCAACATGACAGTGGATGAGAAGATGCTCCCCAGATTCCTCATCCGCTTTACACTTCAAACATATATTAGGTAAAACTTTACCCCTCTTAATCAAATTATCCACCGTCAAAATCTTATTTTGGATAGCTAACCATAAAAACACCTGCACCTTATGGGAACAGGTCATTTCCACACTGTGGTTGCAGCAGGTAAAGATCATTTCCATCTATCGTGAAAACAAAGCCTATAACAAGACTTGACCGAAAATACCCTATCGCACTCAACTTCCCAAATCACTTCATCTATTGTCCCTTGGGAAATATAAACTGAATCCAAGATACCCATCAAATCGTTTTATTGAAGATAAATATCTGCATTCAACCTATTATACAGGAAATTAATACTCCAATCAAAATGATTATCTCTCACTTCAACCATGTCAAAAACCTTAGCATTAGGTTGCGAAACCATAGCAAAAGGGTCCGGATAAGTAAGCTTCAGAGGGGCGTCACCTATCTACTTATGATGCCAGAAAGAGATGTTGTCACCACAACCAACATTCCAACGAAAATAACTCGCAAACATTGGCCTTCATTTGTAAATGGACGTCTATAGAGAAGACATCTCTCTATTTCTACCCCCTCTTAACCACATTCCCTGCCTATCCAGGTCATATTTTGAAGACAAAACCTGAAACCAAAGCTGATTTGTATACTGAAAACTTCTCCACCACCCCTTACAAAGTAATGCCTCATTCATATATTTTATCTTTCTAATGCCAAAACTACCTTCACTCTTAGGGGTACAAACACGATCCTACCTAAGTAAGTGATACTTCTTTTCCTTCCCAAAAGAATCCCACAAAAAATTACGCATCATTCTTTCAATTTTCTTTATCACTAAGGCTGACATTTGAATAAAATACATCAAGTAGATTGATAAATTAACGAAACAAGAACTTAGCAATGTAACCCGACCACGCATAGACAGGTATTTCGATTTCCAAATATCCAACTTCACTTGGACTCTCTCTAACACGTTATCCCAAACCACTATAGAGTGCCTTGAATTTGAGATTGGCATTCCCAAATAAGTAAAAGGGAAATAACCCACTAAGCAACCTAAAAGATTTGCCAAATATTGAATCACGGTCAGAGAACAGTTAGTACCATATCATTTAGGTCTTATGAAAATTGACTTTCAAACCTAAAGCCACCTCACAACAATCTAAAAATCAAGCAATGTTTTTCATTTGCGTATCATTTGCTTCACAAAAAATAAACGTGTCATCCGCATATTACAAACGAGAAACTCTTGGTCCCATCTCAGCTACTTTAAAACTAGAGAAATTCTCACAATCTTCCACTTTATGAATCATCAAGCTAAAGCATTATGCATAGATAGAGAAAAGGAATAGTGACATGGGGTCCCCTTGGCGAAGACCCCTGGAAGCCTTAAAGAAACCAATAGGGCTTCCCTTAAAAAGTATTGAGAAATGGGCAAAGGATAAACATCCAAATATCCAACTCATCTATTTAGCCCCAAAACCCATATTCTTAAGAATTTCCATAAGCACCTGTCATTTAACTATGTCGTAAGCTTTTTCCATATCAAGTTTAATAATGACTCTAGGAATTTGACTTCTCACTCTAGAATGAATACACTCTTGAGCCACCAAAATACTATCAGTGATTTGACGATTCTGAATGAAAGCAGATTGAGTGTTAAAGATAAAAAAGGTAAGACTAACTTTAATCTTCCGTTAAGACCTTTGCCACAATAATTCAATAATTATTATTGAAAAGTATAATAAAACTAATTTATTTTTTGCTACTATTGGGATTTATTAGGGGAGAGAGAGTTGGTACATAGGAATATTGGTGAAGAGAGAGAGAGTAGAGAGAAAAACATGGGACAATTTTAGTATTGTGTTAACATATTTTTCATAATAATTCAACAATTATTATTAAAAATTATAGTAAAAGTAATTTATTTTTGTTATTATTAGTATTTATAACTAAATAGTTACAATCGTAGCATTAAAGATATTTATTATCAGGAGATTATTATTTTCTTAAAAATACATTATACTTGTATGATTTATACATCAAAAAAATAAATCGCTGCAATTAAACAATGAGAAATGAAAATTCGCTTAATGTAAAGATGATGATATAACATTCACCCATCTTCATGAAATGTTGCATGGGTCCAAGCATGACAACTAATACATTTTATTAGGGTGTATTTTATCATATATGAGCATAACTTCATTGCATATACATAATTACAACCGATAACCAATTAAAATTATTTAGTTATTACATTAAACACTACATACACTTACTACCGATCAACTACGTTATCCAATGAGCAGCCAAATAAAGACTCATCTAAGTTCTCTTTCAAAGGAGCCAAGGTTGTTATATACATATTTTTTTGCTTCTTCCATGGCATGTAGCTGAGCCTCATCTATGAGTTCGTAGAAAAAGAAAACAAAAAAAGAAGAAAAAACAGATATCTAGACAATATACAATATCAAAATAAAATAAAAATCAACATACTTATGTACAAAAAAAAATATGATTACTTTGCATAACTTCATTGAACATAGAGAAGTACAACCGATAAAGAATTAAAATTATTTAGTTCTTATATTAAACACTGCACACACTTCTAAGCAAAAGTAATACCGAAAAACTCTAATATCCAATGAGCAGCCAAATGAAGACTCATCTAGGTTATCTCAAAATAGTCAAGACTGCGATATTCATCTTTCTTGCTTCTTCTATGGCGTGTAGATGGGCTTCATCTATGGGTTCTTGAAAAAGAAAAACCAAAAAAAAAGGAAAAAGACACAACAATCCAGACATTGTAAAATATCAAAAGAAAATTAAAATCAACAATTCTATATCGAAAAAAAAAATTTGTTTGCGTTGAAGAGTATCAGTATAATCACATTTGTTGTGTGTGAAACGCAGGTTAAAAGTTGAGAGAGAGAGAGGTGTGGTATGTATGAGAAAAGGACAGAAGAGAGAAAGAGTTGTGGCGTGCATGTGTGTGTGAGAGACAGTAATGTGGATGAGAGAATTGTGAGAGGGGAGAGAAAAAGTAGGAAGGAGAAATATGAGAGAGAAGTATGTAGGAGAGAGTTATGTGGGATGGGAAGAGAAATATAAAAGAGATAAATATGGGAGGGAGTGAGAGTAAATCGTAGAGTGAGAGAGATGAATTTATTTAAATTGGAGAGAGAAATGAATTTACTTAAATTGGGGGAAAGATAAAGATAAGGCGCCACACATTAAAAAAAGAGTTACTTAGAAGTTGAGGTTTCATTATACTAAAAACTATTTACCCATTTTTATGCTTTTGTATGCATATAGGGAAAGAGAGAAGATGAGAAGGAAAATATAGAAACATGGGAGAGAAGAAAAGATGGGTAAATTAAGTTTGCTTTAAGTGGGAGAGAGAAGATGATGTGTCATCACACGATCAAAAGAGTTATCTATTTGTATGTATTTTCATGCATGTAGGATGGAGAGAGAGAAAGCTAATATAGAAACATGGGAGAGAAGATGATGTGTAATCACACAGCTAAAAGATTTACCTATTTTTATGTATTTGCATGTATGTAGGATAGAGAGAGAGATAATAGAGAAATGTATGAGAGATGGAAAGTAAGAGAGAAAGAGTGTGTATAGAAATGTGGGAGGGAAAGTAGGATATGAATTAAATGAAAAAAGACACCTGGTGCGATAGTAAGAGAGGTGTTGCTCTTGCTTAATATATATATATTATTTAATATTTTCTTACATCCCCACTATATCATTTAATATTTTATTAGATTCAATTATTCTTGAAGAATAAACACTTCAAATTTCAAGTAATTTGGATTTATAGAAACAAATTAAAATGCAATTACAAAATACAATTGTGATAAATAATTAAGTCATATCCCACCCTGATAAATAATTAAGCATGCTCTCTCCCACTCAAGTGGGTACATATCGCCCCTCTCTCAGGTAAGTGGTCGTCACAATTAACCTCTCTATTTCTCTCTCTAAAGTGGGGACAAATTGCCTCTCTCTCTCTCTCTAGCTCAGCTGACAGGACATGGAGTACCAACCGCCTTGCCTCAAGATCATAGATGGGAGAAGACTAAGAGCAACAATAATTCTCGCATGCTTTCTTAGAAAGAGAGAGAGAGAGAGAGAGAGAGGAGTCGTTTGTCAAAAAAACAAAAAAGGAGAAAAGTCTTTATTAGTTTTTGAATAACAATGAATTTGAAATATCTAATAAAGATTTCAGTGAGTTGCCAATGTTGGGATATGATGTTAAATCAACCCCTATGGTATTCACCATTTTGATAAGGGTATTCTCGTCAATGAAATAACTTCTTTTGGTGAAGGCCCATAAAAGTGGTTGCTTTGAGAGAGAAAAACGGGGGTGAATGAGAGAAGGAAGAAAAACTTTAAAGAGAGAAGCTTCGGGTTGGAAATTGAGGGTTTTTGCATTAAAACCTTAGCACCACCATTTGGGGCTCATCTTGGGCCATTTTGTCGGCATTTCTTCACGGCATCAGTGAGCCAAAGAAATGGGTTGATTGTAGGTGGTTTTAGGGTAAGAAATTCTTTGTTTGACCATTCCTTGATATTGTATGATGTAACTATGTATAACCCCAATCTTGTAATTTTTCCCTCTTGATAGTGAATACACCTTTGCTGTCTTGCCCGTGTATGTAGCCCATTTTGGGTGAACCATGTATATATATGTGTCCATCGCTATTTTCATTTGTGTTATACTTTAAAGATTTCTCATATTGCTTGTTTTATTGTTCTTATATTGTTCTTATATTGTTCCCAATTATATTTCACTTGTTATTGCATTTGAGCATGTTATTTGAGTGTTGAAATCATTGTGGTGGAATGTGAACCACATCTAGTGGGACTTGAAATATCCTGATTTTTTCAAAAGAGGTGATTGAGTTATCCCGATTTTCTCAAAAGAGGTGATTGAGTTATCCCGATTTCACAACAAGTAGTATCAGAGCTCAAGGAGTTAGTGTAGTATCTTTGGAAATATGGCATCTCACAAGTTTGAGGTGGACGAGTTTAATGGGAAAGATAATTTTGAATTTGGAAATTAAAAATGCAAGATTTATTGGTACATCAAGGGCAACACAAAGCATGACTTGGAAAAGAAAAGAAATCGGTAAATATGACCGATGATGATTGGGATGAACTAGATATGAAGGCACATGCCACTATTCGCTTGTGTTTAGCGAATGATATTTAGTAAATGTTGTTGGTGAAAAGACGATAAAAGATTTGTGGGAAGAATTGAAAAGTTTGTATCAAACAAAGTCTCTCACAAACCGAATTTTCTTAAAGAGAAAATTGTATACCTTGAGAATGAAAGAATGTGCAAATGTGTTGCAACACTTGAATGAGTTTAATAGCCTCATTTGTCAACTTGAGAGTATTGGTGTGAGATTGGATGATGAAGACAAAGCGGTCACCTTGCTTTGTTCATTGCCAAAATTCTATGATAACCTTGTTACTACATTGAGGTGTAATAAAGATGATTATCTTGATTTGGGTTCAGTGTGTAGTGCGCCATGCCGATGAACTTTGAAAGAAAGTACGTTTAGGAAGTTCGGTAGAGTCGAAGACAGAAGCTCTTGTGGCAAGAGGTCGATCGAATGAACAGGGTGATTCATCGAGGAATCATTCAATAAGTAATTCAAAATTTCGATCAAAATCTAGAGGGCCCAATAACAATAATGTGTGTTGGAATTGTGGGAAATCCGGTCATATAAGGAAGAAATTGTTTTAAAAGAAATGGAGTAAATGCTTTCAAAGCTCCAAATGCAGGAGGTGAAAAGCCAAATGAATCCAAGAATGAAGCAAATCAAGTTGAAGAGTCTACATCCGATTTCATTGAAGACGAATATTGATGGTGGCATATAATTCAATATTATATCAAAAGTGGATATTTGATAGTGGAGCCACCCATCACATGTGCCCACATAGATCATGGTTTGACTCATATGAGTCATGTGAAGGAAGATCGGTATCCATGAGAAACAATTCCACTAGCAAGGTGATTGGAATGGGTTCGTTTCCCTTAAGGATATTTAATGGGACTAGTCAGGCAATTAAAGATGTTAGGCATGTGCCATAACTGAAAAAGAGTTTGATTTTCCTCTCTTCTCTAGATTCGGAAGGTTATAAGTTCAGCGGTAAAGGTGGAGCAAGCAAAGTATCAATATGGGCTCTAATTGTGATGAAAAGAGTCGTAGTTGGGAACTTGTACAAGTTATTGGGAAGCACAATAATAAATGATGAAGTGAATTTCATGGTTGAAGGTGAGGATGTTCTATATCACCTATGGCATAGAAGATTGGGGCATATGAGTGATAAGGGTATGGAGGTCTTTATGAAGAAGAATTTTATTCCTACACTTAAAGTTGATGGATACGAATTTTGTGAGCATTGTGTCTATGGGAAAACAATATAGACAACCTTTCAAGGCCGGGAAATATACAAGCAAGCGCAAGCTTGATTGCATTCACTCGAATGTGTGGGGCCATTCGCCAACCACATCTTATGGCAGATCATTATACTTTGTTTTATTTGTTGATGACTTCTCAAGAAAGATATTGGATCAAAACTCTCACGTTCAAAAGTGATGTGTTTTGTGCATTTAAGAATTCTAAAGACGAAGTTGAAAAATCTACGTGGCATCACATCAAAGTTCTTCGAACTGATACTGGTGGAGAGTTTTTATCAAAGGAGTTCGAAAATTTTTGCTAGACCGAGGGAATTACGAGGCATTACATAAATGCCTACAATCCTCAACAAAATGGTGTGATCGATAGGATGAATCGTACTTTGATGAAGTGTGCGATGTGCATGTTAAGTAATGTTGGCCTAGAGCAAGAATTATGGACAGAAGCCTTATTAATGGGTTGTTATCTTATTAACCGATCACCTTTGGTAGCATTGGGAAGCAAAACTCCTAATGATGTATCGTGTGGAACTCCAAGTGGCTACTCCGATTTAAAAATTTTTGGTTGTGGTGTGTGTGCACTTATTCTAAGTTGCCAAACAACTAAGTTGGATCCAATGTCAAAGAAGTGCATCTATGTGGGTTATAGCAAAGATGTGAAGGAGTACCGGTTATGGGATTCAAGTACTCGAAAAATAATCACTAGTCGTGATGTGCATTTTGATGAATCCAAGGTATTGGCAAAATGGATGATAAATGACAATGGTCAATATGTGCAACAAGAGAGCCAAGAATTTCAATGCAACCCTTAAATACTTCCACAAAGTACAATTATGCCTTATGAGAATATACCCATTGATTATGGTGAAGAACATGAATAATAAGGAAGTCAAGATGAAAAACCAAATGGCCATCATGATGAAGTTATGCCTCTGGTATAAAGACGCTCTACTAGAGAAACTCGTGCACCCGAGTCGCACAAAGATTATGTGGGTCTAAATACTCTGCAAGCTTTGATAGCCGAAAATGAAGAGCCAACATTATTCTGTGAAGTCATTAATAGCAATGGTACCAAGCATTGGAAAAGAACTGTGGAAGAAGAGATATTAACCCTTAAAATAAACAAGACTTGGGATTTGGTGAAGCTACCAAAAGGTAGAAACGCTGTTAGTTGTAAATGGGTGTTCCAAATAAAAAAAGGGCTTGATGGCAAGCTTGAAAGATATAGGGCAAGATTGATGGCAAAAGGTTTTTCGCAAAAAGAAGGGATTGATTTTGATGAAATTTTTGCACCGATTGTCAAGTTGGTATTAATTTGCTTGGTGTTTGGGTTAGTTGCTATGCATGATTTAGAGCTTGAGCAAATGGATGTAAATACGGCTTTTTTGTATGGAGAAATTGAAGATGAAGTACATATGCAATAGCTAGAAGGCTTCATAGATAAGGGCAAAAAGACTTGTGTGTAAATTGAAGAAGTCATTGTATGGGGTCAAACAAGCATCAAGATAATGGTATAAAACATTTGATATGTTCATGTTGAGCCTTGGGTACATAAAAAGTAAGTATGACCATTGCATATATTTAAAGTTCTTTGATGATAGTACATACTTGAGTTTAGTCTTATATGTGGATTGCATGCTTTTGGTGTGCAAAGATAAGGAAAAAATTGAGGAGCTTAAGACTTCTTTGAGCAAAAGATTTGAGATGAAAGATCTCGAGCCGGCAAGGAAAATCCTTGGAATTGAAATTGAAAGGGATAGACAAAATAAAATTTTGTCATTATCTCAAAAAAGTTACATAAAAAGGGTGCTTTAATTATTTGGCATGAAAGATGCAAAGCAGGTGAAGACACCATTAGTGCCTCATTTCAAATTGTCTTCAATGCAAAGTCTTACTATGGAAAAACAAAGAAGAAGCATGGCTAAAGTTCTTTATGCAGATGCGATTGGAAGTTTAATGTTTGTCATGGTATGTACAAGACCGGATATCGCTCATGCGGTTGGTATTCTAAGTCGGTTTATGACAAACCCCAAAAAGATCCATTGAGAAGCAACAAAATGGATGTTTCGGAACTTAATAGCTACAACAAGTTATGCAATCACATTTGGTAAGGACTTAATTCCAATACAAGGTATTGTGGATACGAATTTTGCTGGTGATCTTAATAGAAGTAGGTCGACTACCGCATTTGTTTTTCAGTTTGCAAATGAACTGATAAGTTGGATGTCAAGGCTCCAAGACACGGTAGCATTTACTATCGAAGCCGAGTACATGACGGCAACAAAAGCATCAAAAGAAGTCGTGTGGCTTCAAGAGTTGATAGGTGAGATGGGCATTATATGCAAGCACATAAAACCGTTTTGTGACAATATGAGTGTTATCCATTTGGCCAAGAACCTGGTTCACCACAAGAGGTCAAGGTATATATTGGTTCAATATCATTATATCCGTTAAGTTATTAAAGATAAAAGAGTTCGATTGGTCAAGATGAAGACCAAAGACAACCTTGCAGATATGCTTACAAAGCCATCCAAGTAAATAGGAGTCTAACCTCTCTAGGTTTCAAGAAAGAAAAGAAATGAGTGATTGGCAAGGGAAGGGTGTGATTTTGCATCAAGTGGAGATTGTTGGAGTGTAATGCTAAATCAACCCCTATGGTATTCACCCTTTTGATAAATGGTAGTCTCGTCAATGAAATAACCTCTTTTGGTGAAGACCCATAAAAGAGGTCGCTTTGAGAGAGAAAAACGTGGGTGAATGAGAGAAGGAAGAAAAACTTTAGAGAGAGAAGCTTGGGGTTGGAAATTGGGCATTTTATCGGTATTTCTTCACGGCATCAGTGAATCAAAGAAAGGAGTCGATTGTAGGTGGTTTTATGGTAGGAAGTTCTTTGTTTGAGTATTCCTTGAGAATGTATGAGGTAACTCTGTATAAACCCAATCTTGTAATTTTTCCCTTTTGATATTGAATACACATTTGCCGTCTTGCCCGTGGACGTAGTCCATTTTGGGTGAACCACGTATATGTGTCCCTCTATATTTTCATTTATGTTGTGCGTTCAAGATTTCATTTGTGTTGGGCATGTTATTTGAGTGTTGAAATCATTGTGGTAGAGTGTGAACCACATCTAGTGGGATTTGAGATATCCCGATTTTCTCAAAAAATGTGATTGGGTTATCCCTATTTCACAACAGTAGAGACATTCAATCCCATATTCAATGAAGGACGATTATATGTCTGATAATGTTGGTCGAAATAGCAAGATCAAATCTATGATTAAAGGAAAAAAGTTTATATAGAACCAAGGCTCTAAACAATCTAATTAGAGCTTACCTCAAAATTTTCACTAACAGAGATTGTTTTGATGCTCAAATATTCTCAAATTGATCATCTCGAAATCAAGATGCATGGATATGAGAAAAAAATGGATTTCAAGTTTTGGAAATAATGCATCTTCTAACTCATTCTTGAACCGTCAATTTTCAATTTTTCATAGATTTGCTCAATCTACACTGTTTTTTAAGCTTTAAATTTTATAATTAACGATGAAAATATATTATAAGGCTATCACAAAGATTTCTAGTATTGAAACCATATTTCTTCACACTATTTGAAGGTGCGCTTTACTTTGATTGTTTAGAGCCTCTGCTCTATCCAAACCACACGCATGATTAAATTGCCAATACATACAGGGTGCGGTTTGTATAGAGCATAGGCTCCGAACAATCAAATTAGAGCCTACCTTCCAATAGTTTCGAGAAATGTGGTTTCAATATTAGAAATCTATGTGATACCCTTAAAATGTATTTTCATCTTTATTTATAAAGTTTAAAGCTTAAAAAATAGTGTAGATCGACAGATGTATGAGAACTTGAAAATTGACGGTCCAAAAATGCGTTACAAAATACACTATTTCCAAAACTTGAAATCCAATTTTCTCTCGTGTCCATGCATCTTGATGTCGAGATGATCAATTTGAGGATATTTGAGCATCAAAACAACCTCTTCTAATGAAAATTTTGATGTAGGCTCTTATTTGATTGTTTAGAGCGCCGGCTCTATATAAACTTTTCCCATACAATAAACAAGAAGAAGAAGATAAATGTTAGCCAAAAAGTGGTAAAATTTTGTGTAGATTGCTAAAAACACCCGTAGCAAACTCATAACACAAGAAATTCGTGAAACAAATTATTAAACTCCCAATTACATTCCTAAAATGCAAGGTTTCAATTGATACAAGACAGCTAAAACACAAAGTCAAAATTGCCAAAATTGTTGTAGCAATAAATCTAAGGAGTACGTGTATTATGCTCATTTTGGAGCATATACTGCACATCTACTCTCTCGTTAGAATATAGGACTTAAAAGAATTGGAGTCAATCTGAAAATTTGAGAACCACCTTAGAATCACTCTATAATTATTATAAAAAAAAAAAAGCTGAATTTTGAGCACTTAGAACTCGCCCATCAAAGGCATCTTTGTTCAATCTTGATTTATTTTTTTTTTAATGCATAGAGAGTGGAATTTGGAAACCTTTTTTTGGCAAGGTAAATCTATGGGTTGAAGAGATTACATCCCCAAAATCTGGGGTCTTGAAATTATTCCTAGCTTTTGCCCGTGGGAATAAATTAACAGTAAATCCCGCAGGAGTATGGAAACTTTCAATAGAACTAAAAATATAGTTTACAATGAGCGCGAGGAAGAAACACAACACCCAGCTGTCGGATGATAAAAGTGGGCGGTGGGGATATCTCACTACATAGTTCCAAGCCTATTCTATTTTGGGTATGGTTTGTATCAGGTTAAGTCCATAAACAATCAAAGTGAGGCGCTCCTTCAAATAATGTTAAAAGATGTCGTATTAGTACCGAAAATGATGTCGTATTAGTACCGAAAATCTTTATTATGACTTGAAAATTCATTTTGATATCTAATTATAAAATTTAAAGTTTCAAGAATAGTGTAGATCAAGCATATCTATGAACACTTGAAAATTAAAGGTCTATATAATATATTATAAGATGCATTATTTCCAAGTATTGAATTCCATTTTTTTTTTACGTCATTGTGCCTCAAGGTCGAGATGTTCGGACCTAAAGGTTTTTTAACTTCGAAACAACTCGTTCTAGTGAAATTTTAAAGTGCGCCCTATTTTGATTTTTAGGGCCTCAACCTTGCATAAACGTTTTCCTTCTATTTTACATGAGGGGATTATTTGTATTACCAAAATGAAATGCATGTGCTCTAGAAGACTGTACTTTTTCTAATGGGAAAGCTTTCTATGCTTCCCCTACAACGTAAAACTTATATACTTCTCCTTATCCAACGGTCCATTCTGAATGGAGGGCTAAGATTGCCCCAATCACAATGTCACGTCTCTACACTATTTTATTTATAATTTTTTTCTATAAATTATTTTGAAACCAAATTGTGTACATCCAATCCTCTATTAAACTCGCACGAGCGAAAGTTATAAAACAAATATGTTCAATAAAATAAAATGACCAAAATACCCCTTGAGAGATTCAAGGGGTATTTTAGTCATTAAATTTTATCGAAAAATTATTTTAAATATTTTTTATAGGTGTACCCCAATGAGAAGATAACACGTACAAAATTTTATATTTATAAAATTTATATAAAAATAAATAAAAATAAAATACTTTAAAACATCGGATCTAAGATCAATCGGTGAGTGGCTCTCTTGATCAAAATTGGACAGCCGGATGGTGGGGGAAGCATAGATCTTCTATGTTGTAGGGGAAGTATATAAACCTTTCCCTCTATAGCCTTTGTAAGATAATATAAATTATGGTCTTGAGGGCTCAGCTATACATTGACTCCCTCGGTCAAAAGAATTATTTAGGAAGAATTTTTTTATGGGATTATATACTATGAGACCATTTACCATTATTTACAAGGAGGTCATGATCATTCTTAGCCATAAGATTTCAAATTTGATTACTTAAGTGTGTCATAAAGTTCGAGTTGTTTTTTTTTAACATAGAGTCTAGTTAATGACACACTTACAACCACCAATTTAAGATCTAATAGAAAAAATTGATTTTGACCTCCTTGTACTATAAGTAAATAGTCTCTCTGTTTTTTCTCTTTTAATTTCAGAATTTGGGATCCACCTGATAATCACCATGTAATTATTTTTAGAAAAAACAAATTTATATTATACATTGTTCAACTAGATCTAACCCTTTTAAAATTGGAGGGTCTTTGTGCAATCTCGAGATTTTTATTTTATTTTATTTTAATGTTAGCTACTAGATTGAAGAAGGTACAACTCCAAAATTTAGGGTCCTAAAAATACTCCTAGATTGACTTTTAATAAAGAGGAGTAATTGGATATTATGTTGTTATATGTACAAATTCTTTTGCCTTTAAAATAAGTGAGCTCTACTCTCAAGCTTGTAAACATTTTGATTTCACTTCTAAAATGCAAGGGAATTATCTTTTAAAGGGATTAAAACTCTTTCATAAATCATTAGAAGGCCAAAAGATCCTAATTAATATTAAAGTTTTTATTTTATTTTTATATTTTCATTTCATTCAGTTACCTCTTAAAACCTCGAACAAGTAGCAACACTTTATACCCACCCTAAAATAACAGGGGCGCTTTGTCTTTTAGTTGCAGCCTCTAATGTAGGTCAAATTACTAAAATGCACTTTATTATTTAGAATTTCCAACCATAAACACAGGCAATTTGAGAATTTATTAAGATATTTTTTTGAGAAGGTACTTAGGTGAAATCAACATTTAAAGGTAAACTGCCTAATGTTTTTTTCTTTTTTTGGTAATAATCCATAATTGTTTAAACTACCATTACGATTTCATAAGGGGTCTGGACCCTTCAAATGATACTTTCCTTAATTAGTATCCAGGCACTGGGATTTGGAAATCGTTACAGATTATGCACATCACCGTACAATGAAAAGTACGACAATAATGAAATTTTGGAGTTCCATTAGGATCACTAATTATTTTTTAAAAAATTAAACTAAAATTTGACTTTGCATAATTTAGACTTGACCATCCAATAATTAAACAAGGTTGGGGTTTGCATAAGGTTACACCACCAAATTTTATCATAAGATGTAATTTTGGTGTAAAATTTTTTTAGCATAGCTTTAGAGTTCATCTTTATAGCTAATTATAAAATTTTATAAAAAAATAGTTCAAATCAAGTAGATTTATAAAAATATGAAAATCTTGAAAATGGACCGTCCAAATAATGTGTTGCAAGATGAGCTATTGTTAATACTCAAAATGCTTTATTTTTTTTTCATATCCATACATCTTGATATTGAGATGATCAATTAGAGGGTTTTTTTAACTTCAAAATAGCTTTTACAATGGATTTTTTAAATGCACCTTAAGATTATAACTTTGTATAAACTTGTTCCATTAAACAATCTCTCAACATTACTTCCCCAAACTTTGACATCCTAACAGCTGAAGTTACTCTCTCTCTGTGACGTGAAACATAAACATAACCCATAGGTTATGGCTTTATTGAATCAGACGCTTTAAAAGCAGGTTGTCAAGCCATTAAATTACGAGCAAGGGATTCTGGAGGATTGGGATTCATATCTCAAAAAAATGATTGAGGAAATGAATCATTCGACAATTAAAAAGAAAAGAGAAAAAAAAAGAGATAAAGGAACAAACAAAAGAGAGAGAGAGAGATTTTGGTCACACCGGAAAACTTATTTGGTATCATGTAATGATCCAATTTTTTTTCCAATATCTACACAGGGGTCCGACTTTCTCGATTTCTATTTTCAGTTTCCCCTCCCTTCGTCAGATATTGCAAGTATGGGACTGCTTTTTATTTTCTTGAATTCTAGGCTGTCCGGATGTGCCGTGGTCAATTAGGGGCCATCCAATATTTGGAATGTTGGACCGTCCTGAAGTTTGGTTGTTTGATGTCTCAAACATCGAACAACCCCATTTGGAGGGCCTTTCTTTGTTTTGGGTCATCTAATTTTCTAATCATCGGATTGACCCATATGTTTTTACTTTCATTTATAATGCTATCTGAT
Source organism: Amborella trichopoda (assembly GCF_054954075.1). Taxonomy (NCBI): domain Eukaryota; kingdom Viridiplantae; phylum Streptophyta; class Magnoliopsida; order Amborellales; family Amborellaceae; genus Amborella; species Amborella trichopoda. Next base: position 3,161,414 of record NC_142338.1, read on the forward strand.
ATTTGGGACATCATATCGTAATTAAAATAATTGAACCAATTTTGTAAACTTCGTACCATATTTTAAACAAAATGACAAACGTGTTTAGTTTAATGTGTTGAAATTTTAAGGGGAAGAGGTACACCCGCCAAAGTCTCAGCAATCAAAGGCAATGTCGTAAGATTGTAGATCACAAAGAACAGGTTTTACCAGAACAATTGAGAACTATGTGTTCCTCTCTATAGCTATGAAACCTTTCTTAAAGAGGGATAGGAGGAGGCCATTCTCCAATGTTCGGCTTTCCTCCTGTAATCTCTGAGAAACGTGGTCATCTTTTCCTGAGAGGTGCATAGTTATCTTCTACTAATTGGAAAAAGGGATATTGTCTATCTATGAAAATTTTTTTTAGTGATAAATATTAAAATATATGATAACGATAAAGAGAGCTAAATATTACATATTTGAGGCCCCATGACCACCCATACGTACCAACACAATGTTCCAGATATCAAACCTGCCCAAAACAGGGAAGCAACTTGCGTTAGGATTGTCCAATATTTGGTACATTGAACGACTCAACTTTAGGTCCGTCAAATGTTTCAAACATCAAACTAACTATGTAGCATCCTAGACATTCTTAAAGTCCAAGAAAAAGCCTTATAGGCTGAGGATAAAATAAAATAAAACAAATTTTGGTTTGATGTTGCAAATATTAAACTTGGTGGTAAATTTGGAAAAAAAAATCCCAAAAAAGTAGGACCTTCGTGTAAATATAGAGAAACAATGGAGCCTTTTGTAATGCCATAAAGTTTTTCCAATTTTTCCGCACTTTTCCAAACTAAGTTAAGGAAATGAATCAATACCATATTTCTATGTCCAACAAATAGAATTAGAATTAAATACTTTTCCAAACTAAGTTAAGGAAATGAATCAATACCATATTTCTATGTCCAACAAATAGAATTAGAATTAAATACGTTTTTTTTGGGTGAATAGAATTAAGGGAAAATTTTGTACAGACTCCTAATTCTCCATCGTATTTCACGGTAGACCCTCATTCCATTTTTCTTTCAAGCGGTATAAAAAAACCTTCAAGTATTTCACTGTATTCCCACATCTCTTCTCTCCCACGTCTATTCATTTTTAGTCACAAAAACTAGCCCCAACAAATTGTTTAATTCTATCTCAACCCAAAAACTTTTTTAAAAAGTACAAAATAGGTTAAAAAGGCTTTTGGATTGAGATTAAATAAAACAATTTGTTAGGACTAATTTTTGCGGTCAAAAGTGAATAAGCGTGGGAGAGAAGAGATGATGGGGTACGTAAAAATACTCGAGGGTTTTTTTATGCCGCTTGAAAGAAAAATAGAAAAAGGGTCTACCGTGAGATAAGATGTAGAATTAATGGTGTATAAGATATTTTCCCTAAAATTAACTAGAGTTAGTCCTAACAAAAGGTTAAAATTGGACGTTAAGAAGGATATAATGGCCGTTATAAAAGAAATAAACCGTGCATGTATTGTTATATAAAAGAAATTTTGGTGAAGGCAAAGAAAATAATAGGCGTCATCATGGAAATAGCCAAACAAGGAACTTTGTAAAATGAAAAAAAAAAATATCCTTTCACTATTGTCATTATACCCATATGATGTGTGCAGTTGAGATGAGAATATGGATATGGATGAGTACCAAGACAAGACGGGAGAGAATTTGAAAAGAATACTTTCGGGAGAACGGTGTGGCTTCCTAGGCGATAAGATGAGAAAGTAAATTTAAGTGAGTTGGTCATGTACAACACAAACCCAGTTCAATGCCTTTTAGAAGGTGCAAGTTGATTCAATTGGAACGCTCAGAAAGGGAAAAGGTTAGATCCAAAAGGACATCGTTGCAAGTAATAAGAAAAAATATGGAGATTTATAGCCTCACAAGAGTATAGCCTTTAATAGAGTAAAATGGTAAACAAACATTTGTGTAGATGACTCTAAATAGTTGAGAAGGCTTTGATAATAATGATGACGATAATAACAAAAATAAAAATAAATATATTTTCAAAATGAGATTTTATGTAAACCTTTGGTACAAAAAGGTTGCAATCACTCGTAATTATTATACCGTGAGGCTCACTACACGCTAGACCTAGCCCAACCCTTGTCAGCCTTGGTCCTCACAAGGCGGGCCTGGCCTGAAAAAAAGCCATGGATCATGCCTAACCCCTCTAACTCAGCCCTTACGCCATATTTTATAGCCCAGCCTTAATTTTTTTGGCTCGAGCTGCCCTTCCATTGCTGGCCCTAATTTGAAGTGAAATCAAGTGGCTGGGGAAATCTTTTTCTTTAACCATGTCTAAGAAAATTGGTCTCCTATTGTGCGTTTCCCTTCGAAAGGCCTAACGTTGGCCACATATTGCGTATTTAATATATAAGAATGGTACACACATTGTTCATTTAGTCCCTCTGTCAAAGTTATAAAAGGCGAACCAACAAGTCCCACTCTATTGTCTATGAACTTCTTTTATACCTTTCCACCATTTGGGCCTTTGGGTTTATGTGCGGGTCAACGTAACAAACTTGCACAACCATTTGAAAATTTGGCTGGTTGTCTAGAAATAGAGGGAAGAAAGAGAGATAAAGAAGGAGGGAGAACTTAGGACTGGCAATTGGGTTGTGTCGACCGGTTGACCTAGCGGATCCACTAGAACCGGTTCCTGGTATGTGTTTAGGGATTGAACTCGATAGGTCGGGTCTGACCCAATAGCCTAAACCCAAGTAGGACTTAGGTTGGTTTCGGGTCCAAGTAGTCCTTATTTGGATATATTTGGTACGTGTGCATGCATGTATTTATATATTCATAATGTTAATTAAATGTCTAATAAAAATTTAATTGATCAATTTTTAATTAAATTAATATAATATACAATACAAGAATCTAATTAATCAAAACTTTAACCTCCTAATATTATAATACATATCGTGTCTGGTCTAGCCGGGTCGACCCAGCCTATATTAATCTTCGGATGGGGTTCGGGTCCTTCCAAATCATTTGGATTGGGTCTGAGTGGGGAGACTTGACCCAATGGGGTCCAAGTCTGGCCCCCATACCCGTTGCCACCCAACAATTCCAAGTTTCGATTGGTGCTTATGATGGTGGAGAATCTTACGCGTGTACTCCAAAGGCTTCCACTAGGCATTGTGCCCCTAAGCAAACCAAAATAGACCGGTGCAAATACTTACCCAAAAAACAACAAAAAAAAATAAAAATACAGGTACAAATTTTGGTTTTTGAGATTTTATTAGTCAACTTATTGTTCAAAAAAAAAAGAAAAAATCTCATTAGTTAACCTTAATTAATTAGAATAAGGCTTGAATGATGATGGTTTCTAAGATTTTATAAATATAAATGAAATAGTAATTCTACTCTTGTACTTGTGGGTTCTCAAATATTATATTAACACTTTCAAAATGTAACTCTTCAATCTATTGAAAAAATGGGTAGAGGCGTTTGTTTGAATCCAAATTTCAAATATATACTCTTTTCATTATGTTAAACAACCTCAAACGAATAAAATTTTAGGGAAAAGAAAGTACTCTAGAAAGTGTTTTTCTAACCTATGTGATGTATGCCGTCTATTTAAATTGGACGATTAGATCTAGGCCTTAGGGGTTTGGGAAAAGTTTATAAGAATCGGGCTTGGATCAAGGTGTTAGCAATTGGATTTTTTTAGCACTAGGTTTCTGTTCCATTCCTGTGTAACCTTATAAAAACAAAAAAAAAAGATAAAAAATATTTGTGAAAAGTTTAGAAAATATCAAATTTAAATGCAACTCCCTTCCATAAAAAATTATCTGCTTGAAACATATCCTATTGGCGGTTTAGATATAAAACTAATGATGATAAAAGGTCCCAAAAAAAAAAAATAGAACGATATATATTTTTAAAGTTCAAAATGCATTTTGTTGCTGATGATCGTGTTGGTTGAGATTAGTGACATGCAAATTTTTAGGTCCAAAATTTATCTTTCAGGTGGATTTTGCAATGAGAGCCCATCAAAACTCCATTCATTTTCTTTTTGAAAGTTCCCCTTAAATATTGAATATAAAAGAAATAAAATAACATTTTCTCTTTTTCTAAACCTTTTTCTCTCTATGGATGTCCAGCACGCTGCGGCTGCTTTTTTTCTCTTTTGCACCCACCCTTACCGCCTCAACACACATCGCCGCGGCATGGTCGACTCTTGCCTCTTTTATATTAAAGTGTCATCTTATTACTGTTAGTCACTTGACTGGGCAATTCAGTCAGAGAACCACCAAGTTTTTAGGGAGAACTATGTTGTTCTTGATAAATGGTAGGAACTGTATCTCCCCACCAATTCTTGATCTAAATCGACCGATCCTGATTGGTTCGATTAAAATTACTAATAGGACTTGCCTTAGATTCAACAACCATTGGGGGCTGGTCAGCTTGGCATGTCATGAGTGAGCTCTACCGAGTGTCATCCTTAGAAAATCATAGTTTTTTAAATATATTTTCGGGATTTTTTGAAGGTTCTAATTGTTTCTTGCTAGATTAGGGTCAACGCAGCCGAACTCACAAGATTTGATCATTCTAGTCTTGCTTATCTATAATAAACATAGTACTAGTCCTGATTAACTTGGACGAGTCAAAAAATTTGTCGAGTTTTGAACATTGATTGAGATCACTGAACAATCATAATCATCATCTTCATTTATATTGGAGGGTAGGTGGGTGGGTAGTTGAACTCAAAATCAAATTGATGTATCTGCTTGCATTTGTTCCTTGTTCGTTTGCCTCCTTTGAGCATTTCTTTTTACTCCACTGACTTTTGCCATTCCTTTGAGCATTTCTTCTTCCTCCACTAACTTTTGCATTCCTATGAAATGAATTAATAACAAGTGGTCTCTTGATTTTGTTGGTGGTTTCAAGAGGATAAGAAAAATTGTCCTCTCTATTTCTCACCAATAACGACTCTCTCTATCTGACTACACTAAAAATTGATACCGTCACAAATACTACCTTCAAACTTATGTAAGTCTGTTGGTTAGGAAAATTGAGCCTTATAGTTGTTGCAAATATTTGAGTTGAATTTTTTTTAAGATCGATGCAAATCCGAATGTAAATAAAGTACAAGTGTACATAGCCAAATTTTTAACTTCGCCAAAATACAAGTGGTGTAACAAGAGAGCGGGACCACGCAGACCTCTTCCATGGAAAGTTTTGCCACCATCCAATATTTCTTGAAACGATCTATCTCTTAAGTCAAACCTATAGTACAATCATCATGCAATGTTATTCCCTTTCGCACGTACTTCTTTTCATCTTTCATCTTTGCATCTGTTCATTGCAATATCTTTAGGAAAATTGTTTCATGCGGGGGCACGACCGTATTTCTACACATGCGGTCTAGAAAGTGTAAAGCATCCATCTTAATGCATTAGGTGTTTATCATAAAAATAATGGAAACTGACCGTCCAAATTTTTTCTTATTAGAATTATTATTTCTAGTTTTTAAAATTTATTTATTTTTTCATATTCATGATCTTTGTGTTAGAGATTACTTGTTCTTAAATTTTAAGTCCTAAAATCTATCTCAAAAATAGATTTATTACGAGGCCCACATTTCTACATATGCGAGTTTGGCCACATAGAAACCAGGTCCAAATCTTTATTTCAATTTTTCTGTCCTTTTCCTTAATAGAGAAGTCGGAATTCAAACCCATTAACCAAGATGAAGAGTGGACTATTCTTCTAAGGGCAAGCTTTCTATGCTTCCCCTACAGCATAGAAGTTCTTTCCTCCTCCTTATCCAACCGTCCATTTTAAATGGTGAGCTAAGACTGCCCCAATCACAATGTCATGTCTTTACACTACGTTATTTTTAAATTTTTTTATGAACTATTTTAATACCGAATTTTGGATGTCCACTCCTCTATTAAACTCGCACTAGCAAAAAATATAAAAAAAATATTTTCAATAAAATAAAATAACCAAAATACCTCTAAAAGCTTCAAGGGGTATTTTGATCATTATATTTTATCGAAAAATTATTTTTAATATTTTTTTTATAGGTGCGCCCCAATGAGAAGATGGAACATACCAAATTTAATATTCATACAATTTGTATAAAAAAACTAAAAATAAAATACTTTGAGACGTCGGATCTAAGATCAAACGGTAAGTGGCTCTCTTGATCAAAATTAGACGGCCAGATGGTAAGGGGAAGATATAACTTCTATGATATAGGGGAAGCATAGAAACTTTTCCTTTCTTTTAATTCCACATTCTACTGAAACTTGAGTTTGAATAGGGGTGGCAAAGAGTTACAGGTTGGGTTAGGCTGGACTCGGATCCGGACCCAAATGATATTCGAGTCCAAAATTTGGACCAATACCTAGACCCATCGGGTCCCAGGTATACCCGTCGGGTCCTGGCTCTTGTCGGATCTATTGCCACCCTATGACCATGAGATTCTTTTTTTTTTCTTTGCCTTTTTTTTACCATCTTATACTTTATGGCTATGAGTTTCTTTTTTTGCTAATAATATTGTGAATGTTGTCAATATTGTGACAATATGAACACCTAGGGCGTCCCTAAAGACACATGATTACCATCATATACCCTATAACTACGGGTAATGGCCGGGGACGGGTTGAGTATGGGTGGGTCTGGCTAGACCCATACCCATACCTGATTTCGGGTAAAAAATTTAGACCCATACCTAGGCCTGAGATCGAGTCTACCTGTCAAGTCCCAAGTCTATCACCACCTCTATGTTTGAATCTAGAGAAATATGTCAAAATACCGATTAGAGAAAGTATATAACATTTTGCCCATTTGCAGCCATTCCAACTCAAGCGGTACTTCAAATTTTGAAATTAAATCAAAAGATAAGAGTAAAGTGAAACTATTCATCTCTTATAGGTAATTCAATAAATTTCCTTTAAATCTATTAGTTATCCCATGATGTGAACTATCAAATTCCCTTGATGAAGGCTCACATTTATATGGATCTTGAAAATTTAGGGCTTAGACCCCGTCTCAACCGAAAAGGCACGAGTCTTTATCTTGGACTGCGATATTTTTGCCATTGAAAAGCACTTAAACCTAACTAACATACATTGGATTTCAGCTTCCAAAGTGAACAAATTCATCATGAATAGTGGAAATAATGTCAAAATTCATTGGTTAAGAGATAACAATGTTATCATGCTTGAATGGACAAATATGCATGAAGTACTTAGTGAAAAGCAACATGTGGCTGAAAACAAGGTAGCTAGTCTTGCGCTGTAAGCTGTTCTCTTCACCTGTCATCACTTGGCGCAATATTGATATCCCTTCCATTCTATGTGAAGTCAATTGTGGCACAATGTTTTGGATACATGTTCTATTTTGCATTTATAGGAATGATTCCTTGCACCTCTTAGAAAGATATTTTCTCTACCTTTTGGAAGTAGGGGTGGCAATCGGGTCGGGCCGACCTGGTTGGCGGATCGACATGAACCAATTTTAAGTTTGGGTTTAAATGATTTGGACCCAGCGGGTCGGTCTAAGTCTTGGTCCGGCTTGAACCATATGGTGTTGGGTCAGGTCGAGTTTTGCTCGGGGCTAACCCGACCGACCTAGTCCGTTATATATAACTACAATATGAGTTAAATAATAATATCAAAGGTAATGTTATGGTGCTCACATTATAGAGCATTTTATCATTATTTGCAACAATTTTTTAGCACTTATCAACATTTGTTTTGTAATATGATATTTTTTTAATAAAGTATTTTTAGTTATTAGGAGGGTGTGACATTATCCACATAACATGTAACATCACCCACATAGAGCATTAAATTAGTGTGCTTCATGTGGGTGATGTCACACCCCATGTAGATGATGTCCCACCCCTCCTAATTACTAAAAATACCCTTATTAAAAAATGCTCCAGATACAAAATAAAAGTATATAAATATCCAAAATTTGTTGAGTATAATTATTAAATTATATATATATACATATATATATGGTTTCTATGAGGTTGCAACCTTAAACAATGCAATTAAGGCACACCTCCAAATTTTATAATAATATATAATGTTGGTGTAAAAAAGTATTAGGATTATCTTAAAATCTAATTTTATATCGAATTATAAAATTTTAAACTCCAAAAATAGTTAAAATCAAGTAGATCTATAAATATATAAAAATCTAAAAAATGGATTGTCTAGATAATGTGTTTCAAGATGCATTATTTTTGGGACTCAAAGTCGTCTTCTTCTTTTTCTTTTTTTTTCATATTCACACATCTCAATGTTGAGATAATCAATTAGAGGTTTTTCAACATTAAACAACATTTCCCGATAGATTTTTTAGGAACGTATATAATTCTATATTTTAAGGTTGCAACCTTATATAAACATTTTCATATATATATATATATATATATATATATATATATATATATATATATATATATATATATATATATATATATATATATATATATATATATATACACCCGGACCTCATCCGACTCTAGGTCCAAGTTACAGCCAGTGGGTCAGGTCCGGTCCGGGGTCGACCTGACCTATTTCCACCCGTTTTGGAAGGGAAAGGGCTGTCTGTAAAATTGAAATCTTGAGCTCCCTCCTTTAAAGCCATAAAGACGGCATATTTCTACAGCAATAAAACATCCAATTACTTCCGCAAAATTCATTCTAGGAGTAAAACATCCAATTACTCCCGCAAAATTCATTCTAGGAGTATTTTCAGGACCCTCAATTTTGAGAATGTAACCTCTTCCTAGAGGTGCGTGGAAAGTGAATTACTATTCTATCCCTATAGTTTGTGTTTCGTACCTGTTTGTTTTTGGTCAGTTAAACAAGCACAATGTCTATAGTGGATGCCTTTGGACTTGTTTCTTTTTGGTGAGTTAAACAAGGACAATGTCTATAGTGGATGCCTTCGGACTTGGAATGGTTGGGTTCTTCCCCTCTTTTTCTCTCCTTCTTCTCTCTATTTCTAGACACAACCAGCCAAATATCGAAGTGGTTGCCAAAAAAGTTGTTATTTAAGGATGCAAATGGTGGAAAGGTACAAAAGAAGTTCACGAATATTCAAATGGTTAATGTTTGCTTGGAAAGCCACTACGCAACGTTAATGGGCGAAAATGAACAATATTTTTTTCCATTGGCTCAACACTGTCCAATCTTTTTGTATTTTTCAAACGGCATGAATTAAATTGCAACGGATCTACTGTGTTCGTTGCGGTACTGCAACAAACATAATAGGTCCGTTGGGATTAATTTTCACACAAAAAACACGGAATTCTGCCATGGCTCTTGTAGAGTTGTTTCGATCTTTCAGGCAAAAGCACAACGGGTCAAAATACTATTCAAATTCACCCATATGCATTTTTATGACTTTTCCATTTGCTTGATATATAAGGAAGATGAAGAGAATGGAGAACATCTTTCTCTATATTGTCCTTTCACAACAGCCATTTGGGAATGGGTTTTCAAGATCATAGGAGTTTAGATGATATTGTCGAGAGGAGATATAGATATTTTGATGAACATGGAGTTTGCCTAACCATGATCGGATGGTCCGTAAGATTTTAAGAGCATTTGTTTTATGGGAAGTTTGAAAGGAAACGGATAGGAGAACCTTCGAAGGAATGCTACTCAATTTGTAGGATGCGAAAGATAGAGTTATAAATAACATGATTATTAAATAGGAAACCCATGATTAATAGCGCTTCATTGCGCCTTAAACTGAAGGGGAGGTGACATCTGCCTTTGGATGGTTGCATCAAGCTGAATTCTGATTGATAGCAGTTCTTTCAGAAATCCTTGTTTCTCCAGAATTGGTGGTGAGATTAGGAATTCTTTTGAGCATTTTTTTGTTCTCTTATGCTGGGCCCGGTGGTTTCACCATAGCAAATAAGGTAAGCTTTCGTGTTTTTTTTCAACGGTTGAAATTGGTAAAGGGGAGGTTTTGTTGGGTTTGTTTTGTATTAGAAGGTAACTCTCTTAATAATATTATAAATTGGTGTAAGATAACATTGGGCCAAAGAGGGTGCAAGTTTGGAGTCACTTGTAAGCTCACTCGCACTTGTTCCTTATTGATTTATTTGTAATTCCCTATTATTAATAAACTATAGTACTATTGTCATAAACAAAACAAAAAAAGTTCATGAATTATAGAATGGGACTAGCTGGTTTCCCTTTTAAGAGTTTGATGAAGGATAAATTCACCTAAGAAGTTCTTGATCATCATTTTTCAGATATGAGATTTAAGATTGGGGGGCCAAAGTTATACCATTACGTAACAAGTGATAAAAATATCCTCCTCAATTGTTCCTCATTACTAATTATTAGCGATCCTAAACAAGGTACTCTTTATATGTAACCTTAAACAAAGCAGGATAGTTTTATTTAGAAGGGGCCTCCCAAATCAAATTACTAAAACACCCATGATTGTTCATCTTTCCAACCGTGAACAATTGTTGGAGAAATTTTTATTTTTTTCAAAGCACCTATGTGAAATGAAAGAAAAAGTGACCTCTTAAATGTTTTTTATTTTTTATTTTTTTGATCATTCGGCACCTTCAATAATTTCATAAAGGGTTTCAAGTTGTTAAATTATATTTTCCTTTTTATACAATATTTTATATTTTATTATTTTTATTTTTATTTTTATTTATTTATTAAAAATTCAATCAACGACAATTATTTGAACAAATATTTTAACTAGATCAAATCCCTCGTAAGCTCGACAATAAAATTCTAATAATTGATAACATTATTTTCAACGTGTGTGATGGATAAGAGAATAAAACATATATTATCTTATTTACATGTCCACAATGCAAAACAAACTTACCACAGTTCTTTATGCAAGCTGAAAAGCCCCTAATCCAAAATCTAACAAAGTAATTCAAAACCCTAACAAAAAAAACTAGCAATGTGTGTGACACATATATTCCCAAAAAATAAAAATTTCTAAAAACATATTTTTCTCTATTTACGAATACCCCTAAAATTTGCGGAATTTTCAAACCCTAGAAGCTCCCTTCAAGGCCTTCTTCAACTCCTCCTCCACACCATCCTCACCCAATTTTCCGGAGACCATAACTCCATTTTCCGATGCCTTTTTCGCTTGAAAATGCCTCGCGCCCTTCTTCCCCTCATCTCTGTACCCGCCGGAATCCATTTTCCAGCCAAAACTGCCATGTTTCCCAGCGATCACCTCAGCCCTAATGTCCTCCACCGCCTTCTTCAACGACCTATTCTCCAACTTAAGAGCCTCGAGCTCCTGCATAACCAGCCCACGAATCTGGTTTTCCGGTAAAAACTCCCGCGAAATTTTGGCCCGGAGATCACCATCTTCCTTCTTCTTTTCTTCCCTCTCTACATGCTCGATCCCTACCTTGTTCAGAGTTATGCAGGGCACGTTTCTGAGAGCAATCGATGAATTTTCCATTAAATTTGATGGAAGCTTCACACCCCACCTGACATTTATCACTGCGTTTCTCCTCAAAGGAAGGGAGCTCCTCACTCCAAGCTCCACGCCAGAGAACAACTCGCTGATCGGAAAAATCGCCGGAAAAGTCACTTTCCGGAGAGAATCCGGCGAATCTAGCGTGTAGGAGCCGTTAGCTTTGGGCGTCTCTTGGTTTCCAGAAGAGTCCTCGACCATTTTCCGGGCGAATTCCGGCGAGTAGTTGCAGTTCAAAACCAGAGGCGACCTCGACGATGTTTTGCTGAAAAAATCGCCGATCTGAGGATTAAACCGCAAAAAGAAGGAAGGGGCGCCATTCGTAAGAAGATTCAACTCGGCGCTCATTGCCATGGGCGAATTAATCGGCGATCCCCAAGCTCCGATCCCCGTTCTCATAACTAAGCTAAAGGGCTTCCATGAATCGTTCGGTTTATAGACGAACTTCACCACGGGACCGGCCGAGTTAGACGTGCCGAGTTGGAGGGAGAGCTCCTTTGAATCGCCCGCCGAAAAACCAGACGAGAACGGAAACCCTAGAATGCTCAAGGGGATCTTTCCTCGAACCAGGGGCTTCTGATCTTCTCTGAACTTGACGGAGGCCTTCATTTTCCAGCCGGAAAAACTTTCCGGTGAGTTTTAGGGTGAGGGTTTCGAGATTCAAAAGAGGGCCAACGCCATGAAAGCACAGGATTGAAGCTTTAAAAGGGGGTTTTAGAAGGGGGCTGAGCCAAATTTGGAAGACATAGGTGTAGCTTGAAATTTAGATACAGATAACCTAGCCTAGTGTTTCGCTAAATTTAGCGGGACTACTAAATTTAGGGGTTTTCCATCGTTTCGAGCGATTGAATCTTGGGTTTATAGTTTCAGGCACCGAGGAGTTTAGGGCTTAAATTTGGAGTAGATGACGTGGAAAGTCCCTTTCTTTGAGCGGAAAGACTGGATTCACCTTTTTACATCCATTTTGGAAAAGGAAAAAGTTTATAGAAGTGCACGGCTCTGAACAATCAAATTAGTGCACGCCTCAAAATTAATTTTTATTAAAAGAGGTTGTTTTGATGCCCAAATTGATCATCTCGACTTAAAAGATGTATTGATAAGATAGAAAAAAATGGATCTCAAGATTTAGAAATAGTGCATCTTATAATACATTTTTGAACCATCAATTTTCAAGTCTCCATAGATATGTTCGATCTACTCTACTTTTGAAGCTTTAAATTTTATGATTGGAAATGAAAATAAATTTTCAAGCTATCACAAAGATTTTCAGTTTTGAAACTACATTTCTCGATACTATTTGAAGGTGCGTCTTACTTTGATTGCCTTGTACAAATGGAACCCTTTGGTAAATGGTTTGATAGAGCTGTATGGTTATTAAAATAAGTAAAACTTCACCTCATAACTCATCAAAAATTACAATTCAAGCATTGGGAAACCTATAAATCGATCATCTCGGCTTGAATACTTTGGTTGTGAAAAAAAATTAGGATTTTAACCTCTAAAAATAGTATCTATTATAATAAATTATCTAGACTATCCATTAAAAATAAATGTTTACATATCCGAAAGATCGCTACTACTATTTGAGTTTCAAATCTTATTATCGTCGTTGAAAATTGATTTTAGATCCATTTTCGTTGCCAAAATTGCTTTTTAGATTAGGATTTGAGGTGAGGCTTTATTATGTTTTCATAAAGCCTAGGCATTACAGAAGCTCCATCCAAAATTACGGTTGTTTGAATATATATAGTATGCAGTGAGGGCCCATGTTACTGAATGTATGTGCCATGAGGGCCATGCTATTGAATGAGACAAGTGAAGATTGAAACATGAACAAATGAAAACTTTGGCTTTTTGTTTTTGGGGACAATCGTAGAGGCTTCATTCGATTTTGAATTTTAATGGGCCAAATTTAGCTGCAGATTGACGTAGAGTAGGACAAAAATTGGAGCGTTTTAGTTGAGTTTTGAAATTTGAAAATGGTTTGGTGGGCCCATATATTTTAAAATATGGCCATTCGAGCTCCGGATTGTTGATTTAGAGGACAATTGATCAAGTTAAAGCCAGCTTTGGGATTCTATGGGTATTTGGTTTGGTTCCCTAAACCTTCTTTTTATATTTTTTTTTCTTTTTCTTAGGCTTTTCTAATGTTTTTTTAGATTCTTTTAATTCCCCACTCCATATCCCTATTTTAATTTTTATTTTTAATATATTTTTTATATCATCAATTCAGACCGATCCAACAATATGACATATATCTATGGTTACGATCCACCCATCAATCCAAGTTTTAAAACACTAGGCAGGACAAAGACCAAAAAGCCATTTAGGTCAAAATTTAAGTAACTTTTAAGGCCATTTAGCCAGTAAGGTCACGTTTGACTGGTGGAACTTTTGGATAGAGGAAGAACCTAGTTCCACCAACTTTGCATTCCAATTTTTTTTTTTTTTCTTTTGACAAGACTACACACTCCAGTTTTTGTTATAAGGGAACTTGGGTACAATTATCATTATTGTGAAACATTGTTAATAATTTATTTTTTTTCGGTTCTTTTTTGTTAGGTAATTATAAGAATTTTATTGGAAAGTTATAGAATGTTCTTGGCCGTGGATAAATATAAATGGGTGCAGTTGGTATACGGATGCATCCGTAGCTATAGAGGTAAGGTGCACCTTCAAATTTTATCATGGTATATAATTTTGATGCAAAATATTCTTAGGATTATCTCAAAATCTATTTTTATATCTAATTATAAAATTTTAAATTTTAAAAATGGTTAAAATCAAGTAGACCTATAAATATATGGAAATCTTGAAAATGGACGGTGTAGATGATATGTTGTAAAATGCACTATTTCTGAGGCTTAAAATCTTTTTATTTTTCATGGTCATACATCTCGATGTCGAGATGATGAATCAAAGGGTTTTTCAACATCAAAACTATCTTTTTCAATAGATTTTTGAGGTGTATATGTAGTTCTACATTATAAGGTTGCATCCTTATATAAACTTTTTCCAATATAAATTCCATGTAGATGCTTTTTTAATTCAAGACTTTATAATTTGTCCCTATTGAGATATTCAAATTAAAAATAGAATAAGTTTTAAGCCTCTTTAATTTAAAATTTAGATGACAGCTTTTCACGGTAGTTTTTAGGTAACAATGATTTTAGTTTTTAAAATTTTAAATTATAGATTGTATTTAAAGTTTTTCAAAAGGGTGTGGTTTCTATAAGGTTGCAACTTTAAACAATCCAATTAAGGCGCACCTCCAAATTTTATCACAACAAGTAATTTTGGTGAAAAGAATTCTTAGGATTATCTCAAAATCTATTTTCATATCTAATAATAAAATTTTAAACCCCAAAAAAAGTTAAAATCAAGTAGATCTATAAATATATGAAAATGTTGAAAATGGATGGCCTAGATAATGTATTGCAAGATGCACTATTTCTGGGATTCAAAAAAAAAAAAAAAATTCATATTCATACATCTCGATGTCGAGATTATCAATTAGAGGTTTTCCAACATTAAAGCAACATTTTCCGATGGATTTTTGAGATGCATCTGTAATTCTACATTTTAAGGTTGCAACCTTATATAAACTTTTCCCTTTTCAAAATGATGTAACTTTGTTACTTTTTACATAAAGGGGTGAGGTTTGTATAGAGCCTAGGCTCTAAACAATCAAATTAGAGCCTACCTTCAAATAGTATCGAGATATGTGGTTTCACTACTAGAAATCCTTTTGATAGCCTTAAAATATGTTTTTATATTTATTTATAAAGTTTAAAGCTTCAAAAATAGTGCAGATTGAGAGATCTATGTAAACTTGAAAATTGACGGTTCAAAAATGCGTAACAAAATACACTATTTCCAAAACTTGAAATCCAATTTTTTCTCATGTCCATGCATTTTGATGTCGAGATGATCAATTTGAAAATATTTGGGCATCAAAACAACATCTTCTAATGAAATTTTTGAGGTAGGCTCAAATTTGATTGTTTAGAGCCTCGGCTCTATATAAACTTTTCCCATTAGAATGATATCTTTTATTTGTGTTTTTAACTCAAAATTGAGTTTTAAAAATACTGTATGTTATTATCATCTAAGGTTAATATCGAGGTAGCCCATATTATTGTGATAAATTCATTTTATCTTGACAATATCATAAATATTATCGGGCCTTGATTTTCTAGGCTTCCATTCCCACTTAAAGCATTAAAAAACTACTAACGATTTCAAAAAAAAGGGTAGGGGCTCATCATCTCCACTGAATTACCCAAAAAAAAAAAAAAGTTGAAATCAGAATTCTAGAATCAAAGGTGGAAGTTTGAATTTCGTGCAAGGAAAAATGATATGTTTAGGTCCTGCTTGAATGACATTTAATTTCATCTCGAATATATTATCTTATTGAAATTTAATATATACTTTGAATGATATTTCTCTATTAACTATTTGGTATGTATGTAGTACTATGTATAATACTACTTAATTATTTAACCTTTTTGGTGATTACAACTGTTTTTAGCTATAAATGGCTAAACAAATGCAGCGTCAAAATTTACTTTTGAACAAAATAACTTTTCAAAAAAATATAAAACAAAATTTTATCTCAGATAACTTTATGAAGGACACAGCCAAACAACTTGTCCAGTTATTAAGAATAATTTATTGAAATAGTGAATTATCAATGATAGATAGTACATCTAGACATGCCCCTAAGTTATAAGGATTTTGGAAATTTATTTTTTATTTAAAGTGGATTTTGTAAGCTTGGAGATTTAGAAATTGGCAAGTTTTAACCATTCAATCGAAGTTTTAATTGATGTGATGATGATGTATGTTAAATGAATGAGATTTCAAATCGAAATAGCTCATATATGATAAATCTAACAAAATGGATGACTTAGATCTCCTAAGAGCGTTGTAGTTCACAAATAAATTGCTATGGAGCTCAACTCTCCGAACTTCATCAGAAGATTGAGAGTATGTTTGCATTATTGCTTTAGGTAGATGATGCCTTCGCCAAAGGAGGAGCAAACTCCACTTCTATGCTTGTCAATTTTTTTATTACGCTTCCTCTTCTTTACTTCATGTATATCTTGTATTTTGTAATTCTTTTTCGATTTAATGGAAATGTTGTGTTAATGTTAAAAAGGAAAAAAATAAAAAATAAAGAAAGAAAGAAAGAAGAAGAAAAAGATTGAGAGTATGTTTGAGTATTTCAGAAAAAAAAAGAAGAAAGATTGAGAGTATGTTTATTTCAATTTTTTCTTTGAACATCAGATTGATCTAAAATTTTGGCTGTCCATAATTATCACCCCCATACATCTGGAAAAAAACATAAAAAGAAAGAATTAAAAAATAACTAACTATAATACTTGAAAGTTTTATAAGTATCTTGGGTATTTTATTTTGTATTTTTCTTACTGCCTCAATGAGGCACACACCCTCAAAGTTTCATCTAGAGCTGATTGCTTAAAAAATAAGCTTATGAAAATGCAAAATGGCCAGTGAAAAAGAGAAATCTATGTTTCTAAATACTATAAGAAATTTGCCTGACAATGGGGGAATGGAAAGTATGCATTAATCCTTTTTTAAAATGCAGACGTCCAATTTCATATTTTCATTGTAGCTCAACTCTATGTTTCCAGAACCTTTAAATATGGCCAATTGGATGGCACCCAAATTCCTTTTTATACCTTGACTAAAACAAACCCTAAAATGAAACATCTTGATATTCATCACCCTAGAGCATTCCACTTCATTCCAGAGACCTCAAGGTGCTGAAATAACAATAACATCATCTCTTATCACCTTCCCTAACAAAGAAAGCTGGTTGAAAGGTTCAATGTTAAAATACCATTACAATCAAGGCCGCCATCAAGGTTTTTCTATTTATTTATTTTAATTAATAATAGCATTTCATTTCTGGCTTAAACATTGTCTAAATACATAATATGCCTGGCTTGCAGCTCCAACGGATTTCAGAGGACCATAATATACTAGAGAAACCGGCTGCATAAGCTAAAAGCCTGGATACAATTGGGACTTCATATACAAAAGGTGTATTTAATAATTCCTATATTAGATCTTACTTAGATCTAGAGATCAGAGAATATTTCCTAACATCATCATTAATATCCACATCGGGGCATGCAAATCCACTCCTCCCAGACAAGCTGTCACACCCCAAGAATTTACAATACTGTTATTCCTGAGATGTGACAGTCAAAAAATATATACATCTCTTGATAGGACAAATTTACAGTGGCGAATTCTTACAAAATAACAAAAGAAAGCTTAGGCACAACTACAATATCTACTAAAGTTGATCCTGACGAGTACTCAAAATGAAACCGCAGTTATTCTGAAAAATGTTTACCATAGTTTGATGAGTTTGGCTACTTAGTAAGTGATTATCATAATCCTAAAAATAAAAAAAAATTAAAATAAAATTTTTAATAAGTAATAGTTCGTATGAGCATGATGGTCCTTAGGGACCATCACTATTTTCAAAGCTTTTGCTGCCTGGCTCTTGCCACATTCACTAAAGGACGTGGGCTTTAGGCGTTTACAGTGTAATTTAACGGTTACACCTCATGTGTGAGGTGTAACTTAATAAAAAAACTATGATATAGCATTATAAGAATTTAAATACGATAGGCGAGGACTCCCACTCTAGAAAATTTTGATATCTCTCTCTCTAGCTATCGAAAGCTCCCTCTCAAATATTTTAAGTAAGTGACTTCATTATCTTGAATTTAATCCGTTCTTTTTAAAAATGAAATGAAATAATTAGTTCTGCTTATTATCATGAATTTTAGGCGCGATAAATTTTATGCGCAAGTGGCTTCATTATTTTGAAAAATAATCTTTTTAATAAAATTATAATATTAGAAATTTTAAATGCTGTAAATTCTTAGAAAAATAAATTTAGTTATTTATTTTTCTTATCTATTGTTAGAAAATTTTAGAAATAAAATTATTTTAAATAAATGTGATATTTCTGCTGTTAGTAAAATTGTAAGATTTCTTTCTATTGTTTTTGAATATTTAGACATTGTAAATTTCATGTGCAATGACTGCTTTATTATTTGAAAATTGATATTTTTGTAATTGATTATAACATTGTTGTGAAATGTTTAATTGCGAATTGACATCTCATAAATTTTGATAATTCCGTATTCTTGAAATTCTATAAGAGTTTTTCTATACATATTAAATTGGCAATTATGCTAAAATGTCTTTACGAACTGCTACTTTTCTAAATTTGAACTCAAAATATTTGATTGGTTATTTTTGAAATGTTATTGAAAGTGACTGTTATTAATGGTTTCTGTGAAATTCATATTAATTATTTCAGTGATATGTTGAGTACATGATATTGCTGCTTTCGAATGTTTAAAGAGATTTAGAAATACTTTAAGTATGCAAGTGGACTCATCCGGTTCGCAGGTGTGGTATAAGTGAACCTATCCGGGATGTCGATAGGGATTAAGTGAACTCATCCGGTACGCCGGTGAGATATAAATGGACCTGCAGGAATTAAGTGGACCTATCTGGGACACCAATAGGAATTAAGTGGACCTATCTGAGACGCCGATAGGGATTAAGTGGACCCATCAGGACGCTAATGGGGTATATAAGTGACCTACTTGGGACGCCAGTAAGGTAATTTTGTGGAATCTTTTGAATCATGTACTGCCGTTAAAATGTTATATGCATTTCAATCATTTGGATTATGTTTAATTGTACATTTCTGAAAGTGAAATTATTATCTATTAATGCTTGTGCTCGCATTGTTTTAATTGACCTCCATTTTGAAAGTTTGTTTATATCTTTCATCGATGATTATTTTTAAGATTATGATGATCACTTACTGAGTAGCCAAACTCATCAAACTATAGTAAATATTTTTTAGGATAACTGCGGTTTCATTTTGAGTGCTCGTCAGGATCAAATTTGAAAGATATTGTAGTTGTGCTTAAGCTTTCTTTTGTTACTTTGTAAAAATTTGTCACTGTAAATTTGTCCTATCAAGAGATGTATATATGTTTTGACTATAACATCTCAAGAATAACATTATTGTAAATTCTTGGGGTGTGACACAATCATACTCAAATATTTAGCATATTTTATAACATCCACGGTTACTTTGTCATTATTGTCTTCGCATGTATCAAATAATGGGTTTTGTGGGTTTAATCTCAAGTTTGAAATAAATGCAAATCTCAATCCTCTATAAAGGAAGTTAGAGTCCATTTATTATATTATTAATTTAGTACTGTAAGTCATGATGCCCCCTACTCATATTTCAATCTTCATACCAATAAATTAAAAGAAAACAATAAGGAGCACACAATGGTATATGTGCATTTGCCACCGTCAACACCCATGATAGTGGCAATCTAGATTGATTGGTCGGCCGTGCTGTTTAACATGGGCCCGCCCATTGTGCATCATCTCCACCTTCAAATGGGATAGGCGATGAAGATTAGCCCAGGACACCAGATCATGCATCCCAAAAACAATGACTTGGAAACACAAATAGCGGTGGATAAGGGCATCATGCCATACAGAAATGAGGATGTCACATCTTGACTCCCCATTTTATTAGAGAGTATATCATACACCATAAGGCATATGATACATGGTACTTCAGGACATCCACTAACGATTAATGATGATGCGTGATGAGGATTTAACTACAGTCCCAGACGAAGCCATTCACTTGGGTAGATTAGTATCCCACCCCAAGTGATGAGAATGGATGTTGGATGCTGTGCCATATATCACACATCAGTCATCTACAGTTGTATTCCTCCCAGTTTATAAATGGCGCCCTGACCTGCTTTGAATAGGATGGAGGTGCAAAATGTAATAAACCAAGAATATACATGATATATAATAAAGATAATAGTGAAAAATATAACTTTTTTTTTTCTTGAATGATTTTTGCATTCATATTTTCAAAAAATGAATCAACGTAACATAATGCCACATGAAGTAAAAAGAAAACTATCAACTATGGACTAAGGAGAAGAACTAACATTTGTCAGAGTCCACTCTTTGGCACCCCAACCCTCAAGATTTCATCTGAAGCAACAAAGAGATATATTATATCAATGACGGCAGGAATTCAAACAATATACAAGTACATCACAAATTAAAAAGTTAAATAAAACCACCACCTAGGTGGTTGGGCTATGTGAATCAATATTTGCCAAAAATAGAAATATGTTCTAGCATGGAAACCAAAAATGGAGAGATTTGCACATTAATTTGAATAAGAAATCTCCCTCCTTCCAGAGTTGCCATATCTTGGGCTCATAATGCTATACTTGCAGGGAAGGGAAAAAAACCAGTTTACACTTTAGCAGCTACCATTTCAATGGCTTTAGTATCCACTGGGTTTCAAGGAATGGCATATTACCAAGAACCTCTGACTAGTTTGGATGGTATTTATGGTTCTACCGTTTCCTCAGCAACTGGCTTTCATTGTTTTCATATGATTATTTGCGCTTCTTTCTCATAAATCCACTCCCAATCAACTGACTGTACTCCACTCACCATCAGGATTTGTTTGCTTGCTTAGTTAGCAGGGCTTTGCTTCCTTGAGCTTAGTGAGCTCTTTTCCTTGCCTTAGCTTAGTTAGCTACAACGACTATGCACCTTAGCATGCAAAGCTACAGCTACAACTGAATTTTTTCTTGTCCTAATTACATGAGCAAAGCGCAAAGCAGATGCGATATCCAATATGTATATTATGTTAGAAATACATTGAACTTAACTATATATATTTGTTGTCACAAGGTTATTTATTGTCTAGCCTAACTATGCGGCTTGGCTCCTAAGTCTAGCAACTAACTTAGAAGTCAGATTCAACCTTCTCACACATCACTCACACAAGAGAACATGCACAAGGGCCTACACAAAGGGTCAGGAAGGGCCATGGTCCTATTCTATTGCTCTACACAGTTATGCGAATTACTGCATCAAATAATCCTCAAGGGTCTGGGCTTAGGGTTTATACAGACCCAGTCAACTTTTGAATGGCAATAAAAGTTGGCAAAGCCCTAATGCATGGCCCGCAATGAAGCCACCATGACTTGGCCATTACGCCCACATCTCTGGTTCACTAATGATGGCACTACCTCCTTTGAATTTGAATTTGATGCCTGGACAACTTGGGTACACTAGCTCATCATCCAATCGTGCCCTCGAGTGGCAGTGAGGTCTCAACCTGCATGCACCATGCTCCGTGGCCTTCTTGTCCACCACGATGAGTCGGTCAGCCCAATACTTGAGTCTGCTCTTCAAATGGGTTTGGCAGCTTAAATAATTGAATCACTAGGAGTTGAAGGTCCTGCACTAAAAAGTAGCACAAGTTTGTACGTGACACTCGTTGAGCCTCTTCCTTAGTTGTTGGCTGCATCAAAGGACGGGTCATTGCACCGAGCCCTTGGCCAGCATGCGCACACCAAGTTGGCAGCTAGACGAGTGTCCCCCATCAACAGTTCCCAACGTCGTCATCAGGTGTCTAACCAAGAAGTTTTGTATCAGACCCTCATACTGCTAGAGGGTTACATCTCTTTCCCATCTAGCTACTTCGGGCAAACCATTCCACCTAAGCAGGAAATCCACCCTTCGATTCTTGTTTTGACCCAACACACACCGAGCCAAGATGATCTCAACCTTGCGTTCAAACAACTTGAGCTCTCATCTCATCCTCGTTGCAGTCAGAGGGCTTCAAGAAGCTCACATGAAACAATGGATGCACCAATACGGTCAAGGAGAGAATGCAGTAGGCCAATTTTCATAACCGTATGGTCGCCTTTCTAGACAAGTCCATGAGGTACTGTATTGGAACTAATCTTCTTCCAAATCTATGGAAGGAGCTTGAACCTCAGCCAATTCCCCACTTTAAACTCCAAATGTTCCCGGCCTTGGTCCACACACTTCTTCATACACTTGACTGCTTGGTCAAGGCAGTCACATACCTCCTCAAACTGTTCTCCTCAAGACCTAGCAGTTGGACACTACACCTGCCCTTGTTGCAGTGCTACATCATGTGGTGCTAGGGGCTGCTGACCAATTGCTAATTTGATGATGCTCTTTTTCGTCGAAGAGTTGTGATGAAGATTATAGCAAAACTGGGTCATATCTAACAGTTTGAACCATTTGTGTTGGTTAGCCATCACGTAATGTCGAAGGTACTCCAAGATTACATTCACCCATTGTGTTTTACTATTTATCTAAGGGTCGTAGCTCGTTGAGATATTTAGCTTCACCCCCATCAACTAGAACAAGTACCCCCAAGACCTTCCAGTGAACCTAGCATCTTAGTCACTTACAATGTCCTCCAAGGCACCGCAAAATTTCACCATGTGTGAGGAACAACTCTATTGCTACCTCAGCAGTGCAACTGTCAGATGCTGCAACGAAGGTGCATATTTGGAGAACCGGTTGACCACTACCATGATCTGGCTTATGCCATCAACCTGGGGTATATCGCTAATGAAGTCCATGGACATCTAAGGACCTTCAAGGATAACAAGGCGCTCGAGTAGTCCGGCCAGCCTCTGCCAATTTGTCTACTCTTGTTGGCAACAAGGCATGTTTGAACATAGTGTTTTACATCTTGCTCCATGTGGACCAAGAAGTTCCTGGCCAAGTGTGCTATGGTCCTATCCTGGCTCAGATGACCTGCAGTAGGGGCATCATGACACTCACTCTAAGCATATTATTTGTTGGCACCACAAACCTACTTTCGAGCAAGTAATGTTGCTAAACTCTTAGGCAGTGCACCACAATGGTCATCTCTTTCTCATGGACTAAATACCTTTGTTCAATCTCATTAGGCTTTTGGCACTCAAAAGCCACAAGGTGCTCGTCCTGGGTCTAGACTTCTCCAATTGCGTAAGTGGAGGCACTCGTCTGCACCTCAGATGGCTTATCGAAGTCTAGGAGGTGCAGCACCAGTTTGCCGGTAATTCCCTCTTCAACTTCCAAAATGCTACCTCACAGGCCCTTGCCCACTCCCACTTGACCTCCTTCCTAAGAAGGTTGTTCAAGGCCACAATCTTTCTAGGGTAACCTTCAATGAACCGCTTTTAATACTTATCTAGTCCCAAAAAGGAGAATGGCTCAATAGACATCCTCAAGTTGTGGCCACTTGAGAATGGCTTGCACCTCCTGACATCCATCTTGATCACCCCTCTACCAACCTTGTGCCTGAGGAACATGATCTCCTCCTAGGCAAAAATACAATTTTCAAATTTCGCATTCAACCAATTTGCCTTTAACCTTTCCAACACTGACCTCAGATCCTTAACATGGTCATATAGGGTCTAGCTATACTCTACTATGCCATCTAAGCACACAACAACAAAGAGATCGATTTACTTCCAATGAACATCATGCATTAGATGATCAGCATCCAGGAACTATCATGCTTTCTTTGGGACAATACCGATATGCCAAAAGAGGACTTGGATGGCTAGATCATCTGTGGATCCAGCAACTCATCTAGCTGCTTGTGGAGTTCAGCTCCCTTTGATGAATCCAAGTGATAAGGGGCTCTAGCTATTGGATGTGCACCAGCTAGAGCTCAATGTAGTGCTAAACCACACACCGGGGGGGAAAGGTCCTAGGGAGCTCTGGGGAATAATGCCTACATATCTTTCAAGAGTCCTTCAACTATGGGAGGCACCATCAAGCCATCTCCAATCTCCTTGGTCATAGGAGCTGCCAAGTAGGTGGCATGTTCTTGCAGCAACCCAGTCTTTAGTTATAGCACAGATAACATCTTTCCCTTGTCTTTGCTAGCCACCGGACCATGAAAGGGTAACTTTCATCAATAATTGCCACCACAACGAGGTGTGGCACAGCTTATGCCTTGTACATTGTCAAAATATCCAACCCAAGAACTACCATGAAGTCATCCAAAGCACAACTATAAGCGAAATGCACCCATTCCAGTCCCGACCTTAGCTAACACCTTGTTAGTTATCAGCACAACAAACTAGCCCACTGAGTTCACAGCCTTCATCATTCTTGGATACCATGTCCACCATACTCTAGCCTCATCGCCATTTAGGGTGACTCTCATGTACACGAGGCCACCTCTGGTGGGTACTTCCTTATCCACCTTTTGCATAGCAAACAGCTGAAGAGGAGTGGCCGGCACTACCTCTTCTTCTCCCTTGGGCACCATTTGGACGACTCCTAGTGAGTGCAGTCCTTGTCTCAATGGGGACCTTTGCAGATGAAGCAACCCAAGCAGTCCTTGTTAGCACCTGGTTTACTAGAAGACTCCCCTCTAGGCCACTCAACTTCTTGAAGATTTGGGTCCCTGCCAATTTTTCTACCACGGCTTTTGCCTTGCCTAGACATGAACCCTCAGAAGGAGCTTTGAGTTTATAGTCCATGAGACTCCTCCACAGCCACAACTGCAAGGAGATCCTTAACCCTTGGTGGCCTCAGCTCCGCCTGAGGCCATCAATGCAGCACAACCATGAAGTTGAACAACTTGTCCTCCTCAGACATGTTCTTGATGTCATGCATGAGGCTAGAGCAGTGTTCCGAGATTCAGTTTGGCCAAGGTACTACTTGACCCTTGGCAAAGACGAGTTACTTGGGCGAGTCCAAGTAACTTGCCCGAGTCCAGCTCGTGTTAAAAAAGTAAAAATAAAGCCCAAAACATTAATATATGTTAAATAATCTTTCATTTTTCTACGTCAAACTCACAACGGCGTATTCGTTATCTGTGCCGCCGATGGCATGCCTCTTTGCCAAGAGGTCTCGGCTTCCATGCTCAAAGGTGCTCTTTTTGGAGTTGTTTTTTAGCTTGTCAAAAAGAAAGGGGCTCAATTTAAACAATAATGTGGAAGTGTTCGTGCGGGGGGTTCAAACCCTCAATGTGATGAGGGGTAACCATGCATGGCACCCAACAAGCACTTTGTGCGTATTTGAGTCAAAATCAACATAATAATATATATAGCTTATACATGACGTACATCAAACTTGGGAAAAACTCGTCTCGCCCATAGGGCGAGGCTGTGTAACTCGGCCGAGTCCAAGTATGTTTGTTCGAGTCCTAGAACACTAGACTAGAGAATTTCTTCACATACTCTTGCACAGTGGCGGTGCTTGATTTTCTTAATGTCTCCCCTACTATCCAAGCCACACTACTTGGTAAGAACTGCTCCTTGCGTTCCCACTTGAGGTCCTTCCAAGTCGCAACAGGAGGCCTCGATCCATCAATGGTGCATGTCCTCCATCAAAGTTTAGCATCTCTGATGAGGTATGTGGTGGTTACAGTCACAAGGCCTTCTTCTGGAGCATGGCAGCATTAAAATATCCTAGAGGAAGTTCTCAAACTCATTAGCACTCCTTTGTCCATCAAAAGGTTTGGGCTCAACTACTCAAACTCTAAGTGGCTTAAGCATGCTTGGGGAGTTACTCAATGCCTTCTTGATTAGATTGAGCTCCCCTGTCAGTGTCTCGAGGTTCTCCTCAAACATGTTGGATAAGGCAGCAAAATCAGCCTCTAGGTCCCCCATAGAGATTCTCCAAGCACTAACTTGCTCCTCATGAGTCTCCACCATTGCATCTAGTCGAGCAGTGAGATGCTGAGAGCCAAGGTGCTCTCTCCTAAGGCAGCGACTCAAGTGACCATTTGATCAAGCTACAAGTCTCTCCTTCACTTGAGTCATTTGATCGATCATTGCAGGGGCGATATCTTAGAGAAGTATGAGCCTGCAGCGATACCGATGTCACAAAGTTATTTTTTGTCTAGCCTAACTGTATGGCCCTTGCTCCGAAGTCTAGCTATTTGGGGTTTAGGCTTAGCCTTCTCACACACCACTCACTCAAGCAAATACGTACAAAGGTGTATGCAAAGGCCTAGAAAGGTCGTGCCACAATTTTATTACTCTATACAGTTACAAGGTATACTGCACCACACGCCCCTCAAGGGTCTAGACCAAGGGTTTTTAGACCCTGGTTACAACTTTTGAATTTCAAATGCAAGGCAATATGTGTGGGTCAGCCCAACTGCATGGCTTGCATTGAAGCCACATGGCGACTGGCTCCTGCCAGGGTCAGTTCTAGAAACTTTCCAACGTTTTAACCGCCATGACTTGGCTGTTACACCCCTATCTCTGGCCCACCCATAAAGGTGTTGCCTCCTTTGAATGTGCCCAACCTAGGCACACCATTGTGCCCTCGCATGGCCTAAAATTTACTTAATTGATCTTACTTGCCAAATTAAAAAATTGATTAGCAAATTTGACCAAATATGGACAATTAGGCATGTTTTTAGCCCCACAAAAATTCACACATACATCTCATAATGTATCATAAGACGTACTATTTTTGGAACTTGAATTCTTTCTTTTTTCCATATTCATACATCTTAATGTCAAGATGGTTAATTTGATTTTTCCCAATATAAAACAACTTTTTTCGAGGGACTTTTAAGGTGCACCTTAATTCTACGTTTTAAGGTGTCAACTTTATATAAACTTTTTCACACACACACAAATACATGCACACACACACACATATATATATGTAGACACACACCCCGCTAGAATTCACAACCCTTGAAAATATAAAGTTTAATGCTAGAATGGGTTATAAGTAGTGTATTTACTAACTATGTAGTTTCTTTTTTAAAGAAATTACTTTTTGTAGTTGCTTGCTCACCAGGAAAGGGTATACATATAATTATCGCTAAAAGACAAGGGGCATTTTTGTTATCTTTATAAGGGTAAAAGTTGAACTTTTTATTAAAAGACAAAGTTAGTGTACAAATAACAGGACAATTGACTTCCCAAAAAGCATTCTACTTGTATGAAAATTTCAAATTTACCCTTAATGAGTAAGTAACCTATAAAAATTGTTTTTTTGACAAAAATAATGATGTTTTCATAAATACACCAATTACAACTCATTCTAACATTAATCTTTGTATTTTGAGGAGTTGTTAACTCTAGACAAACCCCATATTTGTGTGGGTATGTGTGTGTATGGAGAGAGAGAGAGAGTGAGAGAGGCAATCTCCCTCTATCCATCAGTTTCAAATCACTCTAATGATGGTTTTCCAACTAGAAAGGCCTTTGTTTCACCAAAGAGAAGGAAAAAGTGAGACATAATCTTAAGGAAGAAAAAGAAACAACTAGGAAACATTTTGCATGAAATTTTCCTTTTCTTTTTTTCTAGGTTTACATTTCTCTTTTTTTTCAAATTTCAAATTTGTTCCATTCAGCAGATTCTTCTTCAACTTTTGAGAACCATCTTCCTTTTTCTTAAATGTATTGTATTCATTGCTTTTGCGTAAGGAAAGGTGTCAAAACAAGAAAGAAACACGACATCTTATTTGTGGATTCAAATCAGTTACACTGGCAACCAATTTGCCTTACCTCTTTAAACATTTAGGCTAAAAAAAACTAGTTACACTTTCTCAATGTACCTATTCCCTGCTGTAATCCAATCCATCATCACTGACAAACCAAATTGCACGAAGTGCCTCGCCTCAAAAAGAAGATGATTTTTTACCTGCATTTACCGTAGGAGCTGCAATGGTTAGGGCTTTCAAAGTGAATGTGTTGTTGTACATTATTAACCAATGCATGGTTCCATGTTGTTAACCTAGGGGAAAGTACACTATAAACCACAGCAGTAACTTTATAATAAAGTGATGGAAGGTTATGGAGACAGGGCCCCACAAGAACGCAACATGACCTCAATTTGGTTCCCAACCTCTATCCATTATCATTCGATGGTGATGACCCTATGGACCATACATAATCCATTGGATTGTTTTACACTTTCCCTTAATGTCAGTGATAAAAAAACATTTGTTTCACCTCAAGCACATAAGGAAAACAAAGGATGTATTCAGTAAAACTCCACAAAATACAAATTAAAGGACAAAATTCTTACTGAAATGGTTCCTAGTCCGACATCAAAGTAAGGATGGTAGAAGGATAATGAATCTGCTGCCAATCGACTTATAGAATGCAATATACCGACCCGCAACATCCTCTTACTCTCATATCTGTTTATTTAAACATCCCAACAAAAATGTGAAGTG